>NC_058133.1:153333454-153356186 GCF_016433145.1 Gracilinanus agilis | reverse complement strand
GGGGAGAGAGAGAGAGAGAGAGAGAGAGAGAGAGAGAGAGAGAGAGAGAGAGAGAGAGAGAGAGAGAGAGACGCAAGAAGCTCCCACACTCACACTTCTACAAGAAGGAGTGGTTGTGTTGAAAATAGGGAAAGGAGAGGGACTCCTGCTTCAGCCGGCTCCAGGATGTAGGCAATCAGCTGAAGAGCTCCTGCAGGCAGACGGGCTCATCATGAAGAAACATTCAGCCAGGGTAGCCCCTCTCAGCGCTTGCAACAGTCCGGTCCTTACTCTAACCAAAGTGGAAGGTAATGCATGCATCCCACTGCTCTGTGGGGGGGAGGGAAGGAGGGAAGAGTTCAGATAGATGGAAATCCTCGCGCTCTCCGCAGATATTTCGGGGAGTCTCCAATGGGGAGCTGCTATATCTCACTCAGCTAGACCTGACCCACTGTGGCCTGAGCCATGCCTTCCTTAGGTCCCCTGGGAGCAGGTGGGTGGCTGGGGCTGGGAATATAAAATCTGCTCCATTGACGGAGATCCGAGTCTGCAGTGCAATGCGTGGGACCGTGTGGGGTGGATCAGTTGGCACCAGCTGCTGCTGTTGCTGCTGCCGCCCCAAGGTTCCCCCGCACTCAGACTTCAGGAGCAGCCGAATTTGCTGCAGTGATTTGGGAGAAGTGTTGGCCTCTGGGGTGCAGACTAAACTGCAGTTGCTTGACTTTCTACTGGGATTAGGAAAAGGGAACCTTTGCTTTAAAACTAGCCCATCTGACTCCATCTCTTTACCAATGTTCTTGCGCCCCTCTGGTAGGCTGACCTGCCCCCCCCCCCTGCTTGCCTTGGGCTACCTGCCTGCCAAAGAGCAGGTAATCCCTCAGAGAACTTCCCCCTTTAAGTTGCCATTAAGTTTGAAACATCCACACTTGGATAGACCAGGAAACATTTGTCAGAAGGTATTGGGGGCTGGGGTGTCAGAGACACTGCAGTGGAATCAGATGGTTGGGAATTTTTGTCTACACTGGTGTCATTCCCAACAGATGCTAAACTCTGCAGGAATGGGCAAGGCAATGAGAGTAATTGGCTTCTCTCCAAGTTGCATTTTATTTGGCATCTTTGGGGATAATCTGCCTTTGTGACCCCTTTCTCAGAAGCCAGAGAGATGAGTTCTTCTTCTGAACTCCCCCCCTAGACCTTCTCAGCATCTTCTGTTTGCATAGGGCTGACAGAGTACCCTTTGTTACATGACTCTGTCAGCAATGTTGGCCTTCATGTATGGAATGCAGCCGTTCCTCGCAGCACTGGGCATGTGTACATGAGGGAGAAGAGGGAGGGAGAGCAACAAGGAAAGCATCCTCTGAATCCCTGAAGAGTTTTGTCTCACTCAGATTCCTCTCTAATCTTGCTTAAAACAAGGGGAACAATTGCATTCAGGAGAAGGGTAAGACTCAATGTGGTCAAATACCAGTTCTCTTTAACTCTTTCCACACGATGGTCTTCCAAGGAAATGGGCTGTCTCCTACAAGACACAACTATAATTAGCTCCTCCTGCTTCACAACTCATTCACATAGGAAGGCTGGCAGGTATCTATCCTCTTCTTTCTTTGTCCCGTAAGCAACAATTCAGTTTTTATCCCTGTATTAAGGGACTCGTTGCGGGCACCATTTATGCACAGAGATTTCCCTCGCCCTTTGCCATCTACTCCAGGAAGACAGGTATCCTGTAAGTAGACCTAGAGAGGAAACCTCCATTTAGAAGCTTTGGTATTCATGATACTTGCAAACCAGTAGCATGAAGCTAGTAAATTGTTACTCCAACCCCCTCCAAAGAGCCTTGAAAGCAAATCAGGCCTGAGTTAGGTTCAGGATTGGCATTTGTAGAGAAAATTGTTATAGACCCCCAACAAAAACTTAGGATGACACTATTCAGAAAAAAATTAGTCTTGAGAATAGAAGGGTCTTTAGAGGCAATCTATCCAATGTGTACCTGAACAGAAATCCTGCTCTATAGTATCTCTTTTGTTTTTAACCCTGATCTTCTGACTTAGAATCAGTACCATGTATTGCTTCTAAAGTAGATCAGTATGGGCTAGGCAATGGAGGTTAAATGATTTGTCCAGGGTCACACAGCTAGGAAATATCTGGGGTCAGATTCGAACTCAGGGCCTCCCACCTCCAAGCCTGGCTCTCTATCCACTAATCAGGGCCTCCCACCTCCAAGACTGGCTCTCTATCCACTATCCACTCTATCCAATAATTCCAGTGAAGAGGAAGCTGGTACTTTCCAAAACTTTCTAATCCACTTTTTGACAGCTGTAATTGTTAGGAAATTTTCCCTTACATTGAGCCTAAGTTGGCTTTTCTACAGATTCTATTCATTTACTCCTAATTCTTCCCTCTAGGGCCAAAGAAAAGCAGTCTTAATTCCTCTTCCACATGACAGCATTTAAAATACTTTTGAAAAAAACTTTTTTCAAAAGAGCCATCATGACCCTCCTGAGTTTTCTTGTCTTCGTTCTAAACATCTCTAAGCTCCCCTAAATAATCCTCATATCAAGAAATGCTTATTGAAGGTAGCATGATCTATAGTGCCCTCAGTATCTTCGTGGGCTTCTTCTACTTATGTTACAGCTTTTCTATGCCCTTCTTTATTCTGTTGCCACCCAAGATCCAATATAATTCATTAAAATGGTGTAGGATGAACATAAGTTCTAATTAACCCAACTTCCTATCTCTATAGGTTATCACTGCCGATGAGTACAAACTATATTATTTCCAAAGTATATCTGTTTTATGGTAAGAAAGCAGGGAGACCCCTCTCTGGGGGATGTTGGACAATGAAGGTACATAGTCTGCAGTAGCTACACCGCTCCCTGGCCACTCACTCGAGTTTCTACATGCTCCAAATCCCCTCTACTGATTCATGCACAAGTCAAGACATTACCCCATGATATCATTGATATTCTTCAAAATGAAGGACATATAGCAACTATATATATAGTTGCTTCAGGAATCTCCTCTCTGCCTGCATCTTATCCACCTGGCTTTCAGTCAGAAGATTGCCACTCCCAAGAACTTCTGAGATTCTTCAATATGTATTCACTGAATTTATGACAACTGAGTTTTTATGGACAACTCAATCATCTCTCCATCTCCCAAACCTAGCTGGAAATAAATGTTCCCCATTAGCTTACTCATGATACCAAGCACTCAAGAGTCTTGCTCGTGTGCAGTGGAAGCCCCCTTCCTATTCCTGATCATTTTCTGTCCTTGATAAATTGATTTAGGGAGCAAGCACCCAATCTTTAGTCACACAGGAATAAGGAAAGATGCGACTTGTCATATCTGAAATAAAGGTGCACGTGCCCATGCAATTTGGGTTTTATCTATGAAGATTTAGCCATTTTGTGACTTGTAGGGAGCAAAACATTTATATCTGAATCCAACTTACTAGGCTGTAAGCTTTATGATAGTAGAGACTCTATTCCAGAAACAAACCAGCCTTTCTATAAGTACTATTATGTCAAACACTATGCTGGGTACTTGGGGTACAAATATAAACTACAGTCCATGCTCCCAAGAATCTTATATTCTTGCCACGATAGAAGGCTAAAAATCAATAAAGATGATGCCTGAGGAATTGACTCTGGGCCTGAGGAGTGGAGTTGGTGAATGTTGCTATAGATCGGGTAATTCACTTCCATTCCAGAAAGAGTGGTAGCTTCAATTTGATGATTATTGATGACGATGACGATGACAGTGATGATGACAATGACGATGATAGGAAGGCAGAGGGACATAGGCAGCCACATGAAACATGATAAGATGTCTATGGCAGAGGTTGCTCTGCACACAGTAGTGCTCTATAAATATTTGTTGAATTAAACTGAATTGAAATTCTATGTGGCAGTGACCCTGGCCTAAGGGGAAGAGCTTAGAACTGCCGACACTGGTGGCCAACCTTCTCTTCCTCACCCCATGTAAAGAATATGTATGGAGTCTACTCTGCAAGGCCAGCACTAGGTAAAGTTATGAAGTAAGTGAAGCTTGACTTTTATGACCATTTTCCTACTCCCCATCCCCACCCTCTATCATTCCTAGATGCCCAAAGCTTTCTCTGTCTATCATCAGATATGCCCCTATCAAAATCTAAACTCTGAAAGAATTTGTTAGCAGTCATTTACACTTAAATGTAAATCAATCAGTTCATTACCTCTCATAGATCACTTTGTTAAAGTAATTTTAAGAATCAGGAAACAAATGGGGAAGATAATGGGGAAGGGCTTCCCAAACTCCCAAAATTATATATACCCTGTTAAGAACCCTCTACCTTGCCCTATATGTGAGACCAGAGAGATATGTGTTATAATAATTATATAGACATATATGTTATGTACATTATACTAGATGCTATATCATACATATAATATATATAATATGTGTGTGATTAGAATTTTGTACACCAGGACTCCATTTCCCAGAATCCCACTTTCATCCTTATGTTACATCCTTACGTTTTAGAGATAAAGTTTCTGTAACCCCCCCTTGCTCAGTCCTTTCCCACTAATGTGGTTGGGAAAACTTCTCTTTACTCGGGCTTTTACTTTTGTTCTTTTTATTTCCTCTACTCCAAATGATTATTAATAAATCTTATAAAATATAATACTTGGAGTTATTGGATATTCATTTTAATCTTATATATATAATGTACTACATGTAATAAACAATATAACTATAATAATTATACAAACATATATTTTATAATACTTATATATGCTATAATAGTTATATAGACAAATCTGTATGTATATAAATTATTGATATAACAATATAGTTTCATATATAATATCTATATATGTATATAACTATATTTCAACATAATTGGTTTGCTTTATAATTCTATATATTTAATTTTTGTATTTGAAAGAACAATTCAGAGAAGAAATTCATAGGCTTCACCAGACTGCCACAAACAGGGTCCATGATCTAAACCTGGTTAAGAACCCCCAGCCTACAGGGTAGGGTACTAGACTTGGAGTCAGGAAGACCTGGCCTTGAATCTTGCTTCTGCCACTTCTTACTTCTGTGACTTATTGGTAATTCAGTTAACCTTTTCCAGGCCTCAATTTCCTAATTTGTAAAATGGGAATAATAATACCTGGAGGTTCTACTTCACAAGGTGATTGTGATGTTCAAATGAGATAATGTCTATATCGTACTTACAGATCTTAAAGTACTCTATAAATGTCAGCTATTGCCATTTTCCCCCTGCTCTAATGCTTAGATCCTTATAAGGCCTGAGGTTATGAAATGTGGCCTCCTCTCCCTCACTTTGTGAACAGGTGCTTCAAATCCTGAGACAAGCAGGGAATGAGGCTGGACATGGAGTTGTTAAACAGGCCTGAGCTGAGCAGTGTGGCTGTAGATGTGCCGTGTGACAAGCGCTTGAGTGGTGAGTGAGGTACCAACAGTGGAGTTGCTTCCGTTTGGGTACATCCTGAAGCTCTCCCTTACTAGAAGTTCTGGAATTTAGGAATACCTTGAAGGAGCAAGCTTTGTCCATTGACAGATGGAATTTTTTTTAATGTCTATATGGCAAAGAAAAGAAATAAAAGTGAAAATGATTATTTCAAAGCAAAATGATAATGAAATTTGTATGTCAATTGATGTGCCTGGTCCTTCAAGTGGTAATTAGTTAAAATGTTTTTGTAAAGGCTCATTGATGGTTTGGGGGGGGGGGAACCTCTCCCAATAAAGTACCCAATCTCTGAGCTCACATACAGACCAGATTCAGTCTTGGGAGAAGCTAACCTCATAGGGACAGAGGTTAGATGGTTTCTCATTGTCTCTGGCTCATCAGACCCCCCCCCAACCCAGAGCAGAACTGTGAAGACCATGACTTAAATAAAGCTTAGCTTTGGCTCATGTAAATGGTCTCCCCAAAAGGGATTAGGAAGGTACTCATTATACAGAGTAGATTTGGTATAGGACAGTTATTTATTCCCTCAACTACAACAGAAATGCTTAAAACACAAAAATTCAAAAGCATGTATTAACAAAGACTTAAAACATGAAACAGTAACCCATAACTCCTATTATATGCTTCTAAAGAGCCAACACTTAAAACAGAAAAATATGCAATATTTTACAGAACAGCTGAATAACCATTTCACCTTCCCCTCAGCCTGCACTCCAAAAAAAACTCCCTTAAGACTCATGTGTTTGTATAAACCAGTTTATGGCTTGAATCCATCCTCTTCCTTATAATCAGGAAAAAAATACAAGGCAGAAGAGGCATCCAGAGTCTTATTCAGTCCTTATGTTCTTCTAGCCTGCACATATGGATAGTGTCATTTACAAGCAGTTGTCATGGTTCTCAACCTGGGGTTTAGAAGAGGTACCCTTTCCTCACTGATCGCTCCAGAGAGAATTCCAAGCCACCCATTCAGGAAATGAGAAGAAGAAAGCAAGAGTAGAAGTCATCTCTCTCCTTTAAGCTGATGAATAGGTGGCTCTTCTTGGCATAATGGTGAATCCCTTTTAATGAAACCCCTCTCCCCATCTCTAGCCTAATCATGGAGACCAAAGCATTTCTTCATGATCTCCAAATCCATTCTTTCTAAGCATGTGTATCCCTGAAAGTGAAGGAGGGAGCTATCAGTTCTGCATCATTCATACTCCATTGGTTGTACTCTACTCCCAATATATGTGTTTCGAAATAATCTTCACATTTATGTCTAGGTTTCTATTATAATGCTCATTATGGCCAATAAACCTGTAGCTCACCAAGAATCCTATGTAAGAACTGATTTCTTTTATAAATTATTTTTTAAAAATAGTTTTCCATGTTTACTTGATTCATTTTCTTTCCCTTCCCTGTTCCTTCCCCCACTTCCAGAGCTAATAAGCCCTTCCACTGGATTATACATGTGTTATCACTTATACCTATTTCTATATTATCCATTTTTATAATAAAGCAATCTTTTAAAACCAAAACCCCAAACCATACACCCATATAAAGAAGTGATCAATCATGTTTTTCTTCTGTGTTTCTACTCCCACAATTTTTTCTCTCGATACGGATAGCACTCTTTCTCATAAGTCCCTTGGGATTGTCTTGTAGTAGCAAAGTCCATTACATTGGATTGAAGAACTGATTTCTTGTTTCAATTTCAATTTCAATATAGTATCTGCCTTAACATATTCTGCTTCGTACGCAGAGATAACCCAAGTGAGGTACCAATTTGGGCTTCTGCACACATACAGAGTGTTGCCTATGGGCAGCTAGGGAGTGCAGTGAATAGAAAACTGGGTCTGGAGTCAGGAAGACATGAGTTCAAATCTGGTAGCTGTGAGATACTGGGTAAGTCACTCAACAGTTCTCAACCTCAGTTTCCTTAACTGTAAAATAAGGATAATAGCAGCACCTACCTTCCAGGGTTTTTGTGAGGATCAAATGAAAGCATTTAGCCTATAGTAGGTGCTTAACAAATATTTATTTTCCTTCCTTCCCTTTAGTGTGAAAGCAAAGAGGTCTAATACCCTTTCCTTATAGTAGACCAAGACTCATTTCCCAATATCTCAAGCCTATAATGTGGGAGGTGGGGAGGAGGAGGGAGAAGTGGATTTTAGGTCCTATCTACTCTTCCAGTGGTAAACCCAGTGCCCACGTACATTCTTTATCTCTGGCTCTTTCTTCTTGGTGTTTCATGTTGAGTTTGGCTTTTGTTCTATTTTTTGAAATAATTTGCATTTTATGCACTTGTTTTGGAAGCAGTGAATCATTTTGTTTTGCCTTGGATGCTTGATGTTAGGTAGTTCCCACATTGTGATGTTTCTGTTTGGATGAGAGACAAGGCCACAGTGAGGGAATTCAGCTCACAGGGACTATTTATTAGATTGCAGTGAGTCTCCCATTGCACGTCATGAAGGCACCATCATGTGGACATATGAAACCAAATTTAGAAACTAAATGCTCATTTACTTTAAACAGTGGAACATCAGACTCAAGCCCTGAATGAATCAAAGGAGACAAGATGAGGTGATTATTATCATCTCTCACCTCTGGCTTCCATTTCAGGGATACTCTGTGATCCTGAGACAGGGAGGGAATAAGATTTTTTACAAAACCAATAAGTACCTAGATCATCCACATTTAAAATCTCTCATTCATATTAAGTCAAACAAAATCCAAATAATGAGGGAACATGGCCTTCTAATCAGGAATACCTAGGCTCAAGTCCCATTATTCAAACACACTCTGACTAACTCTGAGCATGTCCCTTAATCTCTCAGTGCCCTTGACAACTCTAATGCTATAAGTTATGAGAGCCAATCTGCATTGGTACTTCCTATAGGGGAAGGGAATACGCATTTATTTAGCTCTTACTATGTGCCAGACACTGTGCAAAGCACTTCTTACAAATATTCCATTTGATCTTCCCAACAAACCTGCAAAGTCAATGCTATTATTATCCTTTTTTACAGTTGAGGAAACTGAGGTTAAGTGACTTGTCCAGTGGTATACAATTAGTAAGGGTCTGAGTCTGAATTTGAACTCAGGTCTTCTGGGCTTTCAGGCCAGTACTCTATCCACTATCCTAGCTGCCTCTACCAATACAATCAGAAATATGAAACTCCTCCCCCTGCTCCCATCAAAGTTCATTCCTGTGTTAAGTAATAATGGTGGTTAATAAAAATGACTACCCATCACACTCATGGAAAGGTTGGCCATTTGTTCAGGATGGTAAACACTTTGAAGGGTTTATTGCTATTTGCAAGTGCTTCTCAGACTCCTCCTGTAGCTTTTGCTCCAGCAGGACTGCTCTCTCTCTCAGCTCCAAGTGAGGGGAGTCTGTCTGCTATTGTTGCTCTTGTGAACACACCCTGTCTTGGTGCTACTGCCATCTTTTCCTTCCTGTATTATCAACAGAGCCAGCCCTATTTGGCATGCCATCTGAGTTGGCAGTCTCCCCTGTGGTATGATTTTAAGGACAGAACCTGGACCCATAAATCTCATTGGTTTAGAGAACATCCAAGTATGAAAATTTCTCTACCAATAAAAGTTGGTACCTTCATTGAAACAGTCTTAGAGAGTCACCTAACAGCACTGAGAAGTTGAGCAGCTTGTCACACAAGCCAGTTGGTGGTAGTGTTGCTGTTGTTGTTATTGGTAGAGGTGGTGGTGGTGATTGAGATGGTGATGGTGTTCATCCTTTGTTCTTGAAGAGGGCCAATGACATGTGTTAGAGGCAAGGCTTAAACCTAGCTTTTTCAAGCCTTGAGACAAGCTCCCTATTTGCTATGCTCTATCCATTGCTCTATGATGCCTTCTGTAATAATTTCAGAACCACTCCTTAAAAGCCCCTCTGGTCTAATGTATCTCCTCAACTGACTTGCTGCCAAATTTGGAGTTCTCACCATTAAATTCATTCTTTAGGTACTTGGGAGGGAAAATGTAATAATGCCTAGCTAGTGAAGAAAACACCAGGAAAAGAGGCAGAAAACAGAGAACTCTGCATGTGTATTGGGCTTACCAAGTTGCAGATTTCATAACATCTTAAATTTGAAACCATTTTTGTTTGGAGATGGAAAAAAATCCTTGAAGAAAGGACCCTGCCTTGGGTAAGAAAGAAAAAGATTAGGATGTTTTTTCTTTGCCATCTTTTTTTTAATAGCCCTTACCTTCTGTCTTGGAGTCAATACTGTATATTGGCTCCAAGGCAGAATAGTGGTAAGGGCTAGGCAATGGGTATTAAGTGACTTGCCCAGGGTCACACAACTAGGAAATGTCTGAGGCCAAATTTGAACCTAGAACTTCCCGTCTCTAGAGCAGGCTCTCAATCCACTAAGCCATTCAGCTGCCCCTCTTTGCCATCTTTGCCAAGATTAGTTTGCCTCATTAGAACCCATTGTCCTACATCTGAGAGCAGGGTAGTGAGGTAATAGGATATAAAATAGAAAATTTTTGTAATAATAATAACTAACATTTATTTATTGCCTCCTATGTATCAGACACTGTACTAAACTATAATTATTATCTCATCTGATACTCAAAACCTCCTGTGGGTAGTGCTATTATTGTCTCCATCTTATAGTTGAGGAAACTGAGGCAAGCAGAGGTTAAGTGACTTGCTCAGAATCATTCAGCTAGTAAGTATCTGAGGCTAGATTTGAATTCAGATTGAAGATGCTGCTCTTCCTGACTGGAGACCTCATGCTCTATCCACTGTGCCACCTAGCTGCCTACAGCTATAGAGCAGGAGTTATGCAAGACCAAGTATATGGAACAATACTCAAAACTCGTGTCTGAGGCTATCTTTTGGAGCAATACCATGGCTTACTTAAGCAGCAATAAGACAGATGAAATCACTGAACACTTGAGATATTTGGCATAAAAGTCCTTTCACAACCAGATCCCAACCCACCTTTCCAGCTTTATTATATGGAATTTGTCTTCTGTATTCTACAGTCTAACCAAATTGACACTTCTCCCATCTCTGGTGTTTTTGTACAAGGCTGCTCCCCAATCTATAATATATTCCCTCCTCACCTCCTCTTCCTCTTGGAATAGCTAGTTTCTTTCCAAATGCAACCCATGTACCAGCTTCTATATATGGACTTTCCTGATCATGCTCAGTTACTCTTACCACTCTATGCTAAAAACCTTTTACTTTTGTTTTTATTTTGTTTACATTTACCTATGGGCATGTTGTTGTTCAGTCATTTTTTCAGTTGTGTCTGACTGACTCTCCATGACCCCATTTGGGATTTTCTTGGCAAAGATCCTAGAGTAGTTTGCCATTTCCTTTTCCAGCTCATTTTATAGATAAGGAAACAGGCAAACTGTGTGACTTGCCTAGGTCACACAGTAAGTATCTGAGACCAGATTTGAACTCAGGAAGATGAGTTTTCCTGATTCCAAGCCCAGTGGTCTATCTACTAAGCCACCTGACTGCCTCCATGTGCACATTATTTGTAAGTTCTTTTAGGACAAGGACTATTTCTTTCTTTTTTTGTCTTTGTATTCCTGAAACCTAGCCTAGTACACCTGGCACACAGTATGTGATTAATAAATATTTCTTGATCAATTAAAACAGATACACAAAGAAGATTGGGACCAGGAAAGATGCCAACAACATACTTTCCTACTAAATAGTTTTATTTTGATTTGTCCTGATTAAGTTCAACAGTAACTCCAAAATAAATCTTTATGATGAAATACAAGTTGGCAATCTATGAAATAATGTTTGCTGTAAGATAAAAACAACCCCTTTTAAAGAAAAATAAGTTCAATACAAGCTTATTGACACCCAGTTCTAGTATCATTTTGAGGTTGAGGGAATGGAGGGGACACAGAATGTTTTCGAAGGCAACATTTTTCTTATCCCAACAACCCTGGGATATAAATACTATTATTACCCTCATTTTACCAGTGAGGAAACTGAGGCAGATAAATGTTAAGTGCCTTGCCCCAGATCACAGAACTAGTAAATATCTGAGGCAGGATTTGAATTCAGATCTTGACTCAAGATCCAACAGTGTATCCACTATGCCACCTCCACAGATATTTAGTTCACCAAGATTTTAGGGATCATTGAGTCCAGCCCTGTTATTTGCAGATGAGGAAACAAGTTCAGAAATGTTAAGTAACTTTTGCTGAGAATCACACAGCTAGTAAACATCTAAGGGCAGGATTTGAACTCTGGTATTCTTATTTTAAGAATTCTTATTCTTATTCTAAGCTTATTTTTCTCAGATCCTTTGCTGTAATTCTAAGGATTTAAGGATTTTTTTTAATTTTAAACCCTTAACTTCTGTGTATTGACTTATAGGTGGAAGATTGGTAAGGGTAGGCAATGGGGGTCAAGTGACTTGCCCAGGGTCACACAGCTGGGAAGTGTCTGAGGCCGGATTTGAACCTAGGACCTCCTGTCTCTAGGCCTGGCTCTCAATCCACTGAACTACCCAGCTGCCCCCCCCTTTGCTGTAATTCTAAATGGAAAGTCTACCCAGTTTGATCAGAAGATCACTGAGCTGTGACTAACAGCCCATATATTCTTATTTTTTATTTATTGATTTTATTGATTAATTAAGAACATTTTTCCATGGTTACATGATTCATGTTCTTTCCCTCCCCTCCTCCCACCTCTCTCCCATAGCCATGACACAATTCTACTGCAGCCCATATATTCTTGCTGAGAATGATCACTACTGCTTTGTGAAAAGGTCCTGATTAGGGCACCTCTGTCCCGAGAACAATGACCAGCCACTCAAACCATCAGACACTTGCCAATGGTAGAAATGAAGTATGCTTCCAGAAACCTGCTCTCCTTATAGGAAATCCTTATAGGGTCTCCCTCTTCTCTATAAATGTAATACTCCTATAAATGCACCCCATTATATCCAAATCCCTTTGGGTTATGAAGAGCCCAGACTCTGATCCACAGGTCAGATCTTTAGGTCAATTCTGGCTTTGAAACTTAACCTGGGAAATGGGGACTCCGTGTGTGTGTGTGTGTGTGTGTGTGCACACATGTGTGTGTGCCCATGCGTGTGCACTGTGGCATATACTGTAGTGTGTGCTTATAGCCCCTAGAAACATTAAAACACCAATCAACATTTATTGACTATCTGCTGTGTGCAATGCAAGCAGGCTTAAAACAAATCCCTTTAATTTAAAGTTTAAATTTATTATTCAGGCCAGGGATCAGGATACAGAATTCAATTCTTTCCCTCAAGAAATGGCCTCCTGACTCTTTCAGCATTATTTAAAGTTTAATCCACATCTGTTCAGTTTTTCATGGGCCAATAATCCATCTCTTTCAACATATGCTACACAAAAGTTGTCTTAATCTCAGTGAATGAAAGTGTACTCTTTGAACATTTGGAAGTCATTCAGGTATCGCCATGGAGATTAAAAAAGAAGAAAGGAAGAAAGAGCCATACAAAAATGGCTTTTTGCTGAGGCAGTGGAAGCCATAACATTCAACCAAGGTTTCTAGGCCAAAATTTTGAATTTTCATTCCAGCTTTAAACTTGGCACATTGAGGAACCTCAGACAAACTTGGTGGTCTCCATGCAAGAACAAGTCAAGTATCTTTTTTTCTTCCTTTAGAGACTTGTTCTACAGAGACCCCCCATCAGGGACTCAGAGAAGTTTGTAAACAGAAAATGCTTTATAATGTGATAGACTAATAAACAGGTTGTCTTTTTCTCCCTACCTCTATTCAATATCTTGGAGAATCACTTCATTAAAAAAGCATATTGCAACTTTACAGAAGCTGGAACAAAAGAAAACATTGGAGAGCTAGAAAGAAATTTGGAGCTCATCTAACCCCAGTCCTTCCCTTTAAAGATGAGCAAACTGAGTCTAGCTGAGCAAAGCCTGTGATACACCGAATGTAGTGGTCTGGCCCAACTATTACCATCTTACTAAAGAGTAAGATACATAATATTTGAAAGTAATCCATAGTGTCTCATTTCTTTTTCATAGCCATTTAGAAACCATCTTCCAAATGGAAAAAAAAAAAGTCAAATCCCATTCCAATCTGAAATGCAACTCTTGCTTCCATTTAACAATTGGGTTTCAGTCTAAAATGTTTGTTTGGGGCCACAGCCCGGGAACATGGAAGTCCTCCAACAGAAACTGGCTTCTAGAAACAGAAGAATCAGAGTATAGCCTCTTCTCCTTAATCCAACCTTCTTAAAAGGTGCCCATCCTGCCCACTGCCAACATTTAGATCAGTGGTTCCCAAACTTTTTTTGCCTACTGCCCCCTTTCCAGAAAAAATATTACTTAGCCACCTGGAAATTAATTTTAAAAATTTTAATAACAATTAATAGGAAAGATAAATGCACCTGTGGCCATCACTGCTTTCCTGGATCACTGCAGCACCAACCAGGGGTCAGTGGTGCCCACTTTGGGAATCACTAAACTTTAGAGGGTATGAGCAGGAAGGGTTATGGGAATTTCCAGAGTCTAGTGCACATGTACCTATTCTTCTCTGTTTCCTTGACTTTCCAGACAAGTTCTATGTCTATAATGAACTCATTCCTTACCTCTGCCTCTTAATTAACTACCAACCAATAAGCTCCAGTGGCTCCTTTTTGCTTCTTGGAGCAAATATAAAATGAAGTACCCTTTATAACCTACTCCCTTCCTACCTTTCCAGTATTTTCATACCTTACTCCCCTCATGTAATCTTAGACCTCGTCACACTAGTCTCTTAGCTATTCCATAAACAAGACCTCCATCTCTCAGCTCCATGGCATTCTCTCTGGTGTCCCTCATTCCTGGAACACTCTTCTCCTCCTCTTCCAATGCTGGCTTCCCCAAGTTCAAGTCCCAGCTAAAGTTTCACCTTCCATAGAGTTTTCCCCAGTCCCTCTCAATTCCAATGCCTTCTCTCTGTTCATTATTTCCCATTTATCCTGTACATGGTTTGCTTTCTTTGCATGTTGATTTCCCATTAAATTATAATGTCTCTGAGGGCAGGGGCTGTCTTTTGCTTCTGTTTGTATCCCCGACACTTAGCTCAGTGGATAGCACATAGTAGGTGCTTAATAAATGTTTTTTTTTTGATTGACTGAAAATCCTCAGCTTCCTTCAGGACTCACCTGAAGTACCACCTCCTTTAAGCTGTCTTCCCTTTTCCTTCTTAAATTATCTGTTTTTGCTTATATGCTTAGCTTTTTGATCCTGTCCCCCTTCCCTAATAGAATGTAAGTAACTTTGTGTTCATTTTTTGTGTCTTTGCACCGAGCAGCAGCATAATATAGTAAAGAAAGGGTCAGTCTTATACTGGGGAAGATCAGGGAGCCAGTCCTGCTTCTGACATAGACTGTGACCACAGACAAGCCATTTAACCTATCAGTGGCCCCAGGACACTCTCCAAAACTACAAGGATCCAGGAAAGAAACTATGATCTAATCAGAATCAACCTATGATCTAATCAGCTCAAAAATACAGGGATACAGAGAAGTCATAGGTCAATAGATTGTCAAGCCCTGCATAGTAACAAAGATAACCTTGACAACGGGATGGAAATGAGGGAAGAAGGAAGAATGGCAAAGAAGTAAATGTCCCATTTTTGTCTAATAGTCATAGCAGGAGTTTGAAGAGTTGGGACCATTTGGGCCAAAGGCGATGAGGCATGTTTGGAAGAGTGACCCATTGTACAGGTAACTCTGCATTGGGACCCATTCCAATCTCGCGTTGGAATTTTTCCTTCATTTCCAACAACAGAAAATAAATACTTCCAAAAACAGAAAACAGTACTTAACATATTGGTTCAATCTTTTATTCTCCAGTGAGCAAATGGTTTAGTGTTATGGGCAATAAGGCTGGATTGTACTAGGATCTAGACTCAGGAGCTTTTCCTTGTTGAGCAAGACAGGTTCCTATCTCAAGATGCTTCATCTTCTGCTGTCATCAGTGATGATGTCTCATTTTGCCTCCCAGACCTGCCTAAAACTCACCATTCTTCCATAGTTGCAAGAACCATGCAGTGGGTATAGGAGTCCTTTAGACTTTTACTATTTCTTGCAGTTCGTATTCACATAAGTCTTTGCTCATTTTATTCCCATTATCACAAAACTTTCTCTTTCCCTCCATTTCTCTCAATTCCACAACTCCTTCAAGAGTTTCAGTTAAAGTTCCATCTTCTCTAAAGCTTTTTCCCCCTAGATAGACATTCCATTTCTTCTCCCTTTTCCAAACCAATTTGTTTTTGGTTTCATTTGTTTTGTGCTTTTTCTATGTACTCCATATTTCTGAGCATATATGAGAGCTTAATAAATGCTTATTAATTTTAAAAATATTTACAAGTGTATATTCTATGTATGTATGTATGTTTTGTGTACATATAATTATGTATGTATTGATTATATGCATTATATATTATTGATGATATTTATCATAGAATAAGATAAGATTCCTAATTTATTAATAATCATTAGAGTATATTCTATAATGTGCAATAATGCATCACATATAATATATTATGTAATATTATATAATTGTATTATATATGACCTATAATATAGCATATAATAAATATTAACCAAGAATAATCAATTGCTCATTTATATCATACCCATATCATTTATAATAGGGTTGACCTCTGCTCTCAAAGAACTTAGTCTATTGAGAGAAGAAAGAGTTTCATAAAACCTCAGAGTTTGTAAAATCTTCAGAAAGACCTTCAAACATCATTTAGGGCAGAAGTATCAAATATGCAGCCAAGCAGGTCTCCAACCAAATTAAATTTGAAGTGGAAAATATTTAACAAAATAAATAAAAATACAGTCAAAGATAGATAATGTTAATATGTGATTTTCTTAGGCAATAAGAGCCTGCAGTACTCCTTACATGTGGTTTAGTAGCCCCCATTTCTATTTGAGTTTGACATCCCTGATCTATTCCTATATGTACCTGGAAAAGTTATCCTGAAAAATGGTCTTTAACCTCTGCTCAAAGACATATGGATCTAGTGAATTCAGTATACCCATCCTACCTAGAGACAACACTAATTGTCAAGTTTTCTTTTTCCTGCCACCAAGTTTAAATCTGCTTCTCTATAATCTCCATCTCTTATTCAGAGTTGAGTCTTCTGCAAACAAGAAAACAATTGCAGTTCCTCTTCCACAAAAACTTGAAAAGGGTTGTCATATTATGCCCTTTCCCATCCCACCCTTCATCAAGTCTTCCATTCTCTAATTTTAAACATCTACTTCCTTTAACCAATCTTCATGGACTTCCAATCTACAGAATTTTAATTTGGCCTAGATAAGCTATATTGGTTTTTCTTCCCTGAATATATTCCATTTTGCCAAGGACCTTCATAAAATATAGTCACCAGTAATGAACACAGTATGCAAAATGCAGTCTAACCAAGTAGACCACAACACGATTCTACCCTCTCTCTTCTTTCACTTTCTACTTCATAAAACCTAAGATCACATTAGATTTTCTGGCTGCCTTATCACACCTATGACTTCAATTTAACAATCCATTAAGTGATCCTTTTCACATAAATTATCTTCTAACCATACATAGCTCCTGTGTTGGTCAGGGTTGGCATTTCAATGAAACAAAGAAAATATTTGTCCATTTTTAGATAATTACAAAGCTTATTGAATTTTCTGTAATGTACATGGACATAATCATTCATAAGGAGGAAATAAGACAGGTACACCACCACCGCCCTCTTCACTGCCATTTGAAGCTCCCCAGTTTGGCTGGATCTGGGCAAATGAATTCAGTATAGCTGAATACCAAGCAACTAATTCAGCTCAGGGAACTCAATAATCCTGGATGGCTCAGAGATGTTCTAGTGCCCTGGGATTTTATACTGAGATGGAAGAAAGGAGCTGAATTCTCAATGCTAGCTAAGGTCAGAGAACCTTAGGTGCCTATGCATAGTCCTTTCATGAGTATACCAGATAAAGCTGAATGAAGAAGCTGATCAAGTCAGGGACTCCACATGATATTCAGGAGCCACTCTAGTGTCTCCAGCTAGAAGTCACCCTTCCTCCTCTATGTGAAGGATACTGATCAAGCATCTCTATCCCCTCTCCTATTCTGTACTTGTGTAGTTGATTATCTGAATCTCATTATAGGTCTATCAAATCTTATGTCCTTTAGTTTGGCCAGTCTGTCATAATTTGGTGGGGGGGACTCATAGAAACTTTGTGTCCCAGAGACAAAAACTAGAGTCCTTCTAATCCAGCTCATATCTGAACAAGAATTCTTCTGTGAGCCATCCAGCCTGAACACCTATAGGGAAGGAACTTCACAACTTCCCAAAGCAGTCCATTCTACTTTTTATTTTTTATCCACTTTTTATCCACTAATTATTAATATTTATCATTCATATATTTTATTATATATTATTTGTTCAGTTGTTTCAATGATATCCAACAACTCTTTGTGACCCCATTTGAGATTTTTGTGGCAAAGAGACTGGAGTGGCTTGTCATTTCCTTCTCCTGGTCTCAGAATCAGGAAGACTTTTCTTCTGGCTTCCGAGACCTCCTAGCTGTATGAGCCTGGGCAAAGTCACTTAATCCTGTTTGCTTCAGTTTCTTCATCTGTAAAATGAGCTGGAGAAATGTATAGATATTTATAATATTATTTAGATATATAAAGTGTATGTATTTCTCTTCATTGTGCCACCAAGCTGTCATAGTAAATTATACATATACACTATATAATTTATAATTTAGTGTTCTCTTATACTGAGTCCAAATCTACCTCTCTTTATTGTCCACCCAATGCATCTGTTTCCACCCTCTGGATATAATCCCTCTCTTATATGATAGCCCATCAACTGTTTGAAGATAGTAATAATCTCCCCATCTGGCCCTGAAGTCTTATATTCTCCAGGATAAACATCCACTTTTCTTTTCTTTTCTTTTTTCTCTTTTCTTTTCTTTTCCTTTTCCTTTTTCTTTCTTTTCTTTTTTCTTTTTGTTTTTTTCTTTTTCTTTCTTTCTATGATCCTCATATGAAATTATCTTCATGCCCTTTACTATCCTGGTCACCCTCTTCTGGCTACCCTCCAGCTTGTTATTATCTCTCCAAAGATGTGGTATCCGCAACTGAACACAATTCCTATTTCCTCATCCAGATTTTTAGCCACTGTTTCCAGCTTCCTGTCATCTATAAATCTGATAATAAGTACCTAGGACTGGAGTTAAGTTCCGTCACTGGAGAATGGTTTGGGGTGGGCTGTACTTGCTTGCTTTCCTTTGACTCTTTCCATAAGTATCTATTCTACCCACTAATTATTATTTAAAAGGATAGCATGTTCATTTTTGCTATGAATGCCTTACATTTCACATTTGTGTATTTTTAATATTTCTTTTGGCAAAATGGTCCGGAAAGTGCTCACTAGAGAATAACTTCTTTAATCCAAACATTTTAGCAACAGTAATTTAAATTATTTAATGCTTGCTTGCTTCATTGATGCCCCCACAGAATCAATCATTTCTCTGTTTTTATAAATTTATTAGACCATAATAGAAACTGTCCATGCATTTTACTTCTGAAAATGTAAGGTAGTTAAACCAAGACACACACTTCCTTTAGCCACAGATTTATTCAAGCACAGCAAAAAAATGCATACTTATACATGTTTGTACTATAAAACAGTCTTTCATTTATACATTGATTTTTTTTCTCCATCTAACTCAAAATATGGATTTTTAACAACAAAACTGAGTGTGTAAAAATATCCACTTTCCCCTATGCACAAAAACAAAAGGTGTTTTTATCCAACTAAATCACAATGCTTTTATTTATTTATACTGAAGGGAGTGGAGAATGGTTAATCCAAAGTATTAGATAATCCATGTGTAAACTGTACTGTGTTTTGAGTTTGCAATGGAAAGTAGCTGTGCCTTAGAATCTGGTCATTTGTTTCATTGCTAATCTCACACAATGAAGACTTAACTCAGGAGGACCTAGAATGGGGTTCATCATTTCCTTAGCCTGTCATCCACTCCATGTTGGAAGAGACCATTCATTTCTCAGATAGTTATGAAACACCAATGTGAGTTGTTCATAATACTGTATTTTCTTAGACTTTCACTAAAGTAGGTGGACTGGTTAAACAGGTGGATTGAGAAGGGTATTTAGCCTAAAAGCAAATAAATAGATCGGTCTTCAAAAAAGAAAACCTTTGAGTAATGCAAGTCAACTTGAAAACAGGATTTGTAAAACTGAATTTTGATGCTTTTTTTTCTAGAAGTAGAATATAGCTAGTCACCCCTCCATACCTCCATGTAGACTAGTGCCCTACAATAAAATCTTATACGTAATAGGACCTCTCATGTTTTGTCACTTTTCAGTCACATCCAACTCATCTTGACCCTATCTGGGCTTTTCTCTGCAAAGATGCTGGAATGGTTTACCATTTCCTTCTCTAGCTCATTTTACAGATGAGGAAACTGTGGTAAACAGGGATAAGTGATTTGCCCAGGGTGACATAGCTAGTAAGTGTCTGAAGCCAGATTTAAATTCACGATGATGAATTTTCCTGACTTCAGGCCTGACACTGTATACACTCCCCATCTAGCTGCACGTATGGGACCTCAGAACTCACTAAGTAAACCTCCTTGATTTACAGATGAGCAAATTGAGGCTCAGAGATGTTAAACAACTTTCTTAAAGTCTCATAGATTTTAAGTGGATGAATCAGAATTTGAACTCAGTGTTCTTTGAACTACTCCATAAAGCTTTGAAAATAAACATCACAATACCCAGCATTTGCTTTAAGGTTTACACAGTGATTTCTAAATATTAACTTGTTTTATTCTCACAACAACACTGGGAGATAGGTGCAATTTTTATCCCCATTTTGCAGATAAGCAAACTAAGGTAGGCAGAGGCTAAATGACTTTCACAAGGTGTTGTGCCACTTTTTCAAATCCCTAGTTACTTTTTAAGGCTCATCTTTGGAGGATTTTCTGATTCTCTCAGGTGCTAATGTTCCCAATTCCCCAAATTTATTTTGTGTTTATTTGGCAAGTATTTTACATTGACTTATCTTTGGCCATTTTGTTTTCTCCAAGTAGAATATGAGTTCTTTAAAGTGAGGGACTTTTTCAATGTGTAGTTTTTTAACCTTTGTATCTTCAGCACCTAATAAAAAGTCTGGCATATAATGCACACTTAATAAAGATTTCTTGTAGTCAATTCATCCTCTCAACCAATGAATACAGACAAGTGCCTACGATGTGCTAGCCACAGTGCTGGGCACAACTACAGAGAATGAAATAATCCTTACTTGCAAGGCGTGTACATTCAGATGGGCAGAGACAAGTACATATATAAATATATATAGCATAAACAAAAAGTGAATAAATTCAAATATATACACAGTTGAATAGATAGTCATTTGGGAGGGAGGATGGGCAGTAACAGATAAGAAAATTAGCAAATTCTTCATGAGTAAGATGGTGCCTGAATTGTAATTTAAAGGAAGAGGACTCAGTTAAGAGGGAGGACTTTCTAGGTGTGTGGGATGGCTAATCCAGGCAGAGTGTAGTTAATTAGTCAGTAAACATTTATTAAGTGCCTTCTACGTGCCAGACACTGTGCTAAGTACTGAAATGGAGTATTCTGGGAAAGGAATAGGGAGAAAGCCAATTTTGCTCTATTGCACAGTATGGGAGGTATCCAGGGTGGCTAGAGATATAATTTGGAGCCAGGCTGTAAAGCTAAATGCGAGTATTTTTACATTTTATTCCAGAGGTAATGGAGAACCAGTAGAGTTTACTGAGTTGGGGAATTAAATCGGTTGACTCTATAGTTAAAGAAGATCACTTTGGCAGCGATGTGTAGGATGAACTGGAGTAGGGAGAGACTTGAGGATGGTAACCAATTAGGAGACTGTTGTAATAATCAAGTCAAGAAGTGATGAGGACTTGAACAAAAGTAGTGACTGTGTGAATGGAGAAAAGAGGTCCAAGGGGAAATAGCTTATGTACTTAAAAATGTCATACTTTGTCAACTGATTAAATTTTTGGGATGAGGGAAAGCAAAGAGTTCAGGACAATGCTTAAGTTATGAGCTTGGGAGGCAAAAAAAAAGAATAAACAGTTTCATAATGCATAAAGCAATGACTCTAGTTCAATCCACAATTTTCAAATTACATGTATAAACATGAATAGAAAGTAGCCATGGAGAAATTGTGCAAGTTTCCACTTTTCTGTGGCCTGAGTGAGCTATACATGAATCAATGCCAAACTTTGGGAGCAAGCCTAACCCAATGGATTAACTGTTATCCTCATTCTCGGAGGGAAGAATTCCTCTAAACAAGGGTTTTTAAGCTGAGGACTTCATGAATAGATTTCAGAAGGTCTATGAACTCGGATGAGGAAAATTACATCTTTAGTTCGATATATAGAATTCACTTGTAATTCAATATATCTTATTTTATTCATTCAATAGCAACATTCTAAAAAAGAGTTCCATAGGCTTCACCAGACTGCCAAAGGAATCCATGACACAAAAATGATTAAGACTTTTTGATCTAAAAAAATTGATTAGGTTTTATAAGACTGTGGTTTCAAAGAAAAGATTCAATGAGGGCAACTTCTGGGGTTCTGTAGGACTTGTTAATTAGATCAGCTGGAGAGGGGTAACTTATTTTGGCACAAAGCAAAATATGCATCATTATTTTAGCTCCCTTAAATAACACATACATAAAGGTAAATGAGTCAACAGATTGAAATCTAATGTATGTGTATGTTCTGAATGAAGAAGCATGTGTATTATACTTCTCTCTAAATATGGCAGAATGCCCTTGGCCAAGTATTTCTGTTCTTCTCACATGAGCCCTAACCAACACCCTCTTCACTTGAAAATGAATGACCTTCCTTTTAATTCTGACTTCAGGGTATTGCCCAATCCTCTGTCCATTCTATTCCCCACTTTATGGAGACAGAAAATCTTGAGGGAGACCCTCAGGTGTGATGAATGAATCCCTATTAATATCTCTCTCTCTCTCTCTCTCTCTCTCTCCTCTTCTCTTCTCTTCTTTCTCTCTTTCCTCTCCTCTCCTCTCTTCTCTTCTCTTCTTTTCTCTTCTTTTCTTTTCTTTTCTCTTCTTTTCTTCTCTTCTTTTCTTCTCTTCTTTTCTCTTTTCTTCTCTTCTCTTCTCTTCTCTTCTCTTCTCTTCTCTTCTCTTCTCTTCTCTTCTCTTCTCTTCTTTCTCTCCTCTCCTCTCCTCTCTTCTCTTCTCTT
>NC_058133.1:153319540-153333299 GCF_016433145.1 Gracilinanus agilis | reverse complement strand
TCTCTCTCTCTCTCTCTCTCTCTCTCTCTCTCTCTCTCTCTCTCTCTCTCTCTCTCTCTCTCTCTCTCTCTCTCTCTCTCCAGGGGATGAGCGCCCTCGGGACTCTCCAGCCCCAACAGAGACTCAAATGCCAGCTGGGGTGGAGGCTGGAGGAAGAGCCAGCCATTGCTGTTGGAAATGCTCCAGAGAGCAACTCAAGAAATTTTTCTGGGGTGTGGCAGTGGTTTTATGCATCTGTTCCTCGTGGGCAGGCTCCACACAACTCGCCAAGCTGACCTTCAAGAAATTTGATGCCCCTTTTACCTTGACATGGTTTGCCACCAACTGGAACTTTTTATTCTTTCCTTTGTATTACGTTGGGCACGTTTGCAAATCCACTGAGAAACAGTCTTTAAAGCAAAGATACAGGTAAGAAGACCTTCTTCAAGATTCAGACCCTTTCTGTGATCTTACGCTTTTAGGGCACTGGAAGAGAGCTGGCATTCATTTTTAAGAATTGATGGATGAATCATTTTCTCTTTGTTCTCACAGCATTGGAGCTTATTACCTAGGGTGCATAAGAGGGAAAGCTTTGGGTTTTTTAATTGTAATTAGTGGCAATGATAATGATAATAATAATAACTAGTATTTATAGAGCCCTTTAGGTTTGAAAAGTGTTTAAATAGAGAGGGCAGCAAGGTGATGTAGTGGATAGAGTCCTGGGACTGAAGTAAAAAAGCTTCAGCTTTCTGAGTTCAAATCTGGCCTCAAACAATTACTAGCTATGTGATTCTGGACAAGTTGCTTAACCCGGTTTGCCTCAGTTGCCTCATTTGTAAAACGAGCTGGAGAAGGAAATGGCAAATCATTTCAGTATCTTTTAAACTTTTTTTAAGAAACACTCTTACCTTCCATCTGATAATCAGTACTGAATATTAGTTCTAAGGCAGTAGAGCTTGGTAAGACCTAGGCAATTAGAGTTAGATGACTGGCCCAGGGCTGCACAGCTAGGAAGTGTTGAAACCAAATTTGAACCCAAGGCCTTCCATCTCTTAGCTTGACTCTCATTCCACTGAGCTGCCTAGCTGCCCCTCATTCCAGTGTCTTTGCCAAGAAAATTCTAAATAGGGTCACAAAGGATCAGACACAACTAAATGACTGAGCAAAATTACATCCAATATCTCGCTTAACCTTCATAAGGATTGCATAAAAGAGAAAACTCTAGGCTTGTTTATGTTTGATAATAATAATGGTTAATAATAAAAAATTTTATTTTTACAAAGTTTTATAAATACATATATCTGTGTATATGTACATATTTATATATACATCTCTTTCATCATATCTTATACATATAATATATCTCATTTGATCCTCAGAAGATCCTGTGGATTAGTTCTATTATTATCCCCATCTTGCAAAGGTTTAGAAAAGTTAAATAATTTCCCCAAACTACCCAGTTTATGTGTCTCAGTCATGTTTCAAATTTAGGACTTTCTTAATCTTAGTCTAGCACATTATCCAGAATATCTGCTCTGGAAACAGAGGATCTGGGTTCAAATCTTGTCTTTGAAACTTACAACCTCTGTGGTCTTGGGCAGATCATATAAATTCCCTGTGAGGAAGGATGGGTTAAGATGGCCTCTGAAGTCTGATAGCTCTAAAGCTCTGAGTTTATGATTTCACAGGATCATGCCTCAAATTTCCCTTGTAAGATAGGCTTGTCATATAACTTGTCCTTCATCTAGGTTTTCCTTTGGGATAGCATAGTTCAAGGAAGAGCATGAAACTGGTTTGAAATGTTAGGATGAAAGAACTCAGGCTGTGGAGAATCAGAATTTTCTTCCCACTGTGTGTGTTCTAGCCCTACTTTGCTTCATGTTCTAAGATCAGACTTAGAGACTACTTTAGTGAGAGTTATGAACTTCTTTCAGAACTCATCTTGACAGAATCCCACAAAGAGCCAAGAAAAGGGGGGAAAATATCATGTCTTGCTAATTATTGACCTTTGGTAATGGGTGTATTTACACTATTTCAGGAATATGTTTCCTGTCCATAAAGTTTGAGTAGCATCATGGCAGGGACTTAAATTGTTTTTCTCTCCAACTCAAGATATATTAAATTATTATAGAACTATCAGAACTAAACAACTTCTTAGTTTTTTTCCCCATTTTGAGTTAATTGGAATACTTTCTCAAAAGTATGTGATCTAAAGAAACCAGACATCAGAGACTAGAAGCACTCCATCCCTCCCATCAAAGATCTGTATCAAAAGATTAAAAGCAGGGGCAAAAGTCAAGAAAGTAATTCTCAGTGAACTACTTGTCATCATTAACCTCCTGAAATGCCAGTGAGTTACAAAGTAGCTTGTGTTACCTTGTTTAAAACACATTTTGCTTTTTTAGTGGTTTAAAAATATTTGGGGGATATAGGGAGAAGGGTACTGGTTCCTTTAAGAAATTCTGTTATAAAATGAAAGAATCACTTATCTAAGGAAAGAGGCTCAGAGTAAGTTAGATAATTGCAACAAAGGTACAAGACCTTCTTTGCCACCATTTTGAAAAGAGAGTTCAGAGAAGCCCTGAGAAGATAACAATTGTGTGTGTGGATCTAAGTTTGAGGAGAAAAGCCATGATTCTGTATGTTGAAGAGAAATTAATAGTAATTCATGTTCCCAGAGTAAGAGGAAGGTGCTAATGGAGTAATTATCTTTTGGATGGCAATAACTAAGAGAGTAGGACAGATCAGAATAGACCCCACTAAACACTGTGAGAAGATTCTAATGCAGCCCAGGATGGGAAAATAATATAATGACCTTCTTCTGGATCAAAAGGAAAATTAGTGTTTAGATCAGTGGTTCCCAAACTTTTTTGGCCTACCACCCCCTTTCCAGAAAAAATATTACTTAGCCCCCTGGAAATTAATTTTTTTTAATTTTAATAGTAATTAATAGGAAAAATAAATGCACCTGTGGCCATCACTGCTCTCCTGCATCGCTGCAGCACCCACCAGGGGGCGGTAGCGCCCACTTTGAGAATCACTGATTTAGATGAATATAGTTTATAACAGGTAGGTATTAACAGTGTTTCTAAACTTGTACATAAGAGTTCATATTTCTTTTAACTGCTGATCTGGTTGGCATGTTGATTTTTAAATTGTAGCCATTTTTAAAATCAAATTTTATTTTTCTATTAATAAGCATTAAATTTCTCTTTCTTGAACCCCCTTTGCCACTGAGAAAGAAAGAATACAAAAAACTTCATAACAAATATGGAAGACAAATTCCCACTTTGTCCATGTCCAAAAATTAATCTCTTTCTGTACCCTGAGTCTATTGTCTTTTTTTTCAGATAGTAGGTATCATTTTCTTCTGGAATCATGCTTAGTCGTTTCATTGATCAGAGTTCTTAAGTCTTACAAAGTTATTTTTACAATATTGTTGTTACTATATAAATTATTCTTTTGGTTCTGCACATTTTGCATCAATTCATACAATATTTCCCAGGTTCCTCTGAAACTGCTCTTTTATCATTTCTTTTGGCACAGAAGCATTCCATTATATGCATAAGTTTGTTTGTTTTAAGAAAGTACTATTTTCTTAATAAAGAACTATTAGAAAAGTGGACCTCATAAGATATTCCTCACTCTTCTAAATTGTATAATAGAAGAAAGTCTACGCTTTGAAATTTAAACTATCCTAAAGGAGCATTGCCATTTGCTTGGTAGTTTCTATCACTTAAATAGGATAAGGGCAAAAAACAAGTACTGTGGAAATAAAACATGTAGAGCTTCTGTTTATCTGTCTGGCAGAAAACAAGAATGGGTGTATGTGGGTGTGTGGGAGAAAGAGAGAGAGAGAGAGAGAGAGAGAGAGAGAGAGAGAGAGACAGAGAGAGAGAGACAGAGAGACAGAGACAGACAGACAGAGACAGAGAGAGAGACAGAGAGAGACAGAGACAGAGAGAGATGAAAGGATCACTTGTGGGAGGGTAAATGCCTAACTTGAGCCCAGTGTACCATGAAATGAACTTATGCTTTGCATCACTAATAAACATCGATGATATCCCAGGATAATTAGTACCAGAGGTGAGATTTGAACCCAAACACCTCTGTGTGCAGCCAGTGTTCTTTCCACTGAAAACAAAGACAACATTAAAAGAATGTCCGGTCTGACTGAGGAAATTTAAGCACTGGGTTTGAAGCTCTCAGAAATAAAAAGAAACCAATCCCAAGTTTTCCTTCTTCACATCTTTTTTTATTAGTGAAAAAGAGTCAGAGTCAGCTGAGGAGATAAATCCTTTGTGTTGAAAGAGAGAAACTTTTAACCAGGAGCTAGGAAGAGACACAGGAACATTTTTAGCCATGAGGGAAAGTTAGTGAAGCAAATTAAATACCTTCTCCTTTTATTAGCTCTAAATGCTATCGAAAAGGCAGGTCTCTTCCTAACTAAAGAAATAAGCTGTAACTAAAGAGCTAAGGACAAATTGCCTAAAGTGTTTTTGGACACCGATTGATGATTAAGTATAAATTATAAAGTTTAGAACTAGGCTAATCTGTGTGACAAAAGATGGGAGCCATAATTTTCTAGTTCTATAATAATGAGGTCATAATTTTTTCAACATTTTAATTCCTAATTCATTTATTATACCAAAGGGGACTGGCAGATCTTTACATCATGCATGAATTTCTTTCTTCATCACAATATAATTTTCCATCTTTTTTTTAATCCCTTACTTTCCATCTTAAAATCAATACTAAGTATTTGTTCTAAGGCAGAAGAGTGGTAAGGGCTACGCAAGTGGAGTTAAGTGACTTGCCCAGGGTCACACAGCCAGGAAATATCTGAGGTCAGATTTGGACCTAGGACTTCCTGTCTCTAGATCTAGCTACCCCTAACAATATCTTTTGAGTGGTAGTATCATTAATTTTACACACATCATCAACACATGGCATACAAAATTTTCTTCCAAGTAACTTCTGGAGCCAACAGTGAAATTCTAAAAAGCTACATGGATTAGCAACTTTGAGCCCTGAGAAAAAAGGATCAATTCACATGAAAACTTTAATTGGTGTATGGGGGAAAAAACATTAAATTTCTGATTGCTTTCATAAATACTTTGTAGCTCAGACCATGTGCAACTGTGATTCTCTATTATCTCTCAGTGACAGCATTACTGAAATTTTATGAATAATATTGAAAGATGTGAATTAACCCTCTTTAACTGTGACAACTAGGTGGCACAGTGGATAAAGTGCTGGCCCTGGAGTCAGGAGGATTTGAGTTCAGATGTTGCCTCACATTCTTCCTAATAGCATAATTTTTGCTTGTCTCAGTCTCCTCATCTATAAAATGGGGATATAATAATAGTGCCTCTTTCCCAGGTTTATTGTGTGTATGAAATGAGAAAATATTCATAAAGCACTTTGCAAATCTCAAGTGAGATAAAAATGCTAGCTTTTATTACTCTTAATCCCTTAAAGACTCAATCTGAAATTCTATCATAGATATACATGTCAGCTTTGTGACTTCGATGATACCATAGTAAACTCTGATTTTTGACACTTTTAGGATTCCCACAATTCAATATTCACATTCACTAGACACCATTGTGATTAATTTGATCATGTTACTATTGCTGAGAGGGTTTTTTGAGAAGAAAAATCATTGAGGTTGAGTATGAAATGCTTTTTAATTCTCCAAAACAGACTCTGAGACATTCCCCAAATTTTCTCACAAAGAGAAACTCCTTTTTATTTTTTGCAGTTTTGAGATTACTGGACATAAGTAAAGAAGGCCTATTATCAATGGTACTTCTTTTTTGTCTATAGAGAATCCCTTGAAACCACGGAGGATGGGGCTGAAGAATGGTAGGGGCACTTAGCTTGAAGATGTACCATATAAGATTTCAAGTAGACCTGAATCTCTAGTGGTTGGAGACCCTTTCTCTAGAACATACATGGTGGTGACAGTGTTGCTTATCCTAGACATATGTAGACTTCTGTTCTCTATAGAGTATGGAGGGTGGTCATGATGACAAGGTTAAGGCAAGGACATCCTCTGGCCAAAAGAAGAAATTTTACAGAAAAGTTGGTGTGCAATATTCTATTTCTATCTCACGAGGTAATTACCCAAGCATTTTCCCAGTTCTCTAACTTTCTACAGCTTGAGCTCTTCTTTCTAAAAATCATTCCATGGTGGCAAGATTTGGCCAAAGTAGGTGAAATAAAGGGTCAGAAGCTGATTGATGTTCAATTGCTTCTTTAGAAACCATTGATGATGTCATGATGTAATAATCATCTAGATCCACACTCTTTTAGTTAGCTTTTATATTGCCTCTTTCACCTTATTACTTTGACAAGCAAAGATATTCCATCATTCTCACTTCATGAGAGGCAGTGTAGAAGAATGGAAACCATAGTAGAGTCGAAGGCAGAAGACAAATTCAAATCCCTACTTAAAACACATCCTAGCTACATGATTCTGGGCCAATCTCCTCTCTTAAGGTAGACTGAGGAGAATGATATGTGTGCCTCTTAGGAAGGTTATAAAGAAAAGATTTTACAAACCTGAAGGCTCCCTATTTATGTGAACTCTTAGTAAAATATATGGTTAGAAAAGTAGGTTGTGAATGGTTTGTCATAGATAAGGGAACAGGTGCAAAGGAGTTGGGTTATTTATTCCCAAGATATCCCAAAGACCAGTGAAAATGTCAAGATTACCCAGCCCATTGCTTAACACATCGTATCATCCAGAACTTTTTTCTCTAAACATGAGTTTTGCCAGTCTCTCAATCTGTGCCATTTGCTCTAGATCTGTTCAATCCATGAAATGGTGATTCTCTAATTCATTGACATTTTAGGATAATAATAATAAAAATAAGTAGCATGTATATGTGCCAGGTACCATGCAGAACTCTTTACAAATATGATAGCATTGAATCACAGCAACCCTGCAAAGTAGGTACTGTTATTGTCTCCATTTTACAATTGGGGAAATTGAAGCAAAGAGAGCTGAAGTGACTTGTCCTCTGCCTGAGACTGAATTGAACTCAGGTCTTCCTGATGTCAAACCCACTGCTTGATCCACGGAGCTATCTAACTGCCTCATCTAGCACTAGACCTGAAAAAAGAAATGGTGAAAGTGGATATATGCTTCTGATAATAGCCATTGACAACACTGAGATCACTGCTACTTTTTAAAATAACTAAATTTTAATTTAAATCAGTGTTTCCTGAACTTTGTCCAGAACCCGGCTCAGATGCCACCTACAATAGTCCTTTGCTGATGCTTCACTGTCAGAGATCAGTTTCTCTTAAAATTACTTTGTATTCCTCTATGTATTTTTTGTATTCAAGGTGGGCAGATGGTATAATAGCTAGTGAATCAATTCCTAATCAAAAAGGGCTGAGTTAAAATCCAGCCTTTAGCACTAATTAGCTGTGTTGACCCTGGGCAAGTCATTTAACTTCTTTCTGCCTCAGTGTCATCATCTGTAAAAGGATGCTAAGAGCAGTTATTTTATAGGATTGTTGTCAGGATCAAAAGAGATAATACTTGTAAAAAGCACTTTGATATCAGTGTTAATTTTCATTATTATCATTTTATTATTAACTTTTGCATATGTCTCCCTAATATTTTGTTAACTCCATGTGGTCAGAGACTTTTACATTCTACCTAGTAGACATTTAACAAGTTTCTATTGAATCGAATTGAGCAATAATAGAAACAATACATATATATACATATATATAATAGGTTAGGACTTAGAAGGTTTTATGCATCTTAGGAGCTCCTGAAAATAATAAGGATATTTATAGCTTATTTATTTTATGTATATCACTTATAATTCAATTGATCAACCATTTATTCAGTAATTCATATTTTCAAAACAATGTGAGAGATGTTTTAACTCCTTGATGAAGCTGTGATTTTATGGGGGAAGCTATTTCTCAGCTGATATACATTGTGACTTCTCCCAGTCCACAAGACTCATGTCTCTTCCTTTTCATTAATCCCAAATAGAAGGTCTATTGGTAGAAAACCACTCCTCATTCTTTTAATATCTCAAGGGTACTTGCATTATCCATTTCTGCCTCTCACTCTTGCTACCTGCCCAACTAACTTCTTTTCTGGTCAGTTTTCTCCTGCAAGTTACCAACGGCATAATGGTGCCATCTACATCCAGCTTGCAACTTTCTGTTGCCTTTGGGACTGTTTGTAATTTCTATTCTTCTAAGGCCAGTATATTCTATGGTTTAGAGTCATGTGTCATCACGAGGGAAGTATTGGTATTTTTTTAATGGCCTTCTGTAGCACAATGTTTGAGATCATTGAGAACATATAACATTTCCCAACTGTATCTGATCCAATCTCCTACTACTACTAAGTCCTGGACCCAGTTCAATATCTATTCCCTATTGACGATGTAATGCAGAGATCACTTAGAATCAGAAAGATCTATGTTCAAATCCTTCCTCAGATTCATTTACAAATCACTTAACTTCCATCATCCTCAATTTTCTCAGCAGTAAAATATGGATAATGACAGTGTCTATCTTACAAAGTTGTTAAGAAAACAAAATGAAATAACATATAAAGCACTTTGCAAACCTTAGAGTACTACATAAATGCAAGCTATTATTATCTAGAGCACCTTTCTAGTACATGTGTGTATACTTATAAACTCAGACACAAAGTGGAGTGCTTTAAATGATGTCAAATTGCTTGCTTCCATTTTAAAGACTCATTCTTTTAACACCAATATTGTCCCAATGATGCCATATGAATCATGGAACACCCTGAGCTTTCAAGGCCAGGAGCTTCCTTAGCATCTTACAGCATAACAAGAGGGATAATTCAGTCAGACATTGGTCCTTAGGCAAAGGTCTATCAGAAATTGCTGCTGACAGGGACCTCTATTCAGAAGCAAAAGTTGAGACTTTCTGATATCCTGTTACAGTCAGACAATAAAGTGACAGTTATTTTACTCTGATCCTTGAAAATGTAGCCTTTTTAAGCTAGTTCACTAACTTTAGTTTTAAGAATCCACAGAAGAATTTCAAGATGGAAAAGGAGAAAAAATGACTTCATTTCATTTTCTTTTCGTGGATAATAAGAACCAGGTTATTGAACTAATTTCATAGAACCATTATAATGGATAATGGATAATAAGAACTTTGAAGTAGTACACACTGAAGCAACTACCATGTTTACTGACAAAGCTAAAAACGATATTTGGTGTTATAAGCTTTGGAAATACAAGTCTGAACCAAAAATCTTTGAATGCAGAGTAAAACCAAGAAATCTATGATTATGAGTAATAATAATTATGGTGATAGACAGATGGATGCAGCATATTGAGGACCAGCCTTGGAGTCATAAAGACGTGGACTCATGTCTTACCTCTGACACATGTGTGACTATGGGCAAGTCACTCACCTTCAGAGTACCCTCAGACAACTCTCTAATTTATTTATTTATTTAGTTAGTTAGTTATTCACTCATTTATTTTTAGAAAAATTTTCCATGGTTACATAATTCATGTTTTTACTTTACCCTTTACTCCCTAAAACTATTCCCCCCCCCCCCCATAGCTAACTCACATTTCCACTGGTTTTAACATCTGTGGTCAGTCAAGACTTATTTACATATTATTGATAGTTACATTGGTGTGGTCCTTTCAGGTCTACATCCCCAATCATGTCCTCATCAACCCAAGTATTCAAGTAATTGTTTTTCTTCTGTGTTTCCTCTCCTGTAGTTCTTCCTCTGAATGTGGGTAGCGTTTTTTTTCCATAAATCCCTCAGAATTGTTCTGGGTCATTGAATTGCTGCTAGTACAAACGTCCATTACATTCGATTTTACCACAGTGTATCAGTCTCTGTGTACAACTTTCTTCTGGCTCTGCTCCTTTCACTCTGTATCAATTCCTGGAGGTCTTTCCAGTTCACATGGAATTCCTCTAGTTTATTATTCCTTTGAGCACAATAGTATTCCATCACCAACATATACCACAATTTGTTCAGCCATCCCCCAATTGAAGGGCATAGTCTCACTTTCCAGTTTTTTCCCACCACAAAGAGCTCTGCTATAAATATTTTCGCACAAGTCTGTTTATCTATGATCTCTTTGGGGGTACAAACCCAGCAATGGTACGGCTGAATCAAAGGGCAAGCATTCTTTTATCGCTCTTTGGGCATAATTCCAAATTGGCATCCAGAATGATTGGATCAGTTCACAACTCCACCAGCAATGCATTAATGTCTCAATTTTGCCACATGCCCTAGAACATTCATTACTCTACCCTGCTATCATTTTAGCCAATCTGTTAGGTGTGAGGTAATACCTCAGAGTTGTTTTGATTTGCATTTCTCTAATTATTAGAGATTTAGAACACTTTCTCATGTGCTTATTGATACCTTTGATTTCTTTATCTGAAAATTGCCTATTCATGTCCCCTGCCCATTTATCAATTGGGGAATGGCTTGATTTTTTTATACAATTGATTTAGCTCCTTCTATATTTGAGTAATTAGACCTCTGTCAGAACTTTTTTTCTAAAGATTTTTTCCCAGTTTGTTGTTTCCCTTCTGATTTTGGTTACATTGTTTTTGTTTGCACAAAAACTTTTTAATTTAATATAATCAAAATTATTTATTTTACATTTTGTTATTTTTTCTAACTCTTGCTTGGTTTTAAAATCTTTCCTTTCCCAGAGATCTGACAAGTATACTATTCTGCATTCGCTTAATTTACTTACAGTTTCCTTCTTTATATTCAAGTCTTTCACCCATTCTGAATTTATCTTGGTGTAGGGTGTGAGATGTTGATCTAAACCTAATCTCTCCCGTATTGTTTTCCAATTTTCCCAGCAGTTTTTGTCAAATAGTGGATTTTTGTCCCAAAAGTTGGGCTCTTTGGGTTTATCATACACTGTTTTGCTGACGTCACTTACCCCAAGTCTATTCCACTGATCCTCCCTTCTATCCTTTAGCCAGTACCATATTGATTTAATGACTGCTGCTTTATAGTATAGTTTGATATCTGGTACTGCTAGGCCCCCTTCCTTCACATTTTTTTCATTATTTCCCTTAATATTCTTGATCTTTTGTTATTCCAAATGAACTTTTTGTTATAGTTTATTTCTAATTCAGTAAAAAAAAATTTTTGGTAGTTTGATAGGTATGGCACTAAATAAGTAAATTAATTTGGGTAGAAGGGTCATTTTTATTATATTAACTCATCCTACCCATGAGCAATCAATGTTTTTCCAATTGTTTATAGCTAGTTTTAATTGTTTGGAAAGTGTTTTGTAGTTATGTTCATATAATTCCTGTGTTTGTTTTGACAGATAGATTACTAAGTATTTTATATTGTCTAGGGTGATTTTAAATGCTGTTTCTCTTTCTACCTCTTGCTGCTGTGATGTATTGGAAATATATAGATATGCTGATGATTTCCATGCATTTATTTTGTATCCTGCAACTTTGCTAAAGTTGTTGATTATTTCTATAAGCTTTTTAGTTGATTCTCTAGGATTTTTTAAGTATACCATCATATGATCTGCAAAGAGTGATAGCTTAGTCTCCTCATTGCCTATTTTAATACTTTCAATTTCTTTTTCTTCTCTAATTTCTACTGCTAGTGTTTCTAGTACAATGTTAAATAATAGAGGTGATAATGGGCATTCTTGTTTCACACCTGATCTTATTGGAAAGGGTTCTAATTTATCCCCATTGCATATGATGCTTGTTGATGGTTTAAGATATATACTGTTTATTATTTTTAGGAAAGGACCTTCTATTCCTATACTTTCTAGTGTTTTCAGTAGGAATGGGTGTTGTGTTTTATCAAAGGCTTTTTCAGCATCTATTGAGGTAATCATGTGGTTTTTGTTGGTTTGATTGTTGATATGGTCAATTACGTGGATGGTTTTCCTAATGGTGAACCATCCTTGCATTCTTGGTATAAATCACACACTTGCTGGAGTCTTTTTCTAGTATTCTATTTAAGATTTTTACATCTATGTTCATTAAGGAGATTGGTCTGTAATTTTCTTTCTCTGCTTTTGATCTACCTGGCTTTGGAATCAGTACCATATTTGTGTCATAAAAGGAATTTGGTAAGACTCCTTCTTTCCTTATTATATCAAATAATTTGTATAGTATTGGGATTAATTGTTCTTTGAATATTTGAGAGAATTCACTTGTGAATCCATCGGGCCCTGGGGATTTTTTCTTAGGGAGTTCTTTGATGGCTTGTTCAACTTCTTTTTCTGATATTGGATTATTTAAGTATTCTATTTCTTCTGCTGTTAATCCAGGCAATTTATATTTTTGTAAGCATTTATCCATATCACCTAGATTGCTAAATTTATTGCCATATAATTGGGCAAAATAGTTTTTAATGATTATCTTAATTTCCTCTTCATTAGAGGTGAGATCTCCCTTTTCATCCCTTGATACTATTAATTTGGTTTTCTTGTTTCCTTTTTTTAATTAGATTTACCAATACTTTGTCTATTTTATCTGTTTTTTCAAAATACCAGCTTCTAGTCTTATTTATTAATTCAAAAGTTCTTTTACTTTTGATTTTATTATTTTCTCCTTTGATTTTTAGTATTTCTAATTTAGTTTTCATCTGAGGATTTTTAATTTGTTCATTTTCTAGTTTTTTAAGTTGCATGCCCAATTCATTAACTGCTGCCCTCCCTAATATGTTAATATATGCACTCAGTGATATAAATTTTCCCCTTAGAACTGCTTTGGCTGCATCCCATAGGTTTGGGTAAGATGTCTCATTGTTGTCATTGTCTTCAATGAAATTATTAAATGTTTCTGTGATTTGTTCTTTCACTAAATTATTTTGGAGAATCATATTATTTAATTTCCAATTAGTTTTTGGTTTGCCTCTCCATGTATTCTTACTAATAACTATTTTTATTGCATTATCATCTGAGAAGGTTACATTTATTATTTCTGCTTTTTTGCATATATTTGCCATGTTTCTATGCCCTATTACATGGTCTATCTTTGTGAATGTTCCATGTGCTGTTGAAAAGAAGGTGTATTCCTTTTTGTCCCTATTTATTTTTCTCCATATATCTATTAACTCTAATTTTTCTAGGGTTTCATTCACCTCTCTTATCTCTTTCTTATTTATTTTTTGGTTTGATTTATCTAGATCTGATAGGGGAAGGTTGAAGTCCCCCACTAGTGTAGTTTTGCTTTCTATTTCATCTTCGAGCTCCACTAGCTTCTCCTTTAGAAATTTAGAAGCTATACCGTTTGGTGCATACATATTGAGTACTGATGTTTCTTCATTGTTTATACTGCCTTTTATGAGGATGTAGTTACCTTCCCTATCTCTTTTAACCTTATCTATTTTTACTTTGGCTCTGTCAGAGATCATCATAGCCACCCCTGCCTTCTTTTTCTCATTTGAAGCCCAAAAGATTTTGCTCTATCCTCTCATTTTCACTCTATGTCTGTCTGTCTGTCTCATGTGTGTTTCTTGTAGACAACATATGGTAGGATTTTGGTTTCCAATCCATTCTGCTATTTGCTTCTGTTTTATGGGTGAGTTCATCCCATTCACATTCAGAGTTATAATTATCAACTGTGCATTCCAAGACATTTTGATTCTCTCTCCTAATCCTGTCCTTTCTTCTTTCACTGTTTTCTTCTATACCAGTGTTTTGTTTTTAATCAGTTCCTATAATCCCCTCCCTCTTTGTACTTCCCTTTCTCCCCCCTCCCTTCTTATTCCCCTCTTATTGTT
>NC_058133.1:153223011-153310229 GCF_016433145.1 Gracilinanus agilis | reverse complement strand
TCTCTCTCTTTCTCCCTCTCTCTCCCTCCCTCTCTTCTCTCTGTCTCTCTCTTTCCCTATTTCTGTCTGTCTCTCTCTCCCTCTCTGTCTCTCTCTCCCTCTCTGTATCTCTGTTTCTGTCTTTGTCACACACTCTCTCTCTCCCTCCACCCCTTTTCCCCCAATCCTCTCTCTCACCCATCTTTAAGGATAGCATTATTGATTCGTCAGGTCCTCATCTCTTCTTATGATAGTAAAATAGTTGTTTTCCCAGAAAGGGGTGTTCATTCACTAGCACCACTCAGTTTTTAAATCCTAGTTGTAAATGTCACATGGGAGAATTATATATCTAGTGTATAATTAGAATTTTGAACCCCAGAACTCTCTCTCCCAGCTTCTCATGCTCCTCCTCATGTTATGTGCTAATGCAGGGAGGATATAAATTTTGTGTAGCTCTGTCCACATTCTCTTCTCCTGGAAAAGTGCTGTGGAGGTGAGGTAAGGCAGGAGGATTTTACTCAGGTGTTTTTTACTTTTGTTCTTTTTATTTTCTTCTACTTCAAGTGATTATTAATAAACCTTATAAAATATAATACTTGTAGTTAATATATATAGTTATATATTTACATATATTTAATATATGTAGTTAATATATAAAATATAATAACTTGGAGTTATTGGATATTAATTTAAATTTTACACTAGTACTTACAACTAAGTCTCCTGAGCTCCATAGTTATGATTCCCACTTGAATGAATCAGCTATGATGATATCATTTAGTCTTTTTTAAAAAAAAGTCTTACCTTCTTTCTTAGAATCAATGCTAAGTATTGGTTCTAAGGCAAAAGAGCAGTATGGGCTGGGCAATTAAAATTAAGTGACCTGACCAGGGTCATGCAGCAAAGAGGTATCTAAGGCTAGATCTGATCCCAGAACCTTGTTTCTCTAGGCTGGGATCTCTATCCCCTGAACCACCTAGCTGCCCCTATCATCATTTAGTCTTAATGCAGAAATACATTTCCTAAGCATAATGTAAAAAATAATCATAACATTATAGTCCACTCATAAATCTGGGTCACCCTTTCCTACCAGTGGGACATGCGCAAACATAAAAATGTAAAAGGAATTTGAACAAGGAAACCTATGTATACAGGGACAATCAATGACTCTAGCTTAAAGACCGTGCCCACAGTCTTGTGAAGGAACAGTTGGCATTAAAGGTTACCTCTTCTCAGGTTTGTCTATTCAAGCTCTTCATTGACTATGCTGTAAGGCAGAATGATGCTCTTTTAGTCAAAAGTAGTTCCCCTAAGTCTAAGATTTGTGAAGCTATTCAGGCCTGTTCCTAAGCTACAGGTGGCAATAAAAGACAACATAGGCAAACCTCTAAGAATTTTCCCCTCTCTCAGTCTCTCAACAAAGAATAAGGCAGATTGACAGTGATGCTTAGAAAACCACTGCTTCTGAAGAATTAATCATTAGCATCACAAAAAGGGCAATCAAAAGGTACATGGATGGTACCAAGAGGCTGCAACATATAATCAAAGAAATTCTGAAGAAATACCAGAGTAAAGGATATCATCAAAAAATTATAGTACCACAAAGAATTGAGTCCATGTTCCTTGAGTGAGGAAGGATAAGTAGATGGCTAGAGTATTCCACTGGGTTCTATTGTGGCAAACTTTTGGAAAGTCATGAAGAAGTCTTACAGGTTGATTAGTTTTCAATCTACATCACTGAAGGAAATTTGCAGATCAATAAAATCAATGATCCATTTGAGTATACAAATAAATAAATATAAAGTCTTGTTAGCTAAAAAAAAGACAGATCCTCTTTTCTCCAACCAGCTTTGTTGAATAGGTGAAGATTCTTCATTTCTCCAATCAGCTCTCAGCAGCAAAGCTTTTATAGGGAGGCAATGTGGATCCCAAGCTCTTTTTCTTGAGCCATCTATTCAACTGGACTCAGCTGGGCTTGGCTTCTTTCAATAAAAAAAATGGGCTTAATTTCTGCTCCCTTGCTCTGCTTTTTCAGTTTTTGACTGACTCCTACCCCAAAGCAGAGTCTTCTTTTAGGAAGTGACTCACCTTTGCCTTTGGGTAAAAAACTGAAACTCACATTTCTGTTAAACTAAAGAGGCAAAATGCAAGTGTCCCATATTTGTTAAAAAATTCTAGTTATTAGCATTTCCCAGCTATCAACCTTAAAGTCCTCAAAATACTTGTATGTAAATTAGTTAAGAGGAAACAAAACTTTTCAGCCATCTCAACCTTCAATAAGTCCTTTTTTCTGAGGATTTCTATACTTAATATTTCTCACACAATTGCCATTGTTTTTGCTCATTTCAATAAATAAAATATTCAAGAGGAATCAGTTTATATTCAGTCAAGAAAACTAAAGTATAGAAAGTGGCCAAGTCCCATACAAAGGTTCCAAATTTTCAAAGTTAGAAGGGATCTCAGCAGCCACCTAGCCCAATTCACACATGAAAAAATATTTTGGCTGTGTTAAGTTTCTAGGAATAAAGAGGTTATAATGCCTCTATCTTCTGCCATCAATTTATATGGGGTATTATATTCAATTTAGGGCACCACCATTTAAGAATTTTATTCACTTTTCATAACATTTGAAATTGTCAGTACCATAGGTATTGTGCAGCAAATAGAATTTTTAAAACTAAAACAGTTTTTTAAACCTGAATCTCACATCCATTTCCCTGTGCCAGATGGCAGGGTGAAGGTGTTGTGCTGCATACTATACTTCCGTAAACCTCTCTATCTTGGCTGCCTTCTGAAAATTTCATATTTGTGGCTATGCATAGTAGAAAAAATGAAATGAAAAACACCATGTGTGCAAGTTTATGTAACAGCTGGTATCCCACTAGTGCTTCACTGGTCTTGTCCACCCTACTGTTATAAAGAGCTCCTCATGGACTCTTTGCAAAGTTTCATTGTTTGCCTTTAAAAACCAAGTTTTGTGTTGCAATTGTGCCTGCAAAGCTTAATCAAGACCTTTGGGCTCTAAGCCCAAGGATGCAGTCAGTAATGTGGCTTAGTGAGAAAATAAAGACATTAGGTAAACTTCCAGTTAAAATATCTTCAGTTACTGTGCCCTAATTGACTAGTTAGCTAGAGACATTTTGAGGCTGTCTATCCCATCATTGATCCAAGCCTTAAAAGTAAACATCAGTTTTTAACGCTGCTATGCTCCCATACTCTGAGACTATTAAGGATCCCCAAAATGGCATGAAGTAGCTATTCCCGATGAATTATTTCAAGTTAGTCCATCCTTCAAGATCCCCAATGCCAACTGAGAAGAATTGAGTGTCAGAGATGATGGCAAGACCTCAGCAATCTTGGGGTCTTACAACACCAGTGACTAAAATCCCAGCAACCTCTCCCTCAGTTTTCAGAGGGCAACCAAGGGAGAGAGGTGCTTATAGTACCATAGATTTCATGTGTTATGAAAAGTGAATAATGTCTGAAATCCTGAGATGTTAGGAGAAAAGGTCACAGAATTCTAGGGAGTTACTAGCAAGAAAAAATGTTTTGCATGTTATCAATTTTATTTTATGTACTGAATTTTAGGGATTATTTCATGGTTACTATGTTAGGAAAAGTACATATTATCAGAATCAATGTTTCATTATAAAGAATTGTATGCAGTGAAAAGGATGATTGAAAAGATGATAAATAAAGAATGAGTGACTGGGGTTTTGCTTAACTCAGTGAGAGCTAATGATCCTCTCAAGAACAGAAGTAAGATATCAGCTCTCTGTCTTAGGCAAGTTGAAATCACTCTGACTGCACTTATAGATAATAGGTTTATTAAATAAAAGGTTGTTTAGGGGAAAGGTAAGGCATGTGGGCTGAGGATTTCCCTAATCTTAATGAAAACTGTCTTATTCCCACCAACTGACTTTTCACAAAGTCACTTCTTTCCTCAGCCAAGCTGAAGTTGCACTTTCTACTCTCTCAATTTCCCCTCTAATCTAACTAAATTTAAACTAAGCCCACAATATATAGTCTTAAATTAAGTTGCAGATTAGTGTATAGTCAGGTGCCAGGTTTGACCCTGTCCACCAAGGCAAACTAAGCAGTTCAGGTCAGTTGCTGGAACTTGCTTCTTGAGACTTCTTCAGGTGTTGTTTTCAAGTCAGGGATTAAATACATATCCAGGATTTAAATACATATCTGCTGATTTTTCTCAGGAGCAAATGGAAAAGTAACTGAATTTAAGAGATGGCTTTCTCTCCCCAGTCCAAATCCAACTTCAGGATGGCAATTATCCACCTCAGAATTCCAATTCAAGGTTTTGAGAACTTCCCCTTCACTTCCTGGTTCTTCAGCAAAAAGTTCCCTTCCTTCCATTCATTCTGATTCATTATTTTCCTCTTAAATTCCATTTAACAGCAGAAATATATATTTACAGCAATTTATAGCAAAAAATTATAGTTTGGGGTACTTATAAGAACATAACTTCCTAATTCCCATAAGCTCCATGTATCAACATTCATGTTTTTGACTTTCGCACCTTTTTTAAGACTGTTACTCCCTTGAAAGTTGAGTATTGGCTGTATATATAAGAAATTATTAGTCTTATTCTAATTGACCCCATAGAGCTAAACCAAGAACAATGGGTGAAAGTTGAAAATAGATTCAGCTTAGATGCCCAGAAAATTTTTCTAATACTTAGAGATAACTTGAAAAGTACAATGTAATAGGGATTTCCTTTGGGTCTGGGTTGGATTTGGTGACCATTTAGTTTCCTTACAAATCTCAAATTCTGTGATTCTGACTCCCCAAAAGTGGTCACCGAGTCTTTGCTAAGGATGTAAGCTAATCTAAACCTGGTTTAGGAGACCCAAAATGAAGTGTGTATTGTAGTAGAGAGAGCTTCATACACATACTTACTGGACCCAGAATATAAGTGCATGTACTGTGACTGGCTCTCTGTGAAGGATGCACAAAACTGACCATGCCTGCCCTTTAAAGGGAATGGTTGGAGTTTTTTTCCCCTTTTTGGCTATGACTAAAGGTAAATAAACAAGTCAAACATCAAACAGCTTTCTCTATTGCTTTAAGTTTTCCTAGAAATAAGATGTTTGATTGGAAAAACAACAACCTTTTTTATTGTTTTAATTTTTTTCAGTTATAAAGCATTTATTTTTTCTGCATCCCATCCTCCTCTTTGCTGCTCTCCCCCCAATAAAAAAGAAACAAAACCCTTGTATTGAGGTTTTTTCCATAACCACTAATCAGGGTAGATTTCTTGGAAGAGGTGAGAACTAAGGCAAGTTTTGACAGAGGGGAGAAGGGCAGGGAAGTGATGTGGTACATACCACTGTCATTTTATTCTAGAAGGTGAGCTGAAAGCTAGACAAGAATATGAGATGACTCATTTATGTTGAAACCAATGTGCTGTCAAACACTCTATATGTCTATTTTTGAAAATTAAAATAGCAATTTTTAAAAGTTGATCTTTCCAGAAGGCCAGAGTATGCTGCCCAAGCAGCAATGTTTTCTTCTTGGCTTTTGTTTCAGAGAACCCTCTCATGGATCTGGACTCCAGTTCCTTCTAATCTGCATTATAATGACTTTTCTCCCTTGGAGCTGGGTGATATTAGTGAGAACTAGAAATCAGAAGACTGGGCTTTTTCTAGCTCTGCAACTTAAGTGCCTCTCTGAACTTCAGTTTCCCCCTTTGTCTCATGACAGGGCTGCCTTAGATGGCTTCTAATATCATTTCAAGCTTTTACATTCTATGACTTAAGCTTTACTCTGACTAATTTTGAAGCAGCTAGCTGGTGCAGCTAGTTAGAGCGCTGGGTCTGAAGTTAGAAAGGGTTGTCTTCCTGAGTTCAAATCCAACCTCAGATACTAACTAGATGTGTGACCCTCTGTTTCCTCGTTTGTAAATGAGCTGGAGAAAAAAATGGGAAACCACTCCAGGATTTTTGCCAAGAAAATATCAGATAGAGTCACAGAGACCCACATAACTGAAACAACAGCAATGGTTAAAATCAGCATAATCCATTTCTTCAAAGTTAGAAGTATCCAGCTTACACCAGCCAGGAGGCAGTGTGTTACCATGGAAAGAACACAATCTATCTGGGCTTTATTTTTTTCATCTATAAAATGAAGCTTTTGGACTAGATGATTTCTGAGCTCTCTCCCTACTCTGAATCCATGATTCTAAGATTCTGTGATTTTTTTTTTAATTCTTACCTCTTTTTTTTTAGAATTTTTTTTTAGAATTTTAAAATATTTTGGAATCAATATTAAGTGTTACTTCCAAGGCAGAAGAATGGTAAGGGCTAGGCAATTGGGGTTACATGACTTGCCCAGGGTCACACAGCTAGGATGTTTCTGAGGCCAGATTTAAACCCAGGACCTCCTGTCTCCAAGCCTGGCTCTATCTACTGAGCCACCTATCTACCCCATGATCGTGTGATATTAATCAAATATACATTTATCCAGATCTAATAGAACCAAACTTAATAGAGATAAATATAAAGTCCTATATAGTACCATAGTTAAGAAAATCAGCTTCACAGCAGTTTGTCTGAAAAAGAACTGAGAATATTAGTGAACTATGAGCTCAATATTTAGGGTAAATTCCTGTTCATCTGTGTGTTCAGTATCTCTTTTCACCATTTCTAGTTTTCTGATTCTGTGAAGTACAGAAATTCCTAGATGTTTTGTACCTTGCTTAATTTTTTTGTATTTTCTTTATTTTATTTTACTTTTCAATTGATGAGCATTTATTTTCTTTCCTTCTTACCTCCTCCACTGAAAAGAAAACTCCTATAACAAAAATGCATTGTTAAACAAATGCCCACGTTGAGCATTTCCAAAAATGTATGTGTCATTCTTCATCTTGAATTCAATCGGCTGTCCAAAAGGAGGTAGGTGGTATAGTCTATCATTAGTCCAGTGGAATCATGGTTGATAGTAAGCTTTATTTTTTAAACAAAATTGGGATAAATGCCCCCTCTTTGATCCAATATTTCTCATATCCACCATGATCACTCGAAGCAAAGCTTTTAAAGCCTTTTGCCACCTGGCTCCAAACTCCATTTCCATTCTGATTTACTTTATTCCCTTTTATAGAATACTGTCTAGCCAAACAGACTGTCGTGCTTCACATATAGCACTTCCTCTCCAGTCTCTAGTACCTTTGTACAGTTGGTCCTCCCTACCTAGAATGCCCTTCTTCCTCACTCTGATACCTTAGAATCTCTACCTTTGTTCAATTGTCAATTCTGATCCCTCCCCTAAATTACACCAAAATTACCCTGTATTTTCTTCACACATTTTGCACATACTTACCTGTTTATACATTTCATTTCCTCCCATTGTTTAATTTTTGTATTTTTATCCCTAATTGACACATAATTCCTTGTCGTTATTGTTGTTCAGTCAGTTTTCAACTCTTTGTGACACTATTTGACTTAGTTTTTAATAAATGGGTTTTTTTTCCACTTTAATCACTCGTTTTCAAAGATCATTCATAGGAATGTTACCAAAGGAAAAAATGATAATTAACCCATTTCTATAATTCTTTGTATTTTATAATATACTTTTCTCTCCTAAGTATAATTTTGAAGCTCTTCTTCCCACAAGCCCCCCAGTACCCTCCAGGTTACTCTGACACCAACAAGGGCATGATGCTTTATTCCAACAAACCTTGATGAAGCTACAGATCAGAGTCACTAGGGATCTCAGTCATGTTCCCTTTAACCTGGGTGATTGTTCTCTGAAAAACAATCAGGCAACGTTGGTGGGTTTCTGAGACTCAGAATCTACATAATTGCCCTGGAAGTAACTCAGTTATATATAAAAATTATTGATTCTAATGGCCAAGTCTTGTGCTTTCCAGTAGAACCACACAAAAGGTTCTGATTGGTCAGACTAAGCTGTCAGGTTTGATTTGTTTGTGGAACATTCTATTCTTAGGCTTCCTGGAGGAGACTGGCCTTTGTTGAAATAGAATTATAGTAATTAAGTTTACCTTCTCAGCTGTTTTCGGCTATAAGCAGAGAGATAACAAATATGATTTATAATCCTAATGTAACATTCAGTACATCCAGGATCACTTCGCACTTTTCTCCTCTAAGTGGCTTACTATATGACACTTAAATTTAATGAGTTACTCTCAATCATGTACGTATTATTAATTTAGAACCCAAAATAAATTAAAAGCCCTGGAAATGAAAACTCCCTCATTGCAGGAAAAGCACTATTAGAGGTGTATTATTTTGTTCCAAGTTCCTCCAGGGAGAAGATAGAAGTGAATTGATGAAAGAATTGGTTTAAATATTTCAGTCGCAGGGTTGAAAAGATGATATTAATAATTTATTGCTAATTACTGATAATATTGATTGGTTATTTTTTAAGTCACTGGCTTTTAAAGTCTGATAAAAGTTTTCAAGGGAAATTCTAGACACCTGCTTAAGAAACCTGAACTAGTCTTTCTTTTGTATCACATTGGCAAAAGTCTGTCTTATAACATTTTGACTGTATTAGAGAACATATATGAACATGAAAGACAGAAAAAAATATTTCTAGAGTGTGGCAGAACAGACGGAAGCAAAACTGACAGAAAGCACAGCCTTGCTTTCTGGTCTTCCCTCCAGGTCTTTATAATCAGAAATTGTGATTTCCTATCTTCACTGAAAATAGTTCTAGCCACCTCTTTCAATAACAGTGCTATGAATTATACTGTAAAATATTAAGATCCCATCCACAGAAATAAAGAACCCATCAGCAATAAAAGTGGGTGATGGATAGGGCACTGAATCTGGAGTCAGGAATACCAAAACTTAAATAAGAGTACTCCTAAATCATCCCAGATAAATGAAAGTTTGATTTTTTTTTTAAATTATCAGGATGGCAGATTGGCAATTCCTCTCTAATTGTCCAGGGAGGTGAGAGGATGAGCATCATGCCTATAAGCAAATCATAATTTAAAAAAAAATTTTAAACCCTTAACTTCTGTGTATTGGCTCCTAGGTGGAAGAGTGGTATGGGTGGGCAATGGTGGTCAAGTGACTTGCCCAGGGTCACACAGCTGGGAAGTGTCTGACCGGATTTGAACCTAGGACCATCCCTCTCTAGGCCTGTCTCTCAATCCACTGAGCTACCAGCTGCCCAGCAAATCATATTTTTAAGGACTCTTTAAATAGATAGAAAAAATTATAAAGTTTTTTCCCCTAAAAGATGGATTTACTTCAGGATATTACTTTAAAGTTTTATTGCCTTTGTCTTTGGGGCTCTTAAATGGACAGTTTTATCTGATATTAGGAAGGTAAGGAGGCAGCCAGTTGAAAAGGGATGCCAAGGCAAAATCTCAAGAAATGTCCATTCAGATTTCATATTGGTTAGTCATCAGATTCTAGAACTGCATCACATATCTGTCATGGGAAAAGAAGAATTTGTTTTGTTTTGGTTTGTGGATTTAAAAATCATTAAATTCTTGTATGTATTCTAGCTTGCTGTGGGATCCTGAATACTCAAAAGAAATTATTCTTTGCTTTTTCATTCCATTACAAAGATAGAAACTTGCAACAGCATATATCAGATAACTTTGTCATATGTTGGCTTCTATAGGGGTGAGATTTTTCTGATTTAAATAGTGGCTGGGACCATAGACTTGTCAGAGGGAGATAGAAGTGTCCTGGAGCCAAAGCCAAAGAGTTCTAAGATGATGGCTAAATGTTCAGTGTAGAAATGGCATATTGTTGTTATTGTGACTATTTTGGGGTATGATACAGGGAAAGTCATCCTTTCTCTGTGTTTTATGTTCCAAATCTGAAAAAAGAGAAAAATAATATTCACAAAGCTTAAGAAAAATATGTAATAAAACTGATAATAAGTCATTTAGAGCTGAAGAAAAAAAACTGTTGTAAATACCTACTATTAAGAAAATCAGCCAAGTTTTACTTGGTATCTTAGTATCTTTCCTCCTGCTGATTGTTCCTTTTCTTTATATGCTAATTACTGTCATCCAAATGGCCCCTGAATACAGTCATATTTGAGGCTACTGCCCCCCAGTGATTCATAACCATGTACTTTCATGCACAGAATAGGCACTGAGTGCATCATTCATAAAAGATCAACATAAGTGATCATTTAAATTACAAATAGTAAACTACTTCTTTAGTAATGGCATAATAGATAATATGAAAAGGCTGATCAGCAAGATACTATTTATTAAATTAGGTCAGAAGATCAGAGAATTATAGATAGCTCTGAGAGATTCTACTAAGAAATGCTTTTACTAGGATCTTTGGTATCTTTAGTGTATGACTGCATAATAGTAATAAGAGCAACCACTAATATGGTACCAGCTATGTGTCAGGCCCAGTGATTTACAAATATTATCTCATTTGAACTTCACAATAACCCTTGAAGCAGGTGCTGTTGTTATTCCATTTTACCAATGAGAAAATTGAGATATTCAAGGGTTAAGTGACTTTCTCAGGGTCACACAGCAGTATCTGAATCCAGATTAGAACTCAAATCTTCTTGACTTCAGGCCCAGCAGTTTATCCCCTCTATCACTTAATTGCCTTAAATGAATGATTTACTAGATGAATTATTGTGTCATTAATAATTACTAATATCCCACATGAGGTTACTAGGGGCCAAACTTGTAGTAAGATATTGGATTTAGAGCTAGAAAGATACCCTCATTTTATTGATATGAAAATGAGTCTTAGAGAGTTAACATCTGAACCCAAGTCCCAGAATCCAACACTCCTTCCACCACATTGTACTGCATTGCTTCCAAATATTTACTTCCCAAAGACAGACATAATCCTAGGGACAATAGGAACAAGAAACAGAAATAGGTTAATTCTATGAAATTCCATCCACTAGGTGCAGGAGGGGGTGGTGGTATAGAACAGAGGGAACCCAAAAGGACTATAGTTCAATTCAGCTTAAAAAACCATCTATCAAATGCTCATCTTCATGCCCACGAAGTTTGAAAAATGAGGGCTAGATATCCATGAGTGTGTGACTCATATGTCTCCTGGATTGAGACCCAGTTAGATATGATGCAAATGTAAGCTATCCTTCAAGAAAGAAAGAAAGAAAGAAAGAAAGAAAGAAAGAAAGAAAGAAAGAAAGAAAGAAAGAAAGAAAGAAAGAAAGAAAGAAAGAAAGAAAGAAAGAAAGAGAGAGAAAGAAAGAGAGAGAGAGAAAGAAAGAGAGAGAGAGAAAGAAAGAGAAAGAAGGAACGAAGGAACAAAGGAAAGAAAATGAGGAAGTTAGACTAGCTGGATTCTGAGGTTTCTTCCAGCTCTACAGCTATGATCCTTCAACCTAGGAGAGGGGATATGAAGTCATACTGTGTGAAGAATGATTGAAGAAATTATGTGGTGTCATCAGAATCACATTGTCTCAGAAGTCATCTAGTCCAACTGGACTAGTCCAATTTGAACCCAGGACCTCCTCTCTCCAGGCATGGCTCTCTATCTATTGAGCCCCCTAGCTATCCCCCAAATCAGAGAACTTAACTTTTTATGTGTCATGGACCCCTTTGGCAGTCTGGTAAATGCTGTGGTCCCCTTCTCAGAACAATGCTTTAAATGCATAAAAATAAAATACCTAGGGTTACAAAGGAAACCAATTATACTTAAATACATTGATTAAACTTATTTAAAAGTAGGAAAGATAAAATAAAATAAACAAAAAATGGGGCAATGAGGTGGTGTACTAGATGGCACACTGGGTTTAGAATGAAGAATACTTATCTTCTTGAGTCCACATCCAACTTCTGATACTATATGAACCTGGGCAAGACCTTTAACTGTTTGCCTAAAAATAAAATAAAAATTAAAACAAAGTTCCACAGAACCCAGGTCAAGAATCCCTGCCCAATTATTTTGTCAGATGAACTTCTTCCTAGCCATGCTTTTCCCATCTACACTTCTCAAGTTGATTTTTTGAACTTCAAAAAATGACTAGCTGTGTGAGCCCATTTGCCTCCATTTCTTCATTTGTAAAATTAGCTGGAAAAGAAAATGGCAAGCCACATCAATATATTTAACAAGAATGGGGTCACAAACTGTTGCACACAACTGAAATGATTGAATAACAACAAAGTCATTAGTAAAAATATTGAATAGTACAAAGCCAAAGATTCGTCACTAGGGCATTCCTCTAGGAGCCTCTCTGAAGCTAACATTGATTCATTAATAACTTATTTTTTTTAAATTTTAAACCCTTAACTTCTGTGTATTGACTTATAGGTGGAAGATTGGTAAGGGTAGGCAATGGGGGTCAAGTGACTTGCCCAGGGTCACACAGCTGGGAAATGTCTGAGGCCGGATTTGAACCTAGGACCTCCTGTCTCTAGGCCTGCCTGGCTCTCAATCCACTGAGCTACCCAGCTACCCCCATTAATGACTTATTTTTGCTTCCACTCATTAACCAATTCAAACTGACTTGCCTGCACAACACTACTGTTAAGCCTGTATTCCTCCATTTTATCCTTAAGAATACATTCAATGGTTTTATAGGCTCGCCGAAATGTCAATTGTCCAACTGAAGAGGCAAGGTAATATAATGGATACAAAACTCTTGGCAGATTTTCCTCCACTTCAGTCCTTTCATGTCCCAAATCAATTCATCTCTTTTTACTTTTTTTAGAGAGATTTTTCCCATTATCAGTTCAATTTTTCTTACTTTGAAAACTGAGTTTTAAAAACTTTTCATTGAGACCTCTAAACTATGACCCTGTATTCATTCATAATTTCTTCGTTTTTGGATTTTGTCTCTCTCAAACCATTCTGGAGTTTCTTATTGTTTTTCTATGGTGTCTTCAAAATCTACAGATTCTAAGTTTCATTGGGCAATGATTCACTTGCATTTCTATGGTAATATTTGTTAAGAGAGCTTTGTGTTCTCTTTGAGGATTTACTCCATCCAATTACATCCATAATTTCTTTTTGAAGGGTTGAAGTAGTGGGAGGGATGGGGAATAATCAATCCACTATCTTGTTTCTCATGTGGTTTACTCATTCTTTCTTCTGCTTTTAAGATACTTTATGTTGGTTTTTATTAACATGTGTGCTGGGCTTACATGCAGATTTTTTTTTCCCTCTTGAAATAACTTTTTGTGTTTCAGTCTTTTTTGTATTCCTTTGTCATTCACTTTCTGTCCCTTTACCCTTTTCTGGTGTATAGACCTTTGGAACTGGATTGTAAGTTTCCTCATTCTCCTCAACATGAAAACTATTGGGTTCATAACCCTGATCCCTTCTCTGAATATTTTCTAAGAGTACAAAATTTGCCTCAGTTAGGTTTAAGCCCAATTCCCTTCAGGTTCAGTACAGCTACTAACACTAACACCCCTTCCTGAATCCTCCCTCCCTCCTTTCCTTCTCATACCTGGGTAAAGTCAACATTTGTAGGGTGGAAGAAGGTGGAGAAGGGATTCAAGGCAGAGTCTCTGTAGCCTTGGAAAAGCCCTAACCTAGGGCCAGACTCAAGTCAAAATGTAACTTTCTATACCTTCTTCCTCCTCAACTTTAGCTTCATGTGGCTGGCAGAGTAAGTATCTGCAACTTTTTGTCAGGTCAAGGGAGGAGAGAAATTTATATCTGACTATCTGCAGTATCAGGGATCCTAAGAGCCCCGGAGCAAGCCTGGGAGGGAGAATATTGTCCTGTATACCCATAGGGTGATAGAGGTTGATGGGAGAGAAATTGCTGAGTGAGTGCTTTAACAAATGGAATTCTTGTGTTAATTCATAAAGATTTTACCTTGTCAGAGTTCTGGCTTCCTTCTCCTGTGGATTTAGCTATAATTACTATACATCTGGCACATAATTCCTTTTTGTGGAAGATCAGAGTGGTTTGAAGAAATTGATTAATTCACCATCTTGCTAGTCACATGACTTGAAGTTTCCCCACTTCTCCACTCTCTAGCCTTTTAAAAACCACCAGTATTAACTCAGGAATCACATCTGCCAGTTCTTTGAATATTTTGAGATGCACTTAATCTGGACCTCTTGTCTTGAACTCCTTGAACTAGATGCACTCATATCACCTTCTGACTTATCTTAGTTCTTTTTCCTGCTAAGCATCATTATTCTATCTTTCCAAGTCAAAAGATCACCATCCTGCAAAAAAGAAACAAGCATATTAAGAGTTGGGTAGTCTTTCCTTCTCACTATAGACCATTATCATGTCTTTTCCAGACTGAGTAGTGGTCTGCTAGTGAGGTTATTGTGAATTCATGAGACTGGGTGGGAATGATAAATAGGTTTTCTGGGATCAGAAGGACCACAAGACACTGATGGAGAATCATGGTGAAGTTTATTTCATCATAGTTGTTGTTATATAGAGATTTTGGTACAGGCTAAGGAATTAGGAAAGCTTTTCACATAAACAATGGTCGGTAATGATTTACAAGATCGGCACAAAGGACTTAGTTTACCTCATCGAATCTAGAAAGAATTGTCTATTGGCTAATAAATCAACAGGTAAATACGTCACCATCTAACCCAGATTCCCAGTGGATGCACATATGAGTGGTTCTTGGTTGGAATATCCAATTTTAGCAAAAAAGGAGGAGAGAGAGAGAGGATGAAGCCTCAGGTGAGGACTGAGCTACATGTCTGACTTTAGCTGCACTATGGCTACCCCAGAGTGTTTGCAAACTGGGGGGGGGGTGTCTTTTTGGCATTCCAGAGCCTTGCTCAATGGAATCCCCTGCTGTCCTCCTGCTGTCCCCATAGTAGTCTCTTAGTTTCTTTGTTCTTCTTACCCCAAACATTGCTAAACAGGAACTATTTGGTGTCCTTCTGAGCTTTCATGTGACTCATTATATTGTTCCTTTTCTTTATTTTCCTTTTCTACATATGTCTTTAAGATCAACTTGGTTCATAATTTTCAGTGTATAGTAGTATTAGTTATTATAGAAGAATTCTCCTTTTTCTCCTCATCAGAGTCATTTGCATTTGTGCCTACAGAATTTCATTCTTGAGGGCTTCTTATCCCACTTTGGATGATTTCTGCTATAGAAGTCTCTGAACCTTTTGCAGGTTGCCTACCTCAAATTGATTGCACACAGTTTCCCTCTCCTTTTTTATGATGATTACTAAGATGGAGTGGTCATTTTCCTCCCAAATTATTATCATTTCTATTTTGGCAGCAAGTTCCTCTTTGTAGGTCAGAATCAGGTCCAGAATAACAGATCTTGTCATTTCTTCCACCTTTTCAAGCATGAAATTATAAAGGCAAGTCAATAATTTATCAGCTGTGTTGTTTTTTTGCAAAGAGAACGTCAGCAAATGCCTGTATAATTGAAAGCAGTTAGAGGCGCCAATTTAGAGCTCAGAAAGGAAGTAAAGATTGCAAATTTTAATTTTAAAATTATCTTTAAAGGTCAGAATTGAAGCAATGATAGGGAATGAAGCCACCATGGAAGAGTGTAAAGGAAAAAAAAGAATAAGGTCAGAGACAAACCCTTTCAGAATACCCAAATAAAAGGATCAGGAGGAAGATAAGAAGCCAATAAAGGGGATAAGGAAGGGATACATGGAGAAATAGATTCAAAAATCAAATAAAAAATCTCTGTAAAAAAGAGAGAGGAAAATATCCAGTAAGAAAGGAGTGGTCAGCAGTAAAGAAAGATACAGAACAGATTGGTGACTCATTGGATTGAGAGCTATGCTTAGAGATGGGAGGTCATAGGTTCAAATTTGACCTCAGATACTTCCTTGCTCTATGACTCTGGACAAATCACTTAACCCCTATTGCCTAGTCCTTATCACTCTTCTGCCTTGAAACCAATACTCTCTATTGAGTCTGTGGTGGAAATTAAGGAATTTTTAAAAAGAAAGACATAGAGAGATCTTTGCCTCCAATTTATATTGTGTACATCTTAAATACACATAGTTTGACTTTAAGAAGACCTGAGTTCAAATTTGACTTCCTATACTTCCTATCTTTGTGACCCTGGGCAAGTAACTTAACTTGTTTGCTTCAGTTTCCTTATCTGTAAAATGGCATAATAAAAGCACCTTCCTTTTATGGTTGTTTTGAGGCTCTAGTAAGATAACCTTTGATTCTTTTGTTTGGCCTTTCTTTGTTTCACTTTCTTAAAACACTGCCAGGATACCAATGGAGCACTCCAGTTGTTCATCTATCATCCCCTGAACTCATCACATAGCTAGTTCATCTTTTCCTCCTATCATTCTTCCTTGAAAATATCTTTAAGTCTGACTTTTCTCCAGAACTCCTCGTTGATTATGCATTGCAAGTTGCTTGCACACCAACCCCACATGCTTCTCCATTACCTGCTTTGTAATTTTGTCCTTAATTCTTTAGAGACAAAGATATTCCATCTGTCACTGTCATACAGTATAGATAATAGGTAATAAGTAAAATGGGCTTGGAATTTTAACATAAACAAATGTGCGTGTGTGTGTGTGTGTGTGTGTGTGTGTGCAAAGAATTCCACAGGATTCACTAGGAATGGGTAGAATGAAATTCATATCTAAAAAATGGCAGTAGGAGAGTATCCAAGTATCCCTATGCAAAAGAAACATGGTATAGGAGGGGAAGATAAATAATAGCATTGTATGTTAATAAAGTATATGTCTGTATATTAATCCATGATCAGAAGTTACATGCATGGTAATGAAAATTTGTATTGAGGGTATAAGAAAACACAATGAGAAAAGTTTAGCAGAAATTTATGAACTGAAAAAAAGACTTGGATGTTTTCCTCATCCAGTTTATTACAGAAGGTAAGCTACAGGGGCAATCAAAGACCAACCAGACAGGTGCTCACAGTATCCTTCCACTAAAAGTAGAAAATATAACAAATTAAGGACTTGCTTTCTTGACCACATCATCCAAAAGGAGAAGAAGAAATAAGGTGTCATTCTGGACCTTATTCTGATCAAAAAGAAAGAACTAATATGACAAAAAAAAACCTTAGGAAGAAGTTTCAATATTCACATATAATTTGTAATAGTGAAGAGAATGCTGTACAATAAACATATCCCTGAAGTTTCACAAAAGCAGATTTTTTAAATGATCAGAATGCACTAATGCTAGAGATTTTGAAAGAGTTTGGCATAACAGGGATGTTGTTGAACTGTTTCAGTTGTGTCCAACTCTTTATGACCCTATTTAGGGTTTTCTAGGCAGAGATATTGGAGTGTTTTGTCATTTCTTTCTCCAGCTCATTTTATAGATGAGAAAACTGAGATAAACAGGATTAAGTGACTTGCCCAGGGTCAAACAACTAATAATTGTCTGAGGCTAGATTTGAACTCAGGAAAATAAGCCTTCCTGACTCCAGACCTGACACTATCCACTGTGCAACTTGGCTGCCCTACATAAGAGGGATAGAGAGCTCTACAAAGTGAAAGTCTAACCATCCAGTTGTAAATAATCTATACACATGGTTTCTTCCATCCCTGTAAGCTCTTTGTCTTCTTGTCCTTAGTATTTGGTCCAAAAGAAGCATTTCAGAAACGTTTGCTCTGAATTGAAAAGGAGAGATAACTAAAGAAATCAATTTTGTTTTGCAAGAAACTGCGTGATGAACTTACCTTATTTTTTTGCCAATAACATGTAATAACAAATTTCCACATAAGTTTTCCAAAGTTACATGATCCTAATTATCTCCCTGCTTCTTTCCATCCTCCCTCCCAGAGCTGGTAAACAATTAAATTGGGGGTATACCTGTATTATCATGCAAAACGTATGTACTTAGCTTTTTAAAGTCCGGCTAGCTAGAGTCTGTATATTAACAATAATACTCTACATTTTTCAGGCCACATATTTAAAAACATCACATTTAAAAAAAACTGGGTCCAATTCTCTTTCAAGAGGAGCTTAGACAAGAGGGAAAGCATCTAGAAAAGGGTGACTGGGAAGGCAAGAATCCTTGAGATCACGGCCTACAAAGAATGTTTGCTTGCTTGAACTAAATGTATTTATTTTACTGGTGAGAAAAAAAAGACTTCAAGACATGACAGATGTTGCAAATACTTGAAGGGCTTTCATGTAAAAAAGGGAAAAAAACAAGTTTAAAGAGTTTGGCTCATTATATAGAAAAACTATCTAGCAATTAGAGCCGACAATATGGCAAGCTTCTTCCTCAAGCAATGAGGTCCCTATCACTAAAAATGTAAGAGAAGAGATTGGATCTGTCAGAGATAAATTTCTTAAAGATAGGGTTTATTTTCTTTTTGCTTGTGGTATATTCCCCAGAGTGCTTGGCACATAGTAGATGTTTATTAAAAGTTTCTTGATTGCTTGATGTTGTGAACAAGTTTCCACATTGGGTAGGAAATCGAACTAAGTGACCTGCATGTTCCTTTCTACCTCTAAGATTTTATGATTCCCAGGAGAGTTTCAGTTCCATTTTTAAAAAGAAACAAATAAACCTGTTTCCTCCAGTGTAATGCATTAAGCCTTAAACAACAGTATTTCCCTGCACAATTTGGTAATGAGCTAATCACTTCCCAACTCCCATCAGCTAATTGAAATCGACTTTAATGAGAGAGAACAGAAGTGAGTATTCATTCAGTCCATTCTGCCAAACATATAACTTAGCTAAGTACAGTATCAAAATGTCATCAGATGTAGTTGTTTTCTGTTGGTGCTGATCTGCAAGCTGCTTCTCTCTGTGCCTTTCACAGTATCTGTTTCAGCAAACTATTTACAGTCATGGATACTAACTCTATATTACACTATGCCATGTAGATAGAGATTTATTTTATTCCTAATGTCTTTACCTAGAAAAACAAAAACAGAATTTTAATACAGTTAGACCTTATTCATTCATATTCCTTTAATTGAGAATTTGAAATGATGTTGGCAGGAAATGGGTTGAAGTTTACCTCTTCATATCTATGATCGGTATAAACCAGAAGAGTTGGGGAGGGGGGGTTTAGCTACTTAAATATAAAATGAAAGGCAACATTAGAATCAGGCAGGCCTGGATTCAAGTCTTGTCTCTTGATACCTATTGATTGTATAATTCTATTGCCATAGGCAACTCTCTAGTCTAGTGATGACAAACCTTTTAGAGAACTAGTGCCCAAACTGCACCCTCACACTGCATGTGAGCCACTCCCTTTCCCCAGACAGGGGAGAGAGGAAGTGTTCCTATTGGGCTGCTGGGCTGAGGGGTAGGTGATGTGAAAAAATGCCCTCGGGCATGGTAGAGAGGGGGAAGGGAGCAGCCCCCTCCAGCATGCGTGCCATAGGTTCACCAACACAGCTCTAATCAGTCATTCAGTGAATCAGCAAACATATGGGATCTACAAGGGTTCAGGAAAGATGAATACATCTAGTAGCAGGGCTTGTTGAGTGCTTTTCAGGCTGCTCATCCTCCTTTTTTTTCTACCTGCCACCCAGCTCTCATCTGTGACTTTAAGAAGTAATACCAAGGACAGCTGGGTAGCTCAGTGTATTGAGAGCCAGGCCTAGAGACGGGAGGTCCTAGGTTCAAATCTGGCCTCAGACACTTCCCAGCTGTGTGACCCTGGGCAAGTCACTTGACCCCCATTGCCTAGCCCTTACCATTCTTCTGCCTTGGAGCCAATACATGGTATTGACTCCAAGACGGAAGGTAAGGGTTTATTTAAAAAAAAAAAAAGTTGTAGCATGCAAAATGGCCATACACCCTGGTAAACTGTCTTAGAAGGTGGGCTAAATACTAAAAGGTTTCAAACCCACTGGTGAGTTAGGGGGATGCCTATCCCAAGCATGTAAAACTTCCCCCAGTGGAGGGGCAAATAAGAACAGTTTGTTTCAATGACCACAAAGTTGGTAGAAACAGTAATTGTAGAGTGGTTAGAGCTTGGTTAGACATAGAAGATGCCAAGATCTTCCACAGCATCCCCAGCCATCGCTGGGCTTTTGTCTTACCACAAGATTTCAATGACTCTGGAAGAAAGGATGAGTCTGATGACTCCGCCTCACTTAAATCTAATTTATGCACAAGTCAAAAGATATGACCAGTGATGTCATTCTGGGCCTCTTCAATTTCAAAGGACAACAACTGATGGACAAGCAAACATTTATGGAGCACTTACTGTGTGCTAGTGACGGGCAGTAGACAGAGCACTAGACTTGGAGACAGGAAGACCAGAATTCAAAGTCAGCCTCAGGCACTTAATATTTGCTTCTAGACAAATCACTTAACCTCTATTTACCTCAGTTTTCTCAGCTGCAAAATAGGGGATTGTAATAGCACCTACCTTGTGGGATTGTTATGATGAACAAATGAGATAATATTTGTAAAAAGTACTTAACAAAGTACCTGGCACATATAGTTACTGTATAAACATTTATTCCTTCCCTTTTCTTCCCCTCCCAGTAGGCACTGTGATAAGCCCTGTATTGGCTGTATATATAAGAAATTATTAGTCTCATTCTAATTGACCCCATAATTTAAAAATGTGAATAATTATATTTTAAGCACTTTTGAAGTGCCCTTTTATTTATAATTGCAGTTTCAACCATTTAAATAACACATTAGTATGGAGTTTTTTCACCTAAGCTTGAAAAGCAAGAAGTAGAATATTATTATCCCCATTTCACAAATGAGAAAACTGAGGCTCGAGGAAGAATGACTTGTCTATCATCATTTAAATAATAGATATCAGAGCCAGGATTTGAGCCCTGATTTTCTGATTCCACATCTAGCATGCAGCACCCTTTAGCATATAGCCACTATCAAATGATGAACTCTATCGATGTGTTTCTCTTCAATTCTGGTTTCATCAATTTCTGTGTCCTCTTTTCCCCCCAAAACTAAAATCACTTGGAATTGAATTTCTAGTGATGAACTTATCTTACCTAGGCCTGTCACAAGGCCTTAATCAAAGGCTTTGTCAAAGCCTGAGTTGCACTAGAAGAGTCTTAGAGACTCCAAAGTCACATCTGCCTCACAATGAGGGATAGAGTTAGACCTTAGTGACCCTGGATACTTTATTGCCTCAAAGATCTGCAAAGCTATCCATTGCCAACTAACTGGTGTTTCATGTTTTTGACCAGAAAGTTAGTCACCCTTTGACCAGCTTGGCAGCTTGGCAATTAACATGGTCTGGTCCTCAGACAATAGCTCTTCAGTCCATCATTCAGGCCAATGCTCTAAGCCTTTTCAGAACTTTCCAGAGCTTATGCTTCATTGGCATGGCCTTCAAGATCCCCTTCTCAGCATGCTAGGACATTAAAGAAAGGTTTCAGAAGAAGAAATAATGGCATGCTAATTTAAAAAATATATCTTCATTAAAGCAATTTCTACATGAGTCAGTACTAGGAAATGCTTCCCTCAGTAATCAAATTATATTTTTTTCCAAATATTTCTGTAGCGCATACTCTTTATGAAAGAGGAGCCCCCACACACCAAGAAATTAGCATAAATTAGTGGTTTTTCCTTTTTTTTACAAACTTGAAAAAGGAATTCACAATTGCTAATAAAAATAATCTTTAGTGAAGGCCACCTACTCATATCTCAATAATTTAAGGACACAACAATTGACTGATGACATGATTTCATTGGTATAGACTCTCTGTCTAGTGACACATAAAATAAAGCAAGAAAGTAATTTTAAAAGTTTTTAGTGGTATCCTACGAATCTCACAGAATATGTATGGACAGGGTTACGTCTTTGACTTTAGGCAAATTGCAGTGTGGTTTGGGGAGCATGATACTAAGCTGATGAGGTAAAATAAAGTTTCACATTTTGCCTCCATCCATATCTAAATGTTTAATATCTATATCCTGAGAAATGTACATCACCACCAACAGATTGACAGGAAACTCCTTAAGAGTAAGGATTATGTTCTTCGTATTTGTATCCCTAACAACTAGGTCCTAGTAGATTCTTAAGAAATACTTGTTACTTGATTGGCCAGTCAGAGCAGACTTTTTCCTTCTTAGATTATTACCTCTATTGATAACACTGGTGAAATCCCTCCAGATGGAAGTTTTTATAAATCTTAATATTTTCCAGTTTTTACTCTGTGAAATTCCTGATAACATAACAAATGTAGAGCTACCTCAAAACCAGGAAGATCTAGCTTAGCTCAGTCAGGAAGATCTGGGTTTCTTGGGGTCTTTACTCTTTGATACCCACTCAATGTCACCTTGTGTCCCTGGGCAGGCTCATTCGCTGAGACTCTGAATTACAGCACAAATGCTATTCTTCATTGATAGACATATCCCTATACTAATAAACTCACAAGTCTGGTTTTTCATTATCTGTCATAATAATAATAATGTGTCATATGAAAGGGAGTCTGTTGTGTTGAAAATCAGAAAGGAGTTCTGATATGAAAAGAAAGGGAAAAAAATAGAACTCAAAATAAATGGAACAAGGGAAGCTAGGTGGTTCAGTGGAGAGAGAGCCAGACCTGGAGGTAGGAAGTCCTAGGTTCAAATGTGTCCTCAGACACTTCTCAACTATGTGATTCTGAGCAAGTCACATTTCCAATTGAATAGCCCTTATTGTTTTGCTCTGGAACCTATATCTAGTATCTATTCTAAAATAAAATGTAAGGGTTTTAAAAAAATAGTAAGTGAAATAATATGTGAGATTCTATTAAAAACACTAATAAGAAAATGGTCTTAAGAGGATGCTGTAGCTATTTAAAAGGAAAGAGAATTTCTAGATGACCAAATGTATGGTTTTGATCCAGACGCCATGGAAGTTAAGAGTTCCATTTTAGAGCCTGTACACATCTTCTGAATGTCTGGGAATATTGAGACTACTTGCATAATACCACACCATCCAGACCAATAGATCACAGAAATATTGGCAGCAGCTACAGCTGCCTTCTATGGAACTCAGCTGTTAACTTTTAAAACTAAGAAAAAATGGAAAGAGAAGGGCAAAACTGCTTCTCTATTGCCCACTGAATGAAACTTCTTTTCATTTTATTTTTCCATTGATTAATTATTTCAACTTGAAGCTTATAATACCAGTAGAATATTTGTATTAAATATTTTTTATTTTTAATAATAAATTTTGTTTATTTTTGTTGATGTTTGTTCCACCTTTGTTTCAAGGAGAATTGGGGAGGGGGTATAACTAAAGTAACTGCAGTTTGCCCAAAATAGTCTAGCACTCTTTTCTTTTGTTTAATTCTTGATCCATCTCATTATCTATTTGCAGTGTCCATCTAATAAATACATGCATAATAATATTTATGTACATATTTGTGTATGTATACATGTATGTATATAATGGTAACTAAGCTCTATCACTTGTTTCCCTTATGGATTTTTTGTCATATTCTGGGGAAAAGGCACTGTGCATCCATTTAGTGTTTCCTGAGTGGATGGTTAAGTGATGTATCTCCCCAGAAAGCTCTGTGCTGTTTCAGGGCCTGATTCAAACAACACAGTTTAACCTACAAACTAGAGTATATAGAGGATCTTATCATCTGTTTGGAATTACTTTTTAACTTGAAACTTTTACTGGATCTCCCCATAACGACAGTGAATACTTTTTGAGGTATTGCTTTGTTTAGTCATTTTTCAGGCATGCCCAACTCTTTGTGACCCCATTTGGAGTTTTCTTGGCATAGAGAACAAAGTGGTTTACCATTTCCTTCTCTATTTTACAGATGAGAAAACTGAGGCTAAAAGGGTTGTGTGGTTTGTCCAGGGTCATACATCTAATAAGTGTCAGAGACCAGATTTAAAATCAGAAAGAGGAGTCTTTTTGACTCCTGGACCAGCACTATATCCACTGTATCTGTCACCTAGTTGCTTCCATTTTTTTAAGTATGCATCTCCGCTATAATTAAAATCTATGGAGTGTTTTAAAATAGCAGCCACACAGCTCAGTGGGTAGAGCCCTGGTTCCACAGACATGTAGACCTAAGCTCAAGACCAAACTCTGACACTTACTAGCAACTCACTTATTTGGAAAAGACTCTTAACCTAAGAGGGAACTAGACAGTTCAATGGATAGAGGTGTTGTGTCTGGAGTTATGAAGAGCTGACTTCAAATGCAACAACAGATGCTTACTATCTGTGTGACCCTGAGCAAGTCAATTAACTTCTGTTTGCCTTCATTCACTTGGAGGAGAAGGAAATGGCAAACCACTGCAGTATCCTTGCCAAGAAAACCCTACGGGCAGTTCTGCCATCCTGCGGTCCAAAGGGTCACAGAGTCAGACATAACTCAACAACTGAATAAGAACCATGTTTTAAAATTTGCGAATTACTTTAAATACATCATCTCATCCATACAATCCTCTGTTATACATGCTGAAAATATTATTTCCATTTTATAAAGAAGGAACTAAGGCTCAGAGAATTTAAGTGTTTTGCCCAAAAGTCATAAGGTGACAAAGTTAGAGTCTGAAGAGTTCCTGACTTTGTCTAGCACTCTTTTCACTACATCATAAAATTTCTCCCAGTAAATCAACCCCTGATATATTTAACACTTAAGGAAAATGAATTTATTATACTCTTGAGCCATGAGAATATAGAGAGGTACATGTTGGTTGTTCTTGAGATAACTCTAAGCTTAGGACAGCCAAGTGTAGAATTTTCAATGTGAACGTGTACACCTCAGAAATCAGCAACTGATATTTTGGTATCAATATATTGTTTTGTTGATTTCTAGCCTAGAGAAAGTGTTAATAATGCAGATTAAAATTACAAATGTCTCTATAATTTTTCCTTTTATTTATTTGTTTTTTAGCATTCTTATTTTTAGATTTTGAGTTCCAAACTCTCTCTCTCATTACTCCCTGTTTCACCCCTCGAGAAGGTGAGCAATATAACAATCATACCTGTGAAGTCATATAAAACACATTACATACTGGCCATGTTACAAAAGAAAACAGAAGCAAAACAAAACCAAAAAAAATTTTTTTTTTAAGTTTCTATCTGCACTTAAAATTCATCGGTTCTGGAGGCAGCTAGGTAACTGAGTGGATTAAGATCCAGGCCCAGAGACAGAAAAGGACCTAGGTTCAAATCTAGCCTCATGCACTTTCTATCTGTGTGACCCTGGGGAAATCACATAACCCCCTTTGCCTACCCCTTACAATTCTTCTGCCTTGGAACCTATTGATTCTAAGGCAGAAGGTAATGGGTAAAAAAAAAAAAAACAAAAACTCAGTTCTCTCTGGAGGTGGGAGGCATTTTCCATAACAGGTCCATTGGTATTTGTCTTTGATCATTGTCTTGACCAGCTAGGTGGGTACATTGGATAGAGTATTGGGCTTGGAAAAATTCATCCTCAGACATTTACTAGCCATGTGATCCTGGGCAAGTCATTTAACCCTCAATTCCTCATATGTCCAATGAGCTTGAGAAAGAAAAGGCAAACCACTCTAGTATCTTTGCCAAGAAAATCCCAAATGGGGTCATCAAGAGTTGGACATAATTGAAAAATAACTGAACAACAGCAAAATTATTTTGATCAGAGTAGCTACATCTTTCACATCTGATCATCCTTATTCTGTTACTGTGAACAATTNTATAGTCCTTTGGACATAGTTCAATTGTTCTCTGGAATGGTTGAACCAGTTCACAACTCTAAAAAGAGTGCATTAAGTGTACCTATTTTTTTCCCCACATCCCTTCCAGCACTTGTCATTTTTCTTTTCTCTTGTGTAAGCCAATTTGAAAAGTGTAAAATGTTATAGCAGAAATGTTTTAATTTACATTGCTCTAATCAATAGTGATTTAGAGTATTTTTGTGTTATTATTAATAGCTTTGATTTCTTCTGAAAACTGCCTGCTCATAATATTCGTCAATTGGAGAATGGTTCTTATTTTTATAAATTTAAAAAATTTATATTATAAATTATATAAAATTTTATAAATGTATAAATTTATCATTTTTAAATAATTTTTTATAAATTTAGCTCAGTTCCATACATATTTGAGAACTTGAGGCCTTTATCAGAGAAACTTGCTGTAAAAATATTTTGTTTCCTGTTTTCCACCTAATTTGACTGCATTTGTTTTCTTTGGGTAAAAACTTTTTAATGTCAAAATCAAAATTATCCACTTTACTTCCCACAATCCTCTCCAATTCTTATTTGTTCATAAATTCCTCTTTTGTTCATAGGTCTGACTGGTACATTTTTCTATGCTCCCCTAATTATATCACCCTTTATAGCTAACCATGTGTCTATTTGGACCTTAGCGTGGTATTCATTGTGGGAAGATAGTCTCTGTCTAGTTTCTGAAAAATTGCTTTCCAGTTTTCACAGCAATTTTTGTCAAATGCTGTATTCTTGCCCCTAAAAGCTTGGATCTTTGGTTTTTATCAAACATTAGATTACTGTGTCATTTCCTACTGTGTAATGTGTGCTTGACCTATTCCACTGATCTTCCACTGTATTCCTTAGCCAGTGCCAGTGTTTTCATGATTAATACTTCGTAATATAGTCTGAAATTTTGTATCATTAGGTCACCTTTCTCTACAATTTTTTTGATGATTCCCTTGATATTCTTGACCTTTTGTTTTTCCAGACAAATTTTGTTATTACTTTTTTCAGCTTTATGAAATCATTCTATGGTAGTTTGATTGTTATATCACTGAATAAGAAAGTTAGTTTAGGTAGACTATTCAGTTTTATTATGTTGACTTGGCCTACTCATGAGCAAATCATAATTATTTAATTATTTAGACCTTTATTTATGTGAAAAATATTTTGTAATTTTGTTAATGTAGTTCCTGGGTTTGTCTTAGCAGGTAGACTTCCAAGTATTTTATATTGACTACAGTTATTTTAAATGGAATTTCTCCTTCTATCTTGTCCTCCTTGGTTTTCTTGGTAATATATAAAATTGATAATGATTTATGTAAATTCATTTTCTATCTTGCAACTTTGCTAAAATTTTTCAATTTTATTGAATTATTCAATAACATTTTTCACTTGATTATCTAAGCTTCTTTAAAAAGTATACTATCAGGGGGGCAGCTGGGTAGCTCAGTGGAATGAGAGTCAGGCCTAGAGACAGGAGGTCCTAGGTTCAAACCCGGCCTCAGCCACTTCCCAGCTGTGTGACCCTGGGCAAGTCACTTGACCCCCATTGCCCACCCTTACCACTCTTCCACCTATGAGACAATACACCGAAGTACAAGGGTTTAAAAAAAAAAGTATACTATCAGGGACATTTATGTAGCTCAGTGGGTAGAGTGCCAGATTTGGAGATGGTAGGTCCTGGGTTCAAATTTGGTGTTAGACACATCCTAGCTGTGTGACCCTGGGCAAGTCACTTAACCACAATTACCTCACCCTTACTGTTCTTCTGCCTTGGAAAGTATCGATTCTAAGACAGAAGGTAAGAGTTTAAATATATATATATATATATATACACTGTCATATCTGAAAAAAGTAATAATTTTGTTTCTTCAATGCCTATTTTTATTCCTTTCATTTCTTTTTTGTATCCTATTGCAACAGCTAACATTTTAATACAATATTGAATAATGATAGTGATAATGGATATCCTTACGTCACCCCTGATCTCATTGGGAAACGTTCTAGTTTATCCCCGTTGCAGATAATGCTTACTCTTCATTTTAAATAGATGCTACCTTATTTTTTTGAGAACTCTGTTGTTAAATCAGTACACTTCTGTATTACTCTAGCAGCATTGCTTGAGCTCAGCAGTAGGACAGTAGAAGCCTCAGAAAATAAAGTCATTACCAGACTGGAGGTCTGATCATTGCAGGCTAATAATAATAATCCTGATAACTTGTATTTACCAAATGCTTTAAGGTTTACATCTATTTTCTCATTTGAATCTCACAACGCCACTTGTTATGTGTGAAAATCAGTCAGTGTATTGCAACTCCTTGGTATTTACTAGCAGGGAGTCCTTACCACTTGCACAGAATTTCTTTGCTTCTACAAGTGCTGGATTTATTATTAGTTAGATGCCAGAATTGGGAAAAATCAGGCTCTATAAACTAGCTTATAAAGGTGACATCTCTCCTACTAAGGCATACCCTGACCATTTCTGATACCTACTGATGAAACATACTGCTCAACTCAGTAAAGAAGAGAAAAGCAAAATGTCTACCATCAAAATGGCAAGTTGGAGGCTCAGTGCCCTGCAGTGACAATGTGCAAAAATGAAGAAACTCTGCACTAGGGTGAAGGATTCTGTGTCACTCCACAATTCTCCAGTCTGGAGTAATATCTGACATACTCATCATCCTAATGACAAGAACATTATATAGCTCACAGGGAGATCATGTGGCATTCATGGATTAGTGGTCCTATGGTTCCTGAGAACAACATTCCCTTGAACCATTGGCTTTCCAACCAACGTTATAAAGAATCTTATTTTCTACCTTCTACTGAAATTCTAGCTAGTAGTTTAATTCGGTCTATGGCTGCACTAGATGAACGTTTCCAGAACTAATGCTAAAAGGAGCTTTAAAGGACATTCATTTCTTTTCATCAAAAATTATTCCCAGGGCAGCTAGGTGGCACAGTAAATAGAAAGCTGGGCTTCAAGTCAGAAAGACTCATCTTCCTGAGTTCAATTCTGACCTCAGTCACTTACTAGTTGTGTTACCCTGAACAAGTCACTTTATCCTGTTGGCCTCAGTTTCTCATCTGTAAAATGAACTGGAGAATAAATGGCAAACCAGTCCAGTATCTTTGCCAAGAAAACTACAAATGGGGTCACAAAGAGCAAAACACAACTGAAATAACTAAACAACATAAAATTATGTCAAATCCCAAAGTGAGCCTCTGCTGGCCCTTTGGTTCTGTGCAGCTGAGCACCAGGTTTCCTCCCGACAGGTAATGTGAGCAGAACAATGGACAGGACAAAAAGGGCAACTACTTCATCACTATGAGCCTCTTCTCATATCACAATGGCCCTTAATGAATTACTCAGATGAACTAAACCTATAGAACACTGATATGGGAAGAGGGGGTGGAAGATGTGGTTTTTAATGACTATCAGCAGTGCCAATAGTTAACTGCCAAGATTTTTTAGCTCTCTGTGGCTCAATTTTGACATCTGTAAAATGATGAGGCTGGACAAAGTGATCTTTAAGCTCCCTTCTATCCCTAGATTGATTCTGTGTCTCTTAATTCTTAAAAGAGAACCTGTTAATGCTGTGAATTTTAGGCACGTTAGCTTGGGGAAGGGATATTTGCCGTCAGGTTCTGTCTGGATGTCCTTCACATCACACCATCACTGCTAGAAATATAATTCAAACTACACAGTCTTTATAGAGATCGCCCAGGGCAAGCTTACATTCCTGGCATTTGATTAATTACATTATTAGGTAGTTTACCTTGTGCATAATGGCTTTGGGCACAATGTGACCTACTAATAAAAATAAATAAGTATTAGCCTCCTCGAATGTTTCATGGTGATGCTCTATGGAAGCAAAACACTTCCAGGCTCTAACTGCCTCCAGTATGAATGACATTCATTTCACCCCATTCCTGCAGAGCTCATGGAGAAAGTAGTAATAAAGCCTACAAAGCTCATTGAACATTCCGGACAAACATGCAGTGCCCAAGCATTCTAATCGTGATTAATGGCCATTCCTAACCAAAGCAAAAAGAAAAGAATATCTTGGCAAAGGAGTTAAAGAAATGGTTTCTGATTTTCTCTCTGAAACTCATGCAACAAAATAACACTGAAGGCAAAAATCGAATGCTTAGTCTACTCCCGGCTTGCATTTGTAAGCAGAGCTTGGGCTGGTTGGATTGCATACAAATGAAGGCAGTCATAGGTTGATTTACTATGTCCCTGGTTCCATGTTCACTCCCTTACTGTCTGGCAATTCTAAGACTGACAATTTGGTCTTTTCCTCCAAGGAAAGGATTTTTTTTCTCCAGCAATTCAGATATTCAAGGCAACAAGATTCATCATGAACAATGGCGTACATGTTTACTCCTCCTGGGTCTTTTGTATTTTTCCTTGAAGAATATTATTGAAGGCATCAAGGTGGCACAATGCATAGAGTGCTGGACTTGGAGTTTGGAAGATGAGAGTTCAAATCCCACTTCAGGCATTTACTAACTGTGTGACCCTAGGCAAGCCCATTAACTTCTCTTTGCTTTAGTTTCCTCACCTCTAAAGGGAGGATAGCTATTAGATACTAGCTTTGTGACCCTGGACAAGTCACTTAATCTCAATTATATAGCTCTTACCTTCTGCCTTGGAATGGATACTAAACAGCAATTCTGAGATAGAAGATAAGGACTTAAAAAGAACGTAGGGATAATAATGGCACCTACCTCCCAGAGATGTTGTGAGGATCAAATGAGATAATATGTGTAAAGCACTGGCAAACCTTAAAGCACTATATAATTGCTAGTTACAATGATTATTTGAGGGAAATGTTTTTTTTAAATACAGTAATATTAGCCACCCCCAAAAAAATAAAGAGAAAATTGTGAATTTTAAGGATAGGGAAGAGGAAGAGTGAGGAGAGAATATAGAGTAAAAATCCACTGATTGGCCCTAATGGCTACAACCTAAATCATTCATAATATGATCATTCCAAATTATACCCTTACTTTTACCATGGTGATGTGTGTTCTTGATTGACATAAAGGGAAAACTAAAAGATCTAGCTTTTCTTTTTTTTCTTTTTGAGATGATGACCTAATACATTTTAGCCTTCCACTGTCAAATACCAATCCCTGAAATCATGTGGTGATTACTAAAGAAAAATCTCAGAATCTCTAAAATGCTTTTTTAGGATGGATTTTTATAGCACCACAAAAACTTTAGATAACACTTAAATATTGAGTTGTTAATACTTATAATGAATACCTCAGCCAGGAGTAGGTGTTTTCGTTGTTGAGAGGTTGGCATCAAATTGGTTGCCAAGCAGGTGAAAGCTAGATCATAAAATGATTTTATTAGTAATTTTGATGTGGCTGATGATGTCAGCCCCCTCTTTGGGTGAGTAATAGAGAGCAAGATCAGCTCAGATTTCTGACAGGCACAGTTAATAAATTAAATCCTAACTTTTATTCCCCCAGATTATCCTATTTCATGACCCAATGGAAAAAAGGAAATTTTAGAAAAAGGAATTGTAGATTCAGAGTTAGAAGGGATTATAGAGGTCATCTAGTCCAACCACCTCATTTTATAGATAAGGAAACTAAAAAGGTGGATTGACTTGCTCAAAGTCACATCACTCTGGGCTGTTCCCCTAAACCAGTGGTTCCCAAACTTTTTTGGCCTACCGCCCTCTTTCCAGAAAAAATATTACTTAGCCTCCTGGAAATTAATTTTTTTTAATTTTAATAGCAATTAATAGGAAAGATAAATGCACCTGTGGTCATCACCACCCTCCTGGATGGCTGCAGCACCCACAAGGGGGCAGTGGCACCCACTTTGGGAATTACTGCCCTAAACTTATGTTCGCAATTGCAGATTGGGTCCTCAGAAGAGTGGAATGCTGTCTCAGGTTCTTCTGGTAACCCTGTACCTAACTCTTCCTATTACTCTAGCTTGTGAGCCCCTACCAGTGTGCATGCTATTAATAAGCCACTAGAAGATTGGTCAAGCTTTCATCGAAGGCACTCACTTAAATGGCATAGTAAGAATACTATTTACTAAACATTCTCCTCATAGACCTGGACTACACTATCCTGCAAATACACACAGTGTCCACAGGGAGAGTGAGCACAGATTCAAAGTACATTGGTAGAGAGACAAATATGTAGGCTACATGTGACAAAGGATAATTCACATCTTGTACCAAGTGGGCTGGAATTTCTTTTTCTCTTCAATAGTATGTCCTGTCCCTTAATAGTATGTCCTGTCCTTAAGTCATCATGGAATTCCCTACTGGGTGTGACATTCATGCTATGCATAGATTGCTTGGTTGCTAGACCACACAGCTTTTGGGCTTCATTGTTCTGCTGCAGAATTAAACTTGTTTCTCACAGGATATAGTGTCTCTATTAGATAAGTGGATGTACTGAACACTCTCTTCTTCCTCCTCAATGGAAAGCTGTGTTCCCTACTTCCTTTAGCTTTACATTCAATTTCAGTCCTGAGGAAAGATAATATAGTGCTCTTTCAGAAAAAAAAGAGCTATTTAGCTTACAATTGGCAAAAGCTTCTCCAATTTAATAATGAGCTTTTCAAAATCTCACATCTTTAATAAGATACATAATTCAATCATACCTGAAAGGAACTCACCCTTATATCTCTTTATGTCTGTCCTTGAATAGCCTTCAAAGGGACACTAGGTGACTCAGTGGATAGAAGTCCAGACCTGGAGTCAGGAAGACCTCCATTCAAATCCAACTAGAGACATTAACTAGCTATGTGACCCTGGACAAATCATTCAACCCCATACTTGAGTTAGAGAAGGAAATGGCAAACCACTCCAGTGTAGTTGCCAAGAAAACCCCAAATGGGCTCATAAAGAGTCAGACATGACTGAAAACAACTGAACAACAAAAAGGGACAAAGTCTGATGTAAGGAATAAGTTATCAGGTTACTCATTTTGAACACAGATCTTCCAACTTCAAGTCTTGCTTTTTCCATTTCTCTACTGTCCCCTATATCCGTAATTGTTATAATCTTGTCACAAGGGAGATTTAAGAAATCAGGCTTATGGAACTAGAAATTAAAATCTGTGCAGTTTTCATTGATTCACTATAGATTCCATAAACATTTATTAAATGTCTACATCGTATAATACACTTTTCCACAAAACTTAAAGACTAGAAATCAAATGAAGTGGGTCTCTTGATTAACTGGGACAGGCCTACAGATATCTAACTACCTGAAGGACTTTAAAATGTCATTGACTTTTTCTGGTTCTCAGTTTTCCCTTCTGATAAATGGAAAGAATGATTTTTGCCTACACATTGATCATAACAGCTCACTTCTATAGCTCTTTTCTAACAATAACACTCTAATGTAAATAGTATAAACAATAGCATCCCTCCTTGTATAGATAAGGAACATGAAGCTCATAGAATCCAAATAATTCATCCATAGCTGTGCTATTAGTCTCAGGACTCAAAACCAGATAATCTAACTCCAAGTCCAATGTCTTTTTTCAATCAAAGAAGTTCTTGAGCACCTGCTATGTGAGGATACACTGGGGATACAAATAAACCTTAAGTTACTCTATAAATGCTAATAATAATAATATTATTGTTATTATTATTATTATTTTAAAACCCTTATGCTCTGTCCTAGAGTCAATACTGTGTATTGACTCCAAGGCAGAAGACTGGTTAGGGCTAGGCAATAGGGGTTAAGTGACTTGCCCAGGGTCACACAGCTAGGAAGTGTCTGAGGCCAGATTCGAAACTAAGACCTCCCATCTCTAGTCCTGGTTCTCGATCCACTGAGCTACCCAGCTGCCCCTTATTATTATTATTATTATTATTAAGTATTTTTGTCACTCACTTGTTTCAGTCATTTCTTTTCATAATCCCATTTCAGTTTTTCTTAGTGTAGAGACTAGAGTAGGTTGCATTTCCTTCTCTAGCTCATTTTACAGATAAGGAAGCTGAAGTAAACAGGGTTAAATGACTTGTCCAGGGTCACACAACTAGTAAATATCTAGGATAGATAGATTTTAACTCAAGAAGATATATCTTCCTGACTCCAGAGCCAGAACTCTATCCATTGTACCACCTAGCATCACCAATTAAATAGTCTCTATAGAAGATTTTCTGATTATGTGAAAAGTGCTTTAAGATCCAGGGGGTGGGTGGATCAGTTAGGTGGCTCAGTAGATAGAGTGCCAGGCCTAGAAACAGGAGGTTGTGCATTCAAATATTCCCTTGGACCCTTCTTAGCTGTGTGACCCTGGGCAAATCATTTACCTCTAGTTGCCTAGCCCCTACTGCTCTTCTGCCTTGGAACCAGTAGTCAGGAGTAACTCTAAGACAGAAGGTAAGGGTTTAAAAAAGTCCAGATCTATGGTGGAGTGATAAGAAATGCCACATGAAACCAGAACATGATTTCTGATTGGCATTAATATTTATCATTAAAAACATGATCTGGTACCGAAACATAATTAGAGATTTGAGACTTGTTAATTAACTAATATAATTAATAACTAATTAAGGATGTTGTGGTTTTTCCTACTTATGGTAGGTTAAGTTCTAGGGTCCCTTCATGGTCGCCAAAATGTAGAAAGTGCTAAAAAGAAAACTCCTATCTCACTCCAATCTTTCTAAAGCTTTATTGAAACAAAAGCAACAGGAGTTTCCCGGCTGAAATTAACTAACTCCCTTGCTACTCTGAATCTCCTCTGATTCTAAGTTTCCTCCTAGGCATAGGATTGGTCCTTATATAGACCAATCCTGCGGGGAAAAAAAAAACTGAAAATAATGAACTTGAATCTATACAGGATCATAATATGAATTCGTAACAATAATTTCTCTTATTTCAGTTAATTCAGTTTTTGAAACACAATGGCCAGACTGCAGAGGCAGTATGCACTAAGGGATGAATATAGCCTCCCCTTAAAACTTCCTAAAAATTGGCTATGCCATTATGGGTCCCTTAGAGGACCTTGTGGTCACATTAGTATATGAGAAACAGCTTGATGAGAACAGATGATTAAAAAAATGTCAGACTTTTCCAATGTTAAATGCAGAAGAGTCCAGAAGCACAAAAATACAGCAATCAGGCAACAAAGAATGTTTTAAGTACTTGTTATTTGCAAGGTACTATGATAAGTGCTAGGTATTTAAAGACAAAAGTAAAACAATTGCTTCCTTCATAGAACCTAATATCTAAGGAATCTATTTACTATATAGAAGCCACAGAATGTAAGCAACTTAAGAAAAATTATAGGATCATGGATTTAAGACTATAAGTGAAATTAGAGATCAGACCCTCCATTCAAAAAATGAGGAAACTGAGGCCAAGAGAGTGATTGCCCAAGATTTCACAGGTAATGAATGGCAGAACTCAGATGGAATCCAGATGCTCAGAATTCAAGTTCAGTATTCTTTCTACACAGACCACAGAAGTATTACTTTTGCCCATCGTTTGAACACTGTTATCCACTGCAACCAAGGGTGTTGCCATTTTGTTTACTATTAGTTCTTGATTTAAACTTTGCTTTCAGCCAAGTTTGTATATTTATCATCTCAAGAGAAGATAACTCTGGAACAACATAGAATTCCTGCTAAGTCTGTCTTTGTTTCTTCATTGCTGATGGAATATTGTTGCTGAGTCATGTCTGACTCGTTATGATGCCTTTTCAGGTTTTCTTGACAAAGATATTAGAGTGATTTGCCACCTCCTTCTCTAGCTCATTTTACAAATGATGAAGCTAAAGCAAACAGGTTAAGAAACTTGCATCTGAAGCCAGATTTGAACTCAGGATGATAAATTTTCCAGACTCCAAGCCCAGCACTCTCTCCACTGTGCCAACCAACTACCTTGATGACAGAACTTAAAGCTTTTGTTGCTTTCCAAGTGAAAAATGTACCAGTTTTGATTTAAATGATAATCCTAGCTGCTCTTTCCACATTCACTTCCCCTGTTCTCAATAGCCTACTTTTGTCTCCCTTCCATTCTTGCCTCATTTTAGGCAACAGAGACTCTTTGGGGGGCCTTTCTGAGAGGTGAGTCACTTCCATGAGATCAGCACTGTTACATGACTGTCATCCAGTTTTTTTATTAAATAAGGAATTATACTAAATCTCTAAAGTCCCTCTCAGGAGAAAGAATATGATGTCAAGCTGACTGAAGACTGGACTTGACATCAGGAAAGTCTGGGATGAAATCTAGCCTCTAACATTTACTAGCTACCTGAAAATGGACGAAACAAATTGTTAACTCTAAAAAACCTATTTCCTTCTCTATGATACAGGGATAATGTTTATATTACTTGTGTCACAAAAGCATTGTGAAGATCAAGAAATAAATTGTATATACAACTTGTGGTCTGAGTTACATAGAACAGGCCAAATCTTGTAACTGCCCTCTGATAAATTACCTTTTAACACCTCCAATATTACACTGCAAAAAGGCTAGGTCCTGAAAATCTCAAACTTAAGAGTTTCTTTTGTTTTGTTTTTAATATTTAATTTCTTTCTCCCCAATTACATGTAAAATTTTTTTTCTGAGTTCTGAATTTTTTCCCTCCCTCCATGGGATAGTAAGCAATTTGATTTGGGTTATATATATGCAGTCAAACAAAAGATATTTCCATATTAGTCATACTGTAAAAGAAAACACAAACTCAAAAACAAACAAACAAACAAATAAATAAATAAAGCAAGAAAAATAAAGTTTTAGAAGTATGCTTTGATCAACATTTAAACTCTATCTTTTCTTTCTCTAGAGGTAGATGGCATTTTTCCTTTTAAGTCCTTTGGAATTGCCTTGGATCATTATATTGTAAGGATACCTTGTCATTCACAACAAATCATCACATAATATTGCTAGTGCTGTGTATACTATTCTCTTGGTTTTGCTTATTTCACTTTGTATCAATTCAATTAAGTCTTTCCATTTTTTCCTGAATGCATCCTGCTAGTCATTTCTTACAGCACAACTGTATTCCATCAAAACCATATACTGTAACTTGTTTGTCCATTCCCCAATTGATGGACATCTTCTCAATTTCCAATTCTTTCCTACTACAAAAAGAACTGCTATGAAATTTTATACATATAGGTAAAGGTCCTTTTCCTTTTTTGCTTTTTATCTTTTTGTGATATAGACAAACTAGTGGTATGGCTAGGTCAAGGACTATCCAGTTTTACAGGCCTTTGGACATAGTTCCAGAGGCTCTTTGGGGGCCTTTCTGAGAAGTGAGTCACTTCCATGAGATCAGCATTGATACATGACTGTTATCCAGTTTTTTCTTGTATTAAATAAGGAGTTAGACTAAATCTCTAAAGTCCCTCTCAGGAGAAAGAACATGACATCAAGCTGACTGAAGACTGGACTTGACATCAGGAAAGTCTGGGATTAAAACTTGCCTCTGACATTTACTAGCTACTTGACAATGGGCAAAGGGAATTGTTAACTGAAAAACCTATTTCCTTCTCTATAATATAGGGATAATGTTTATATTACATATGTCTTTCCAGAATGGCCAAATCAGTTCACAACTCCTGCAACAGTGTATTAGCGTCCCTGTTTTCACATATTTTCTCAAACATTCATCATTTTCCTTTTCTATCATATTAGCTAATCTGATAGGTATGGAATGGACCTATAAGTTGTTTTCATTCGCAACTCTGTAATCAATAGTAATTTGGAGCATTTTTTTCATATGACTGTAGATAGCTTTGATTACTTTGTCTGAAAACTGCTTAAATCCTTTCACCACTTATTCATTGGGGAAGGACTTATATTCTTATCAATTTGGCTCCATTTTCCATATTTTTGAGAAATGAGACCTTTATCAGAAAAACTCCCTATACTGAAGTTCAGGAACTCTTCCTAGCTGTGTGGTTGCCCTCTTCTGAGGCTACGTGGTTAGGAGCATGTGTGCCTCCTGACTGCCTTTCTAGTCTGCCTATCTGCACCCAGTCTTGAGAATTCTTGGGGTGTTTATATGGCAGTATGTGCATCTCTCATGGGTTTATGCCTTTAAGGAGTCAGCCTCTAGGGTGGGAGAGAATCCTAACAGCCTCAATCTATTCTTTAGCTCTTCTGATATCTGGTCTGTCGTCTGACCAGCAAAAAGATTAAAGCCCAAACATATGATAAAGATTCTCTTTCCTAGTCCAACACTGAATGCTAGCGCCTCTTAAAACAGCCTGAGCTAACTAATTCACCCTTTACTAATGAGAAGCAGTTTAGAAAAGTGGATAGGTCACTGGACTGTGAGTCAGGCAGACCTCAGTTCAAATCCTGATATAAATATTTTTCAGCTGTGTGACCCTGAACAAGCCACCGTATCTCATTTTTTCTCAGTTTCTCCATCTATAAAAGGAAGGAACTAGAGTCCTTGGCCTCTAAGTTACCTTGTAGCCCTAAATCTATGTTCCCATGACCTCTTATCCTATAACAACAACAACAATAATAATAATAATAATAATTTGTTGCTGTTGTTTAGTCATTTCAGTCATATCTGACTCTTTCTGACCCTGTTTGAAGTTTCCTTGGCAAAGATACTGGAATAGTGTACCATTTTCTTCTCTAAGAAAGATTTTACATATGAGGAAACTGAGTTCTTTAAATAAGATTGTGACTTCCTCAGGGTCACACAGAGAGTAAGAGCATAAGGCTAGATTTGAACTGAAGAAGATGAGTCTGTACCACTTAGCTGCTGCTAATAATAATAACCATTATTTACATAGCACTGACTAGGTGCTAGGCACTATGCTAAATATTTTTCATTATTATCTCACTTCAACTTCACAACAACCCTAGGAAGTAGGTGCTATTATCATTCACATTTTACAGATGAGGAGGCAGAAAGATGTTAAGTGACTTCCCCAAGGTCCTACAACAAGAAAATATCTGATGCCAGATTTGAACTTAGATTTACCTGACTTCAGACCTGGTACTCTAACCACTCTTATGAACTGTAAACATCCATACCACTTCAAGGATAAACTTTTGTTTAGGATTTTGCAATCAAAATTCAAATTAAAGACCCCCCCATCAGATTGAGCTCAGAGAGTTCCCCGTCTCAACTCCCTGCATGGGTGAAGCACTTTGCAAACATTAAGGGACTCTTTAAATTTCAGTTATTACTTCATGACTCTAACCAGTTCTATGACCTGGAGTGATTTATTGAAATGCCTTGTGCATCATTTACCTTGTCTGAAAAAGATTTAGTTAGGAAAAATGAGTTCTAATCCTGCTTTAGATGCTTTCTAGCCATACAACCTCAGAAAAGTAACTTAACCTCTCAGCCTCAGTTTTCACTTCCAAAAAAAAAAAAAGGAAAATGATATCACCTCTTTTGCAGGGTTATTGTGATCATAAAATTTAACACATTTAAATTGTTTTGCAAATTTAAAAACTCTACACACAACTATAAGCTTCTACTACTACTACTACTACTACCACCACCACCACCACCACCACCACCACCACCACCACCACCACCACTACCGCTACTGCTACTACTCCTCTTACTGTTGTTGACATGATTTCTACAGCTCTAAAGTTCTGTGAGTCTAGTATAGTTTACAAATCCTCATTCTCAAGGGATGATATTTGCACCTAAAGTTCATACTCTGATTGTTATCACAATTTCTTTATGGAATCAAAAGTTTTATTACTGAGAGAGATCTAAGAAAGCATGAGGTACAACCTGCCTGACTCACTATTGAGAACTATTGTCACATAACAAGTGACAAGACCAAACTAAGACCCAGATCTCCTGGCTTCTATAGTCTAATGTCTTTTCCACTGTTCTTTTGCCATTTCACTCTATTTTCCCAGTCTTTTGCAATGAATAATTTGGCCAGCACTATCAATGACTTCTAGCTACACAGAGCATAAACACTGGGTCATTTTGTTGTTCCCTGTGTGTTTTCCTTTAAGAGAACCTCACCAGTTTTTCTTGTGTAGCTTTTCATTTGGATCAGAGCATGCTATGCTCTTCCTAAATGAGTACAGCACCTTCTGAATTCCAATAATCAATTTCCTTTGAAGCATTCATTACTATTGACTTCCTCTAATAGCTTAAATTGAACTGAAAGAATATGGCAGCTGTCCTTGGCACTGAAATGTCCCTCCACATCCTGCAGGCTGAGCAGCATCCATCCTATCCATCACATGGGCCTTGGCTGATTTCCAAACATCCTGACCTGCCTAGAAGAGAAAAAAGCCTGGATATGCACAGCATGTTTCAGAAAGCATCAGCATGCTACCACACATTTTGCTTATGTCTTTCTTCTAAAACAATATCCTCTATTTTACAACTCTAAGATTCCTTGATCAGGATGGTCCTTAATGTAAAGGGAGAGAAGGGAGGAGAAGAATTCTTATTTTTAAACATATGTCTGGTTTCCCTTCAGAGAATCAGATTGTCTTAGAATTAGAAAAAAGTGCTATCTAGTCCAATCCATATTTGAATCAAGAATCTCTCCTATAACATAGTCATCATATTGAAGGCTTCTGGTGCTATGAAACTTCTGAACTCAGGGTAGCCCAGTCCTCTTATACCCAGCTCTAATTTTTTTGATATTCTTCCTTATTTTAAGCAGAACTATTTCTCACAATGAATTCTATTCATCCATGCCACAGAATCTAATAGGTTCATGGATTTCAGAAGGGCTCACATTAGCTAAATGGATTTCTACCTATTGATCCTAGTTCTACATCTAAGACCAATTGAAATGAGTCTTAAATCTTCATATAATAACCCTTCAAATGTTGAAAGATGGCAATCACTTTGAAGGAATTTGGTTCTGTAAATCTATTAGTATAGGGAGTCCCTTGCAAGGAAACTTTTTTACCAACTTAGTTTGGCATCTCTTCTTCAACTAATAATCATGAAGAATTGCCTAGGGCACTCTTAAGCAACTCATCCAGGATCACTGAACTACTTTGTGTTAGAACTTGAACCCAAGTCATCCATACCCCATGACTAGTTCTCTATTCACAATATCATTCTGCCTCTCCAGCAATCATATCCATCTCTAAATATTCTTTTCTCTATGCTAAACATCTCCAGTCTCTTCCATATGTTGCTTCTATTTCTTCTTCCTTCATTTTTGTGCAAATTCCCTTTGCTGTGCTATGCCCTTATCATGTTTTCAGATTTCTATATATGAGTTTATATACAATATTTATATACAGTTTATATATAGTATATACAGTTCATATACAGTATTCCTCTACTACCATTTTATGTAACCCATTTATTTTGAAGAAAATATAACATTCCATAATTATTTTCAGATAATTTATTAACCTCCCACTAATTCTCAGTGAGATCATGTTGATCTTCTCACATTAAGGTCTCTGGCACAATTTTTTATTGCTTATATTCTGTATTTTATTACATACATGAAACTATTATAAGTATGGTCATTGTCCCTCTTGTTTCCATGTTGTCTCTTGTGAATTTTCGAACACCTACCATTTTACCTACCTCTATGCTATCTAACTTAGACATTCTGTTTTTCAAAGTAGAATGTTTCCATGTCTTCTCAAAATAAAAGAGTAATTATAAGTGTCATAGAATAACATAGTGATCTGCTTAAGAGTAGGGCTCATCAGGCCTGTTCATCTCCCTTGAAGAGATTGTTGTGCTTTTGAACCTGGATTCAAGCATAATTTGGCCTTCCAAAAGAAAAATCGCATTTGATTCATCTTTGTTTTCTTCTGAACAAGCTACCCATTGCCCTTTTGTTTCTGTCTCCAACCTACAAGCCTTTCTTTAGAGTTATTCTAAGCCTCCTAATCATCTCTCCCTCTTCCATTTCATCCTCCACAGAGATGCCAGAGTGGTCTTTGAAAAGCACAAGTCTGATCATATCATTACCTTGCTCAAGAAGCCCCAGGAGCTCCCTGTTATATCTAGAATCAAATGCAAACTCCTCTGTCATTTAAAACTCTTCACAAATTGGCAAAACTTACATTCCAGATCTACCATAAATCACTCCCCTTATACACTCTTTAGGTCAGCCAAACTTGGCCTTTTTCATGTTCCTCACACATGATCATCCATCTCCTGTTTTTTTTTGCATAATCTCCCATCCCCAGAAAGCACTCTGTTTTCTGCTCTGCCTTGTAGAATTTCTAGCTTCCTTCAGTTCCAGGGCTATGTCCTCCAAGATCCCTTTACTAACCATCCATCCCCACCCTGAACTACTATTGTGGTCCTGCCTTCAAATTACCTTGTATGTGCTTTATATATGTTTTGTATATATGTGTGTGTCATCTCCTCCAATAGAATGCAAGCTTTTTGAGAGAAAGGACTATTTTATTTTTACCTTTGCATCCCCAGCATTAAACATAGTGTCAGACACATAGGAGAAATTTGATAAATGCTTGTTAAGGAATGGATTGAGCTGATTGAATGGTAGCTTTACTCTCCTGCCAAACTCTTCCTCTCAATTTTGTTGTCTCCCATTGACTCTTTACTAGTTGAGCCCAGGAAATATGGGATCCTGACCAAAGAGAGAACTGATACTATTTCTGTAACCCAAAGTCTGGAATCTAAAAACAATGAATAAATAGTAAGGACACATCTCTCAGCTTAGATTTCGCATGTTCTCCCAGCATCGGGCTAGCAATGTGACTTTGAATTTGTCATGGATATCATAGGATGACTCTCAGGTGAGAAACAAGAAGATGACACATAAGGAAGGTCACTTGGGAGTTTCCCAATGACTCAATTAGCTATCACGTAGCAAAAGGACCAGAAGTTCTCAGACTAAAATGAGAAATTTTAGTAGCTAGGCCTGGATGTTTCCCAGAAGAATTGAGAGTGATGAATCAGGAATGGACAAAGATTAGAACTGAGATTTATTTATTCAAGGAAAATAGATCACTGTAGCCTTTTGAGATTTCTTATATATTATAACCTCAGAGTGTGGTGGGAGTTTTTTGTTGACATTCTTAATGAATCTGTTTCCAGAGGTATAAATAGTAAGCTTTTCTGAATTGCCTCACCACTGCTAGTAATGCCTCACTTCTGATATTACCTTGTATTTATCTTGCATATTGTTGTACTTTTTTATTTTGTTCATTTTGTTCCCCCTACTGCACCCAAGAGAATGTAAGCTCCTTGAAGGCAGTGAATATTTCATTTTCATCTTTGTATTTTCAGTACCTAACAAATGCTTGGTACTTCTTAGACACTCACTACATGCTTATGGAACTTCTGTCTCCCACTTCATGCCATGCTACCATGCTAAATATTCTTAATAGAATCAAATGATTAACATGCCAGTAACATAAAGGATAGATACTGCAGGAAACTATTGAATTTAATGACCAAAAGATACCTCAACCCAAGGTTTATTCTATGGCTGTCATGCAGTCTAGCTTCTTGTTACCTTCAAGGAAGTATGTTTTGGTATTAAAATGAGATTTTTGGCAAAGCAAATAACTTTAATAGGTAATTATTCCTTTAAAAATATAATCCCCTTGTACCTTTGATGCCTCTAGAAAAATCTATAAGGTCTGGGACCATATCTTAATTATCTTCCCTCAAAGTCTAATATGAAGCTTTCTTTATAGCAACTACTTCTTAAATGGTTATTGAATGAATGAATAAAGGAAAATTTACAAAAGTACATTTAGTTTCAGGGGAAAAAATGTTGTTCTTTTAGTTCCTTCCCATATTGTCTTGGAGCAGGGTTCTTCAAGTGAAGGAGAATCTTCTTTCCTCAAGTCTCTCACACTTTCCTATCCCATGTCCCTCTCGGCTGAATACCTTACCTCTTATATTACTTGGGAAACTGAGACCAAATGATGTGAGGTTCCCTCTTCTCCTATTTTCTTCATCTCAAAGTCCCTTGAAATCATCTCCCACTCTCTTTTGTTTACCTCAGTCTCTGGCATTAATGAGGCATCAATAATGTGGAAGGAATAAAGGGATGAAGAAAAGAGAGCACAAGAGAAGGGGAAGGGAGAGGAGAAGAGTGGGGGAAAAAGGAGAAAAGGAGAGGAGAAAAAAAGAGAGGAGAGAGGTGGGGAGGGGAGAAGAGAAGAAGCTGTTATTCCATTTCTCTCCTTTTTTCAGCCATACTCCTGGAAGAAAAAAAAACTTGCCTATATTCATTACCTCTATTTCCTCTACTTTCATTCATGCTCCATCCCTTTACAAACTGGCTTAATACCATACCTAAACTGAAATTTCTCTGTCCAAAATTATCAACAGTGTCTTCATTGTCGTGTCTGATGATTTTTCCTTAGCCTTATCCTTTTCCAACTCCTCATTTCATTTGACACAGTTGACCAGTCTCTCCTCCATATTCTCTCCTCCCTTTGTTTTTGTGACCTTATTCCTCATTATATAGTTGTACTGATAACTAAAAAGAATGAAAAGGGCCTTGATTTAAGGGAATTTAATAGGGAACTAGGGAGACAAATCAGAAATTTATGCAAAGCTAAGTAAGAATGCATAAGTTAGAAAACTATCCAAGAGGTTTTAAAGGTAGTGTCTGAACAATTACTGAAAGAATGGTACAGACAATAAATACTCTGACTTCAGAAAGGGGAGAGATCAGAGTGAGCTGAAGTGTAGGAAAATATATAACACATATATTATACAAATGACAGTGATATACCTCTCAATAGTTCATTTTTTAAAAATCATCCAAACCTAGGATAATTTCATTGTGTAAACTGAGTTAACAGAAAGAAAAATGACCTTGAGACTTTTTTATTAGTCTTTTTACTTCCTGTAATTTATCTTCTCATTCATTCTCATTTGGGATCTTTCAGGATTTTTAAACTTCAGAGAAAAATACTTTCATATACCCTTGAGAAAGCAGAATTTTAAAATCTTAAATCTTTAGTGTCTAGATAAGCCTTCTTTTTACACTGTTTCTATTTCCTAAACAAAGATGAAAAATACAAATAATAAATCTTAATTAAATTGATTTTTAATTCAATATCTTGGAGATAGAAAGGTGCCCAGTGTTACCATCACCTAGTATATACCTGGCAAGGTATATGAAGTAATTTTATGCTTGGAGCAAGCAGCATGAAACTATCAATTAAGTTGTGGTAAAGGGGAATAGAGGAGACTCTTAAACACTGTGTTTATTTTTGTGGAGGATTTCACTGATGGGCAGAGGAAAAGAATAGGATCTGGGCTTTGGAAGAGCACAGTACAGTACAGAACCTGAAGGGGAAAAGCAGCTATTGGGTAGCTTCTTATTTTAATAAATTATTCTTCCTTACTAGATACTAAGCTTTGTTTTTTCTATGCTAAAGTCCTGAAATTTCTGTCATGATCCCTCTAAATTTCAGCACCTAGGTTAGTTCTCTAGTCACCCTACCCTAGTTGTAACTCTGGTCAGAAGACTCTTGCTATTAGGCAGTTAGTTGCTTTGGTTGGTATAATTTCATAGGCATAGCACAACCACAATGATTTGTCACAACAAAAAGCTAGTTTCTACTCCGACATGGTGATGTAGTATTGGTATGAGGTTATTTTGCTATGTTTAGTGGACTCTTGTTGGTCATATATGAAATAGAGACCTTATCCTACAAAAGATGTTTACATAAAGATAGATCTTTTCCCCTCTTAATCCTAAGGATGCCAGCAAAAAATTCTGGTAGTAATATCATTGGATCAAATGTTATGATGAATTTTTTAACTCTTATTTTATAATACATTCCAAGAAAAAGTGCAGGAAGGTGTCTATACTACTAAAGTAATACCAATAATGTAATAGTTCCTGCTTTCTCACAGCATATCCAACATAAAAGTTCATTATTTTTAATTGTTTTCTACTTGATAGGTGTTGTATAGTGTCTCTAAGATGCTTTAATTTGCATTTCTTCTTCAAAAAGCAAAATACATCAAGCTATTCATTGAAAAATCAACAATATTCTTATAAATTTCCATCAGTTCCCTATGGGTTCTATATTTTGTATTTTGTCAGATAAATTTATCATATTTTTCCAATAGATTTATCTTTTTTATTATTTTGGATTCATTGAGTTTTGTTGTGGAAAACAATTCTATATAAAGATATATATAATCAAGTCTACTTGTCATTAATAACTTACTTTAATAGATAATTTTTCTTTCATTTCATAAATATATTGTTCCTTATTTTTCAAATATTTTAAGTTTGTTTAATATTTAATCATTAATTTTAATTTAAATTCATTTAATCATTAATTAATTTAATTAATTATTGTACTAACAGTTATGAAGCATATCTAAATTCATTTGCTCTATACTGTTATCTAGTTTTCCTAACAAATTGCATTAGGTAATTATTCATTCAATATTTTTCCAAATTCAGTTTATTAAATGTTAGTTTCTAATATATTTTGGTTCTTGTTCTCTTTTATATCTTTTTTCTATTTTTTTAAAAAATCTTGTACTAGACAGTTTTAATAATTACCAAGATGCGTTTGTTAAATAAAATATATTTATAAAATTGGAAGGAAAGGTTCCATTTTGTAATTTCTTTATTTCTTATTCATTTCATTTCATATGTAAATTTTATACTTGTTTCATCTCTTTCCATAAAGTAGCTCATTGGTGATACAATTTATATTGTATTAAATTGATAAATTTCTTTGTAAAATGTTGATATTTTTAAAGCCTTATTTATTTAGCCTAAATTCTTACTCATCCAGGCTTCTCTCTTCAATTTTCTTTTTTACTGAGTTTTGTCATTGTTTCTTCCTGGGATTTTTTGAAATTTTATTATTTCTTTTAACTCTTTTCAGGGTTTTTAAATAGTAGTCAGTTATTTTTATTCCTCTTCACTTTTTGTAGATATTAGGTCATCTCTTAACTGTCATTATGTATATTATTCATGTAATTGTATCTGTTGGACTTTCTTAATTTATCTTGATTCTGGTGCTTCTCGTTTGTTATTGCCTTAGTATGCCTTTCTTTCTTCTGCTATGGATAGCATACTGTGCTAGGCACTGGGGCTTAAAAAAAAGAATTTATTATGGGAAAGAATGCTAACCACATTGAGAATAACAACTATGGGAGGAGAAATGCAAAAGAAGAATATATATTACATCACTTATCATAGGTATATATGGATATGTGATTTGGGGTTTAGGCTTTAAAAATCACTCTATAGCAAAAATAAATAATATGGAAATAGGTATCAAGTGATAGCATTTGTACAGCCCAGTGGAATTTCTTGTTGGCTCTGGGAGGGGGGAGAGAAAAGGGGAGGGAAACAAAATGAATCATATAAACATGGAAAAATATTTAAAAAGAAATTAGACACAATTTTCACTACTAAGGAGTTTACAATCCAATTGGAAACATTATTTAACTAGTATATGCCTTAGTTTTATACTTTGTAATGAAAGTATATGTGTATGCCTTCCAGATAGCGGTATGGTGGAATCAGCTTCTACCTGACTCAGTTGTCAGATTTTCAGTGTGAGCATTTATTATTTTGTTGATTGTCTAAACTTATGTGTTTGGACTTAAGGAGAATTGGAAAAAAAGTAAGCTCTTCCTATTGTCAAATATTACACATTAGATCACAGGAGAAAATGCTGGTAGAAATTGTATTTTAAGATTAAAATTAATATCCAGTAACTCCAAGTATTATAGTTTATAATATATAAGATTAATAATCACTTGAAGTGGAAAAAATACAAGAACAAAAGTAAAAACCTGAGTAAAGAAGAGTTTTCCCAGCATCATTTTGTAGGGTAAAAAAGAGAGGGGCGGTGTCACACACACAAACTTTATCTCCAAAATATAAGGATGTAATGTGAGAACAAAAGTGTGATGCTTGGATTTAGAATCCTGGGGAGAAGATTCTAATTATACAGTATCTTCCTTCAATCTGGCCTCATGTCATAGATAGGAATACTAATAATAGTTCCTTCTATGTGCCTGGTATTTTACAAATATTATTTATCATTTATATATAAATATATATCTTTTAATATATACAAATGAATATAATTTAGCAAATAATAAATTATGAAATATATTCTATAAATATGATACATGTCAAATATATAAAATGTATAATGTAATAACATATAATAAAATATGATAAAATATAATTTAATCCCTACAACAACCTGGGTGGTAAGTGCTATTATTATCCCCATTTTACAGTTGTAGAAACTAGCAAACAGAGGTGAGGTGATTTGCCCACTGGCACCAGATTTGAACTCGGGTCTTCATAATTCCAGATCTGGTGCACTAGCCATTGATCCACCTAGCTGCCCTAGCACATTAATACATAAATGTAGATGCAGCAAGGCTGTGGGAGAGTCAGTTTATTCCTCACCCTACCTTCTATCCCAGCTGAACATCTCTTTACTGAACACAGCAATTTCTCACCTATTGAATAAGTAGTAAAAGAGGGAAATGTCTTCTTTTGTTGTGAAATTCATTGAATTGAAAAGAGTTTCCGAGCCATCTTTGGGAACAAGATGTTCCATCTCAGAGAGATTAGAAGAAAAAGATCTGTGTTACTCCATTTAGCTCTCCAAGAAACCCTTGACAAGGCATTCAAATAAATACCAGAAAAAAAGGGATGTAACAGCCAGAGCTGATATGGCTGGGGATGTGAGAAATTAAAGAGGGCATTTTTGTAGCACCTCGAATACTGTGATGTGCACAGTAAACACTCAGAAAATGTCTGAACAAGAAGAGGAAAAGGAAGAAATTAAACAGGACTAAATTTGACCCAATGAAAGTTTATTGGGGTCACACACAATTAATAAGTATTTCTGTCTCTATTGGAACCCAGGTCTTCCTGATTCTGAGTCCAGGGCTCTCTATACTAAACAGTATGAGATGAATGATCAAGAAACAACAACCAGTACCTTGGCACATCCACAACAACCCTCCCATAGAACAACAGCCTTGATTTTCTCAATTCTGAGGAGACCTGTCTTGGACTTAGCCCTTGGAAACACTGGTCTAATGAGTTTTGACTCTTGTAATTACTTCACTAGAAAAGTAAAGACTTAACAAAGGAGGGTCTTTCTGTCCCCAGAAGTGATAGCTATTACAGGCATACCTCATTTTGTGTCGCACGTGTTTCTTTTTTTTTTTTTAAATTAAAGGAAAAGTAATTTTCAGGAGCTAAATCATTTTAAAATACACTAGGGAACTTACTATCCAAAGGATTTAGATTGAACTTGAAGTCAGATGACAGATTTAAATTTTCTACTTCAAACTTATTCTCTCTGTGACCTTGGACAAATTGTTTAACATTTCTGCATTTCAGTTTCTAATATAAAATAAGAGAGTTAAACTAGATGAAGTCTTATGTCTCTTACAGCTCTTTGAATCCATATGAAAAGTAAATAAACAATTTGGGGGGAGGTTTAGTCCAAATTTTTATATCATGTTTCCTTAAGGCAGCTACACTAAAATCCCTCTAACTACACTAGAGAGCAGCTAGGTGGGGCAGCGAAAAAGGCTTAGAGTTGAGAAGACTCATCTTCCTGACTTCAAACCTGGCTGCAGACACTTACTAGATGTATAACCTTAGGCAAATCTCTTAATCCTGTTTACCTCAATTTCCTCATCTGTAAAATGAACTGGAGAATAAAATGGCAAGCCACTTTAGTATCTTTGCCAAGAAAACCCCAGTGGGGTCACACAAAAAGTCAGACATAAGTGAAAAACAACTGAACCACAAGCATACTAGAGCTCTTGGCCTTTAAATCCACGCATATTCATAGATATTATATTCCTTTAGTTTGGGATTTGATACCTAGTCACTTAATTTGACTAAAGTGAGTCATTTATCCAATTTTCCAAGTTAAATTTGTTAATGTGGAGATTTAATTTTCTGCAGTATAGAAAAAATACTATTAAATTATGTAGCAGAAATTTAGGGGGGGTGTTCTCTCTCTGGCTTAAAGCCTCTGTGTATTTCTAGAATAATTAGGTAGTTGATTTTCTATGAAACGGCCAATAATTTGATATGAAGCTGATCTTTCATCTCAAATAATGAGGTCAAAATAACTTTTCTTAATTAAATAAGTTCACAGACTTAGCAAGTAGTCTTCCCAAAGCACATCACCAAAACTCTCTGTGCCTCAGTTTTCTTAGCTTTAAATTAAGGACAATTATACTTGAATTATCTACCTCACAGAGTCGTGGAGAAAGTGCTTTTCATCTCTGATGTACAAAATAAATGAGTTGTTATTGTTTTTTTAGCTTGCTTCTTATTCAATATCCTGAACAATAGTAGTTTCAACTAGCCAGTAAAGGAGTATTCTCTAGAAAGAATATAACTTCTGGGAACTCCCCATAGTTCCTTGCATGTAATAAATGCTCAGTGGATTTGTCTTTGAATGAGAGAGTTATTTGTTACTAAGCTACTCTTTTTACAAGTGGAAGCCAATATATCAGGATGAGTAGGGGACAGGATAGAATAGAAAGAACATCAAACTTGGAATGGAGATAGTGTGGGTTCAAATTTTACCTCAGGCAATTAGTTGTGCGACCCTGTGAGACCTTAATTTCGCTGTGCACCACTTTTTTCATTTGTAAAATGAGAAAGTGGTACTTAACCTCTAACATGACTTTTAGCTCTAAATTCATGTTTCTGTGACCTCAAAAATTTGGATGACATTTGCATAACTTGATATATGCTAAGTTGGGGAGCAGGAAGCCTCAAAAGGTCTGTGGAGAGATTTGTGAGGATTGGTATTCTTGAATGGGGGAGAAACAAATCTTTATTTTCACTAACCTTTGGTTTCTTTTATAATCCTATGTATTTTATTTTATGCATTTAAAAACATTGTTCTGAGAGCAGATTCATAGACAGTACTAGAATGTCACAAAATAAAAGTTTAAGAACTCTTGTTCCAACTCCCTTGTTAGATTGGAATCACATATTGTAAAGGTTAAATTTCGTGGTTAATCTAGTGAGGTACTAAGTAGGGACATTTAAGTTATTGTTTCAGAATAGACAAAGAGAACCAATAATTTCCTTTCACAAAGTGCGGTGATATTTTCTTCTCAAACTGGCTTCCTTCAAAAGTATTCATCTTGTTGACCCGTATTTTCACTGAAGACTTTGTCACAAACCCCACATAGGTGAAATATGGAAAGGATCCATATATACCAATAAATTTCTAGGATCACTATTTGTAATAACAAAATGCTGGAAATAGAATGGAAGTCTTTCATTTGGGAGATACCGAAACAAATTGAAATTTGTTAAATTCAACTAAATTAAAAAGAGATAGTACCTAAAGAATTCAGAGAAAGAGAAAAAGATGTGAATTGATGCAGAGTAGTGAGCAGAACCAGGAGACCAATATAGCTAGTGACTATAGTAATATAAGGAAAGCAACACTAACAGGCTGTCACATTCCAAATAATTGTAATGACAAATCTCAGTTATGGGAAACAAATGATGAAACATACTTCTTCTTTTTTTTAGAAAGAGGGAAGACTATAGGAATGTGATATTGCCTATGTTATCAGAACTGGTTTCTTGGTTGTTTGGGTTTGCCTTTTAGCTTTGTTACAATGGAGGGATCAGTGGGGTTAGGGTATATGGGGAAATAACTATAATATAAAAAGCAAAAGCATCAATAGAAGTTATGAGCCAATAAACTATGTGAGAATTATGGCTTACCTTTCTAACCTTCTCATATACAGTAATTGCTCACATCTCCGTTGAACATTAAGCTGCTTAATGTGTTTTCTTAAGACAAATATGTTGAAATAGGTCTTATTACTTCCATTTGGGGGGTAAGGAAATAGAAATACAGAGAAATTAATTGACTTGCCCAGAATCTCAGAGCTAGCATGTAACAGGGGCAGCTTTTGAGCATGTATTTCTGACTCCAGTTGGGTCCAGCACATGTGTCTACTGTGCCAAAGATTACCTCTCATTTATCACTTGGCACCCCACATTCTGGCAATAAGTCAATCTCTCTAAAATTAGTTAAGCTAGTCCTTAAATGGCAGATCTCTTGAGCCACCCAAACTTGAAGTCTGTTCAATTTGATAGGCTGACACTTCTGGAATAACTAAGGTCACCTCTAGACTACCATGGAGCTTTCAACAGCAAACACTGCAGTGGAGGAGAGACAGAAAACTAATTTAGCATTAGTACCCATTATTTGAGAGAAGAAAGAATTGAGTTACACTTTGTTGTTATTTTATTGGTGGTTGTTTTATGAGGCCATTTAGCACAGGCTGATGTAGCTGGTCTTGCATGGGGAAAAATGGAGAGAGGGCAAGGGAATAGAGGAAAACAAGACCTACGATTTGTTCACTCCAGAAGTATTTGTTGTATTATGACCAAAGGTCATCAAACAACAGTGATGAACAAGAAATTAATTCATAAATTTGGTCCCTGTTTATATTTCCAGGTGAACTGTTGGTTCTTTCAGATGCTTTGTCTTCAAAGAGGAAGAAAGGGAATAAGCATTTATGTAGTGGCTACCATGTGCCATACACTGTGTTAAGTACTTTTTATAAATATTTTCTTATTTAATCCTCACAAAACCCTTGCAAAATAGGTACAAGTATTATCCTTAATTTAGAGAAAAATGAGACAAAGATAGATTAAGTGACTTGCCCAGGGTCACACCGCTAGTAAATTTTAGAGGTAGGATTTTAACTCATCTTCCCAACTCCTGGCCAAGAGTTCTATTTACTTTACCACTAGCTTTCTGACTCCAGAAAATTCATTGATATTGGCAAAGTGTGCTTAAGTTTCTTAGATATATTTTAATTTCCTTTACTTTCAACAACAAGGACTAAATTGACTATTTTCACAGCACTAGATAATCTCTAGTCTTGCTTTAATTAACAAAGATTAGCCTTTACTATAGGAGTTATTAAGAGTCCAATTCAATACTTCTCCAATTGTTTTTTCAATCCTTTAATAGTGCCCGCTTTTCAGCCTTTATTCTGAACATACCAGAGTATATATGTAATTTACTCACATGCCCACCTATAGCTATCATCTATAGTTTCATTTCCTAACACGAATTCACTGAAATTTCAATTGCAAAAGTTCTTCATCTGCTTCCTTCTACTGAGTCAATTTTATTTTCAATTATGGGGATGCTCACTGCTACATTAGCTAACAAATGGACTTTTTTTGCAGACAGCCTCGACTTCATCTCCACATTGTCCTTTCTCTCTTCAATTTCAGATGCCTAAGCACATTAGCAATGTAGATAAGGGACTATAATTAAAGTAACAAATTGCTCCCTTTTAGCTTTTCTATGGAGTCATTAAATGAATGCACCCCATGTGCCAGTGTGCTTATGGGGAAGCCAGTGGAGGGAGGAATAGCAAATAATGCTCTCGAAATCTAAAAATCATAACTGAACTAAAGAAACTCACTACTTCCGAAAAAAGGAAAAAGAGATGGAACCAGATAATGTTTAGAGTATTACTAGATTAAAGAACATGTTCAATAGCCCAACAATTACAATTGAGAGGTAGAGCTGACTCTTAGGATGCTGAAATAGTTACATTCAGGATTGTTCAACAAACACACTCACCCTGACATTACAACTTGTTACAGCCTCCATGGATAGTTTTTAGAGTGATTAAACTAAAGTGCAAATGCTTATGTACACTGATGGAGGAGGCCTGCTAATAAAAATTCCAATTTTTGCCCTTTCAAATTGAAGTGATGTAGGCATTGCAGGAATGACCAGAAGAACAGCCAATCAATTTTGGGGGCACTCCAATCAACTGATGGGATTACAAAATATGGACCTTTGTCAGGTACCTTCCGTGGAGTTGGACATATTGGTGTCATGTTGAGAGACATGAATCTCTCCTCAAAGATTCATTTAATTTTTCTGATTGTTCACCAATGACTAGATTTTACCTTCTGATAATTGATAGAAGCCAGTGGGATAGAGTCATTCATAAGTATTTCCCCATCTATTGTCTTTATCTATAAAACTGTAGAAAGATAGTTCTACAACCCCCCACCCTTAGGACCCTTCTCTCTCATCTCATGCTTACTTTCTTTGAACTTATAGCAAGTTTAGAGAGGGGATTCTCATCCTGTACATCCAGAAGTAATGATACCATATAGCAAAAGTACAAATCTATGAGAGACATGGGCATCCTCAGCCATCAAGCCTTTAATTACCCTAAGGCAGTGATGGCAAACCTTTTAGAGAACAAATGTCCAAACTGCAACCCTCGTGCAGTATGTGAGCTGCCCCTTACCCATACAGGGGAGGGAGGAAGCACGCCCATTGGGTTGCTGGGCAGAGGGGTGGGTAATGTGAAAAATGTCCTCAGGAGTGGTAGAGAGGGGACGGGGTTTGCCAACATGACCCTAAGGTGAACTATAAGTTTGTTTGAGCCTACTAATGTCAATTTATTAAGGGTAGCTTAGTGTCCTTTTATCAATTCAGTTATCTTTACTTTCAATTCCTCATAGCCCATTTTTGTTCTATTGTTCCAGGTCCAAAGATCATTATCTTTGATAGAGAAAACAAAAGCAAACTATAAATAAAGGTTGTATAAGTCTGCTTCTTCATAGTTAATTGTCATTGATCCATCCTTCCCCCAAGCAGCAATCCTAATCCTCCTTTGATCTTACCCTCATTCCCACAATACTTTTTTCAAAGTTTGTCTTTGTTGTTATTGCTGTCACCCTGGTAGTAGTCATCTTCCTTGGAACTCATCACCAAAAAATGTAGCCAGAAAAAGGAAAAAAACTGATGATGCATAATTATAATGCCAAGTTTAATGCCAAAGAAGGGTTGAGAAAATATAGCCTTCCTTCACTGTTAAGATGGAAGAATTATGGATACAATATATCTATACACCATCAGACATAGTCAATGTGTTGGTTTTATTGAAATAATGTTCTTTGTCTCTCTTTTTTTCGTCTTTGTTACAAAGTCTGACACCCTGGGCAAGGGGAAGAGATCTATTATATATTAGTTGGTACAGTGGATAAAGTGCTAGGCTTGGAATCAAGAAGATTTGAATTCAAATATAACCACAGAAACTTATCAGATGTGTGACCCTGGATCTATTTGCCTCAATTTCCTCAAGGGCAAAATAGGAATAATAATGGCGCTATTATTATTATTATGACATTACAATAATAATGGGAAAATAATGGCTCTCACATTGCAAGGTTGTTGTGAAGATCTAATAAGACATTTGTAAAGGACGTAGCATAATACCTGGGACATAGTAGGCACTTTGTGTAAATGCTTATTCCCTTTCCTCTCCCCATACCATGAAAACAAAAAGCATCAATGAATTAAGATAGAATTTGAGGACAAAAAGTATCACCATATTCATCTTTTTCTAAATTTAAGAATTATTGACAATATTTTACCACCATTTTAACGCCATACCACACTTCCATGTTCATCCCAAGTTTCTTTCCAATGCCTTTATCTTATCTACATATCTTTTTAAAATTTCCAATGGTTGATGAATACTTGTGCATCCATATTTGTCTTTTTAGACACCCCTACTTTTTTCATCCTCTTCATAAACATTTGTATTTGTTTCATCAGAATTTCAAACTTGAGATCTGCTTTGAGCTGACTTTCATCCATCAAATTTTGGACCTAGGAACCTATTCTCCTCCTCCTTTCTCTGTGAACTATTCTTTGAGCCATTCTTTGAAATTCAACTTTCCAAATTATATCCAGTATGTCAAAAAACTTTTCCCTGGGGCTCTAAGAGAATATGATGGCCGCCTATTTGTCTAGAATAGATTACCAGGTAGAGGATAGAAGAGAGAGTCTTTTAAGATCCATTCAAAACCATTTCCAGCTGCTTCTTCAAAAGAATAAAAGGTGAAGAAAAGGCTTTCTGCCATCCAGAAATACTATATGGCTTTACTTTTACAGGCTTTTAAGCTGCATCCTAATTCATTGATTTTTCATCTTGCTACCTCCATCTTCAGGTCTGAAGACATATTGAGTAGCAGTGCTTCAATATTTAATTGATATTCCTAAATGCACAGTTCACAAAGGAATGAGATCACTATGTCAACCAGCTATCTAAATCTCCTTGAAAAGAATTTAATTCTTGTATACTGTTGAATAGAAGTCTCTATGAACATAGACAAAACCCAAATTAGGTGATGCCTGATTTAAACAAACCATGCTCCTTAAATTACATTACCCTAATATAGCCAAGAGATGTCATTTAAAAGCACCAAAGACTAGTGTTATTATGTCCATCTAATGGAATTTTTCCATGAATAATTAAAAACAAACAGTAACGCATCCCATTGCTAACTTGCTAATTAGTATATTTAAGGTGCATCTGTCACTGTCTAGAGGGCACAGAGGACTGTAATATAGCATTTAGAGTTTAAAAGTAAGTTTAATTGATCCTTTTGTTCTAAATAATGTTAACCACTTTGAGCTTACATAGGTTGTGTGACTTGAAGCAACAAAAAAATAACACCAGAACCTTTGAACAGCAATACTTTTCAAGACAATCAGAATATGACCTTCAGGATTAGGACTTACATCTTCATTTACCAGAAATCAAGACTTTACACCTATCTCTTTTAAATTTATATTTAATATAATTAGATTCAGTCCTGTATTTTAACATGTCAAATTGTTTTTGGATTATTTGGATCATTCCGTCATCTAGTTACAGTTGTATCAGTCTCAAAGATGAAGAAACCCTACAGTTGGGTATTGACTTAGAAAACCACAAATTAACATTATCTATATTGTATTATATTTTATTAAACATTTTCCAGTTAAATTTTAATGTGGTTAGGGGGCTGGGACCACAAGTTTTGACACTACTGAAAAAATGTTAACAATCTCTCCCAGCTCTGTATTATCTGAAAATTTGATAAGCCTTCCCTTTATAATTTATTGATAAAAATGTTAATAGTGCAAAGCAAAAGGTACAGAACCCCTGGGACATTCCACTAAAGATCTCTTTCCAAATTAAATTTAATGTCTACTGTTTCAGTTCAGCAGTTCCCCATCTGCTTTAATGCACTATTGTTTAATCTACACTTCTCTTTCCACAAGAATCACATAAATGACTTTCTCAAATTCCTTGTTAAAATCTAAGTAAACTAGTCAGCATGATATAATTGAAGATGCAATTAAAGACATGCTAGGTTTGAAGTAAGAAGACCTACATTCAAATACTGACTCTGCCATTTACTACTTTGCTGACCTTGGGGAAGTCACTTAACTTCACCTTGGGCCTCAGTTTCCTTAATTGTAAAATGACGGGACTGGAGCAGATGCCTCCAAAGTTGTTTCTAGCTCTGAATCTGTGATAACATATTTAAAGAATTCTCCTGATCTACCAATCTAAAATAGCTATCCAAATTAACCAAGGTTGGTCTGATATAACCTGTTCTTGATAATGTTATGTTGGCTCTTTATGGTCACTGCTTTCCTTTCTAAATATTCACAAACCACCCCTTTTATAATAAATTTTACAATTTTGCCAGCAAAGTTAAGATCAGCAGTCTGTGTTTTGAAAACTGTTATTAAATAATTAATATGAGAACATTTTCCTTTTTCTAGACCTGACTTCTCTCCTATTCTCCATGAGTTTTCACATATCACTAATAGTAACTTAATAAAAATACCCCCTGTTTCAGTTACCCAAGGATGCTTTTAACTGAACCTAGGAATGTGAACTCATACAGGGTAGATAATTGCTTCATTACCATCTCCTCACTTATCTTGGATTTCTCTTCCCTGGCATCTTTCTTTTCCTCTTTTCAATCATTATCCTTGGCTGAGAAATCAGAATTGTAATGGAAATTGAACAGATTCATCTTTTCTCCATTGCCTGATATCATTGTCCTAACTTCCCACAAGAAGTAGTCCCATGCTGTCCTTGACCCTTTCTCTTTTCTCCTACATAAATGAAAAAAAAAAACTTCCTTATTATTATCCTGGGAAAATTTTGCTGCTACCAAGGAAGTGATCTCACTTCATTCTTAAAGGATTATGGCAAGTATTTGAATCCATCCTCAATTACCTAGACTTGCTTCCACATTTGATTGTTTTTCAGTCATTCAGTTGTGTCCAACTCTTCACCGCCCTGTGAATTTTGCCCATAGGGTTTTCTTGGCAAAAATATTGAAGTGGTTTGTCATTTCTTTCTTCACTGGATAAGATCTTGTAAGAACTCTCTACTATGACCAATGCATCTTGGGTAACCACAGAGCATAGTTCATAGTTTCATTGAGCTACATAAGCCCATCTGACACAATAAGGTAGTGAAGAATCCATCCTCTATACATGTCTTTAAAGTTTTTTATTTGATCATGAGTTTCCCATGTGTCCATATATGTGTCCTTCAATAAATCTCCATTTTCTCTCTTTTCGGTCATTTCTTTTTTGGTCTTCAGAACTTTGTCCTTAAGAGTATCCCGTCTTTCCCCGGCTGACTTCCCCTATTTGGATCCAATACCTCAGGCCCTTCAGGAAAGGTCCTAAAAGCAATCCAACTCAAAATCTCTTTCTTAAATAGCCATGGTGTTCTAGCAAAAGGGAATACAAAGTTGAATAAGGTGTGATCCCTGCCCTTATAATTAAGAGATATAGAATATTTTAGACTGGACTTGAAGTTTTATTGGTGAACTCCTGGTGATTAAATTTTCTCTACCAGTGCAAATCAGCAGTTGCTCTACAATTTATAGTTTTAGAGAATTGCCTATGGCATGGAGAGGTTAAAATTTGCCCAAAGTCACACACCTATATAATACAAATGTAAAACCTGAAACCAGTTCTTTCTGATCTGAAATAAGTTCAATATCCACTATACTATACTGCCCCATTGTTATAATAGAAAACATAATGAACTAAAGACATAAAGTACTATTAAACTCACTATCATCTCCCCAATTGGCCCCTGACTATAGTCTCCCAGGAGCCCCCAAATTAGACAAGGCTTTGGAGGTGATGAGAACCAAAAACATGGGTTTTACCTGGGCAGCTAATGGGGAAGGAAATATATCAAATGTATGCATGTTACCAAATAATTGTCTATGCCTGTTGCAGTATATTTTCAGTGCAGCTACCTGTACTTGTCCATAGCCTTAGACAATCAAGATCCTGTTTTTCCACTGAAAGCCATGAAGAGTCAGACATTCTGGGGTCAAATTATCACCAGACCACTGATCATTTCTGTGACCTTAGGCAAGTTACCTTATCTTTCCAAGACTTAATGTCTTTATCTCTGAAATGAGAGGCTAAATCTACATCCTACAGTTCTATGACATCTCTTGGGTGCCTTCTCTTCTCATCTAATTAGCCATTTATAGCACTCAACACTTTGACTTGATGTTTCTCTGTCTTTTCTGACAAATACTGCAAATAAACCAAGTGCATTAGGCAGGTATGGAAAACTGATTAGCAGCCAGGAGAACTAATTAGGAGGCCATTGCAACAATAAAGGGTTTTCAAAAACCCTTACCTTCCATCTTGGAATCATTACTATGTATTGGTTCCCACACGAAAGAGCAATAAGTATAGGCAATGGGGGTCAAGTGACTTGCCCAGAGTCACGCAGGTAGGAAGTGTCTGTGGCCACATTTGAACCCAGGGCCTGCTATCTCTAGACCTGGCTCTCAACACCAGTCTTGAGAACCTGAACTTAGTTTGGTGGCTGCATGAGTGAGGAAAAAGAATTAGATGAAGTCAATTTGAAAACACAAGACTTAGTTAACAAATGATAGGAGGGGCCTGCATGGGGAGGAAGGATAAAAAGTAAAGGATGACATTAAAATTATGTATCTTGTTTGCCAAAAGAATAGTAGTACCCTCAACTGATTACATACAACTTCATACATATAGCAAGTCTTTTGTGCTGCGTAAATGAGTACCGGTGTGATTTAATGGAATGGACATTGACTCTAGAGTAGGAGAATCAAATTTGAATTCCAACTCTGTTATTTATTAGCATGTGTCCTTGGGTAGGTCTCTGTTGGCTGTTAATGAGAGAATTGGATCAGATGAACCCTAAGCTCCCTTCCAGTTCTAAATCTATTATCCTGAATTTTGGATTCTCAATTGCCAGTGACAAGGTAGGCTGACCCCTTCCCCACCATTTATAATGTTGCCTTGAATAAAATTTAGGATAAAGTAAAAACATACAATTCCAAAGAGGATTAATCTCTTTTGGAAAATTACAGTTATTAAAAAATCGAGATTGCTGTATACAGTCTAGAATTTTGTAGAGCTTTAATTAAATGTTCCAGACATAAATCATTATGTATTTAGTACTTCTCAAAAACCCCTTATGACTCTTGTGGTTTAGAAACTATTAATAAAAGTTGCCAAACTGCCATCAGTCGATTAGCTATGCTCAGAATGCTTCAGTGTAAAATTCTAAATGAGTTTTAACTTTGTATCCACTGGCAACACAAAGAAACTCTATTCTGGTCTTAAATTCTTTTTTTATTGAATTCTTCTTTCCTCATTGGAAGTGAAGGGGAGGTGGAGTGCAGTGGCCCATGTTGAGTTTTAGAGCATGATGTTGAGCTATACATTTTCCACTACAAAATATTCAGAATTCTTTGAGTCTTCTGACCAGTCAAAAAGAGAAATGTTAATGGAAGAATCTTACATGACGACTACGAAATCTTGTCTCTCGTTGGTCCAGTGGAAAGATATTAGAAAAATGAATGTATTTTATTGTACATGTAATATTTATATCAGATTGCTTAAAGGAAGGGAGGGAGGGGAAGAATTCAGCTCAAATTTTAAAAGCAAGGTTGAAAATTGGTTTTACATATAATTGAGGGGAAAAAATAAAATGTTTTTTAAAAAAAGAAAAGTGAATGTATCTCTTCACTATGTCCCTGGGTGATCTTATCAGCTCCAATTAGTTCAAAAATCAATTCTGTGAAGATGCCTCCTAGATCTATACATCTGGGCTCTCTCCTGACTTCCAGTCCTATAAACTGCTCTATTTGAACACAATAGAAGTGTCTCAAACTCAACTCAGCCTAAATGGAACTCATATTTTCTGCAAAATTCATCCCTCTTCCAAACCTTTTCATTGTTAACATTACCATTCTTCTAGTCACCAAGGTTTTTCTCTTTCAAATTATCCTCAATTCTTTCTGCTCTCTCAGTCCCTATAGTCAATCCAAGTCTTGTCCATCCTACCTCCACAACATCTCTAGCATCCATCCCTTCTTCTCTGTATATATAATTTCTTCTCTAGTTCAGGACTTTATCATGTTTTGCCTGGATCATTGCCAGTGAGTTCTCGTGGGTCCTCCAGCCTGTCCAATGTAACCCACACACAGTTGCTAAAATAATATTTCTAAAACAAAGACCTGACCACATCACCAACTTCCCATTCAAAAATCATTAATGGGTTCCAAATGCCACTAGAGTAAAATACAAAATACTCCAGAGAGTAAAATCATATTACAATCTGGCTCCTACACCCCTTTCCAGTTTTTTAGAATATGAGTGACTCCTCTTTATACACTCTCCTCTCCAGTCAAACTGCCCTGCAAGTTGTTCCCTCTATGCAAAACTCCATTTACCACCTCTATGCTTTTGCATGAGTGATCTCTCATTACTGAAATATACTCCTTTCTCACATGTACCTCACAGACTCATGTCCTTCGAAGTATAGCTCCAGTACCACCATTGACCCAATGATTTTCCCCATTCTTACAGTTATTTTCATAATCATACTCTCAAAATGACTTTGTATATACTTTCTATTCAATTATGTATTTTTATATTTTATCTTTATTCTTATAATGTGAGATCCTTGAAGGTAAGGATTTTTTTGTTTTTTGCATACGTGAGTGTAAGGCCTTTGATTTCATTCAGGGAGCTCTGAATTATGAAACTCCCCCTACCAGTGCATGTTGACAATTCTTCTGAAAATAGAAACTAGTTAGAGACTTGCCTAGAGTAGTGAGAAGTCAAGGAATTTGCCCATGGGCACATAGCTGAGATGAATCAGAGGCAAGATAAGAACTCAACTCCTTTGAGTCTAAGGCCAGCTCTTTATCCACTACACCATACTCTCTCTCTCTCTCTCTCTCTCTCTTACACATAGTAGGAACTCAATAAATGTTTGCTGAACTGAGTCATAAATGATTTGATACAAATATTTCACAGATAAGGGAATTGAGGCCCAAAGTCAGTTAGTTAGTGACAAAACAGAAGTTAAAACCCAAATTCTATGCCTCCCTATCAAGTGCACTTTCCACTGCTTCCCTAATACAATTTATTTGTTAAATTCTGTCCTAAAAACAATAGTGTATATTGGTTCTAAGGCAGAAGAGCAATTAGAGCTAGGCAAACAAGGTTACGTGACTTGCCCAGGATCACACAGTTAGAAAGATCAAATTTGAACTCAGAACCCACAATCTCTGGGCCTGACTATCCACCAAGCCACCCCGATGCCTCTTCTATAATACAATTTAAAAGGATCCAGCTCTTCCAGAGTCTATTTGAGTCACCTCAGAAACCCAGGAGATGTCAACTAATCTATGTGAGAGTCTCTGTCGTGTCTTACTGTTGGGGATACTTACAAAATAAGAGCAAGGAAGCTTTCATTCCAAAATAACCTTCCTCCTAAGATATACAACAAATAATTGTGATGCTTAGGGAATTATAAGTCAAGAAGAGAAAATATGCTAGAAAAGAAAGAATGATACTTAGAAGAGAATGCCTTCCTCACATTAAACAAATTCTAATGGACTGATGTAATAGTTCAGAGGTGTCTCCTACAACTAGAGCGAAAGGACTGGAAACAATAAGAAAGCGCTGATATCTCATACTGTGGGATTGAGTAGGACAGCAAATATTTCTTAAAAGCCTGTTGTGTCCAATGCTCTGAGTATACTTAGATGAAATGTTCACTTCTGTTTGGAGTGGTCATATTTGTAAAGTACAACATTTCATTCCATTGCCAACAAATACTAAGACTGCAAAACAAACCATATCTGTCTTTTCCTCCTGGTTATTCTATCAATCAAAGAAGGATCAAATGTAGATAATGTATCTCCAGAATGGGCCAGGGTAGTTAGAGGAAATATTTTTCTTTTGCCTGGCACTGACTTCTCAACCCAAGTCCAGAAGTGTTAATGATAATGTAGTAAGCTAATCAATATACTTTGGCTATAACACTTTGAGTCCTACTTCCTCCAGAAAGATGTGAATTCCTCAGAAGATATATGAGTCATTTTGTTGTTCAGTCATTTTAGTTGGGTCCGACTCCTTGTGACTCCATTTCAGGTTTCCTTAGCAAAGATAATGGAGTGGTTTACCATTTCCTTATCTAGCTCATTTTACAGATGAGAAAACTGAGGAAAACAGGGCTTAGTCACTTGCCTAGGGTCACACAGGTAGAAAGAGTCTGAGGTGAGATCTGAACTGAGGAAGATGGCTCTTCGGACTCCAAGCCCATCTTTCTATCTACTGGGCTACCCAGATGCCTCTTCTAGTAGACCATACCCACTGCTTTTTAGGCATGGCATCTCACACAGATGAAGATATATTTTTGCCTTGATAAAATGGCATAAAACTATGTAACTTCTACCACTGTCTCACAACTGGAATTGTCTGTAGCTACACATAGGCAGAACTCTGCATGTAAACAAAAACAAAAAGACATTAGAAATATTAAGCAAAAGAAAGAGATTCACAAAAGAAGGCTATAACATAAACACTGAAACATAACATAACAAAATCATTGAGAACTCAGAGAATTTTTTATTTTATTTCCATGTTGTTCATTTTTGTGAAGTAATCTTATCAAACCAAAACCCAAAAACATGAACCCAAATAAATAATTGAAAAATCCTTTGCTTTCATCTGCATTCTGACTTCAACAGTTCTTTCTATCAAAGTGGATAACATTCTTTGTCATAAGTCCCTCAGAATTGTCCTGGATCATTGTATTGCTGGTAGTAGCTAAGTATGTCACAGTTGATCATTCCACAATATTGCTGTTACTGTGTACATTGTTTTCCTGATTCTATTTATTTCACTCTGAATCAGTTCATGTAGGACTTCCCAGTTCTTTCTGAAATCATCCTGTTCCTCATTCCTTATGACACAATAGTATTCTATCACCATCATATTCCACAACTTGTCCAGTCATCCCCCAACTGATGAACATTCCCTTAATTTCCAATTCTTTGCCACACACAAAGAGCAGCTATAAATATTTTTGTACAAGTAGGTCCTCCCCTCCCCACTGCCTTTTTTTATCTCTCCAGGTTACAGACCTACCAATGGTGTTACTGGATCAAAGGGAATGCATTGTTTTATAATCCTTTTGGCAATAATTCCAAATTGTCATCCAGAATGGTTGGATCATTTCACAACTCCAACAACAATGCATTAATGTCCTAATTAGTGTCCTAATTCACATCCCCTCCAACATTTATCATTTTCCTTTACTGTCATGTTGGCCAACCTAATAGGTGTAATGTGGTTTCTCAGAGTTGTTATAATTTGCATTTCTCTAATCAAGTGGGATTTAGAACATTTTTATATGGTTATTGATAGCTTTGGTTTCTTCATCTGAAGATTGCTTTTCCACATCCTTTGACAATTTCCCAAATGGAGAATGATTTGTATTCTTATAAATTTAATTTAGTTCTTTATATACTTGTGAAATGAGACCTTTATCAGGGAAAATTTTTTATAAAAAAAGTTTCTCCAAAACTGGGAGAATGAATTTAGATAAAGAATGAAGCCAAAGGATGAGAGAAAATTAGAGAAGTGGCTGGAAGTAATGATTTAAAGTGATAGCAAAGCTGCTTAGCCAGAATGGAGGCTCCCAGGCTTGTATCTCAAGTTAATAATAAATAATAAAAAAAAAGTCTTAGCAACATTAGAATGTATGCTATACACTGAAATTGGATCCAGATATTCTGGAAGGCAATTTGGATTAATAAGAAAAAAGTTAATGAACTGTCTATATTTTTAGACCCAATGATATCACTTATAGGACTATACTTCATTAAAAGGAAAAGAAGCCATGTGTACAAAAATAGTTATAACAAATTTATATTAAGATAGTGTCTATCAGAAGGAAAATGGATAGGCCAATGATGCCATAGAAATTTGATAGAATACTATCGTGTTGTAAGAAATAGTTAAATGGCTGATTTCAGAGAAACCTTAGAAGTTTGTCAATTTATGAATTGATACTAAGAATAATTTATATAATAACAACATTGTAAAGATAAACAAATTCAATAAAGATAAACTTGAGAGCTCTGGTCAACCCAATAGCAAAGCTATGATTTCAAAGGACCAATTTGCCTCCTGAGAGAGAGATGATGGACTCAGGGTGTAGAATAACAAATGTATTTTGGACACAGCCAAAACAGGAATTTGTTTTTCTTGACTATGCATATTTGTTATAACGTTTTGATTTTTCTTTTTTGGAAGAGGGAAGCACAGATCGAGTAGGTATAAGACAAGGAATAGGATGGATTTTTTTCATTAAAAATAAATTCTATATAATCACATATAATTTTAATTATGAAAGATATTTTAAATTCAATTCACTTTTTTTAAAACAATGAAAACTACTTCTAAGTAAAGATTATTTCATTCTTTGTACTTGAAGTCCCATTACCTGACACAGGGGCTGATATAGATACCTCAATAAATGGTGGTTCACTTCCTAGGAATTTCTTAAAGAAGCCACCTCTGAAGTAGTGTAGAATTAAGTGAAATGAAGTCTATTAATTATCAACCCTCCAAACAAACTAAAACCCAGTGTAGATAAAAGAAAATTCACATGTTCCTAGACCTTGGGAAGCTATGTATTTCAGTGGATAAAGCATTGAATTTGGAATCAGGAAGCCATGCATTAAAATCCAACCTCAGACACTTCCTATCTTGTGACCCTGGATAATTTACTTAATCTCTCTGTGCCTCAGCTTCCTCATGAGTAAAATGGAGATAATAATAGCATCTACTCCCTCTAGGTTGTTAGGAGGATAAAATGAGACAATATTTATAGTATTTTGTAAAACTTGAAGTGTTATATAAATACTAGCTTATATAAATATAAATCATATAAATAGCTTATGTGAATGCCAATATTATTAGTAGCATTAGAAGCACTATTACTAAGTCAAAGAAATGGCTGGATGCAACATTCTTTCTAAGTCCCTGTCTTGCTGGGTTCAAAACAGTAGTTGCTTTTACTAATGAAAAATGCTTCCCACACATCTACATGATTAGTATTAGAGACAGGATGGGAATTAGACTTGTTGTTTCATTAGTATAGAGATTTTCCAGTTAAGGAAACTCCCTCTACCAATGTAGGTCAGCCCCTTCTCTACTTTATATCACCTTAGTCGCCTAGAACATTTAGAAATTAGACTTTCAAAGATCATGCAGCCAGTTTGTGGCAGAGGTGATACATCAGATGCTCAGGTCTTTATAGCTTCCAGCTTGGCTCTCTACACTATATCACATTGCTAATAATGATTGTTTCAAGGATCTCCCCTAAATTCAAATGGCTCTTCCCCTTTGAGGGTCATCTTTGAGTAGGAAATTTACCTATATCCTCAGTTCTCTATGTGGGGCATCTCTGAAGAATCAGTGAACCTAAAGCAGTCTGACTGCTTCTTAATTTCCTCACTTTACTGGTGCTTGGTGGGTTCCACTTAACCAGATCAAGAGTTATTATGTATTTTTATTCCAGTAAGATAAAACATCTAATTATGCTCACAGGTGGGAAATCATATAAAAGGTGAAGTCCATCTGCATAAATTGCAATACCTGCCAAATTCCAGAGGAAAACTTGATTAATTAAGTTAGTTTATAAAATCTCTTTTATTGAGCTACAGAGGTTTTAAAAAGAAAGAAATTAAACCCCAGACACTTTCATTCAAATAACAGAAACCATATAAATATTGCACTGTTTTTCAAGTTAATAAAACCATGCTGATTTTTTTTCTTAATTGACTCATAAATTGAGCCTTTCTTTGTCTGTGGGTAGGTTCCATCTGACAATTTACATGTGGGCTTTCTGTCTGTAATCCTTAATGTGTGCAAAATGAGCACACCAACATGAAATAAACTTAGTCAATAGAGTTCTCCTTTAGGAAAAAAAAAATTATCCTCAAGGAGGTCAGTAAGGGAAAATAGAACTTGGAATCAAGAAGACTTGGTTTCAAATGCTGCCTGACACTTGCAAACTATATTTTGCTGGGCAAATTATTTGACCTCTCTGGGCCCCAGTTCCTACTCTATAAAATGAGATGGCTATCTCCCAAACATGGGGGACCTTCCTCCTCATCTCCACATTTTCTTCTTCCTCATCTCCACATTTTCTTCTTCCTTATTTCCATCCCCTTCCTTCCTTGACTTCTTTCCAGTCCCAACTAAAATCTTACCTTCTTCAAAAAGCCTTTCCTGATATCTCTCAATTTTCCTGATATCTCTAGCACCTTCCCTCTACTCATTATTTATTTTTACAGAGTTGTTTGGATGTCGTCTCTCCATTAAACTGTGAGTGCTTTGAGAGCAGAACCTTTCTTGGTATCCCCAGTATTTAGCATAGAACCTGAGACATGTTGTTGTTCAGTTGTGTCCAACTTTTTGTGACCCCGTGGTGCCATGGTATTTTCTTGGCAAAGATACTGGAGTGGTTTGCCATTTCCTTTTCCTGTGGATAAGGCAACTAGAGGTTAAGGTGACTTGGCCCAAGGTCATACAGCTAATAAGTGTCTGAGGCCAGATTTGAATGCAGCTCTTCCTGACTCCAGACCTGGCACTCTTATCTACTGAACCACATAGCTGCCTCTCATTGAGTGCATAGTAGACACTTACTAAATGTTTATTTACTGAGTGGTCTAAGAGACCACTAAGGGATCATCCAGCTCTCAAGATTCTATGACTTTTACTTGGGAATATGAAACTCAGGAAAATGAGAGTAAAGTTATACAATCCATATCACGTTTTCCCCATCACTATTTCAATATATCACAGGTCAGCACAGGAAATTAAATGAGAATTTTGGAGTTTTGCAGAAGCCAGAAGTGAAATGTGAAGGGCAGCAACTGAGACAGAAAAAGTTGAGAAGCTCAGAAATGAATACTTAACCCAAAAATTTTAATAAGGTACTATATTAGAAGTAAAAGAAAAATTTCAGATTTCTTCTCTTGTTCTAAGGGAGGGCTAGAAATTTTTCCATGGATTTTCCAGATTGGGAGGCAATCTTGACTTTGTAACTGAGGCTTTGTAGTGGGGAGGTTCAGATTTTCCTGTATGTGCCTTTGCTTCAATGACCACGGTGTGAGACAGAAACAGGTACTCTTCACATTCCTCACGCGGGGTCACTTTGAGTCACTCATCTGCTCCCAGAGAACATTTCCACAGCATTACTGAGCTCTTCTGGAGTATATGTAGGAATTTCTGGGCGTACTGTACTGATCATATAATTCAATATTGACTCATTCTCAATATGAATTGTATACTTCTGAATGTCAGTAGGGTTCCTGAAGTTTGTCTCAGGGCTGTTTTAATTTATTGTGATGGTGACATTCAGTGATTTTCCCCCTTGCCTTGAAGATATTGCTTTATAGTTACATTTTTAAAAATATACTTCATTAATAAAATTGGGCAAATGTGGCATAATAGAAGGAGTTATGAATTTAGAATTAGGGGATCTAGTTTGCCCCGAGTGTCTGATACTTAATGACTATGAGATCCTAGGTAGGTCAGCTAACTTCCTTGAGCCTCATTTTCCTCATCTATAAAATGGGGATTAGAGTAGCACCTATTCCAGATTCCATGACTTTGTCCTGGCTATCCCAAGTGCTTGGTATGATCTGCTGCCTCAATTCTACCTCTTAATTTTTTTAGCTTCCTTCAAGATTCATCAAAAATATTACCTTCTGTAAGAAGCCTGTTCTGGTCTCCCAGTTGCCAATAACTTCTTCTTTCATATTTCCTTCATCTATTCTGTATGTATCTAATATCTGCCTAATTCCTTCCATGTTGTCCTCGCCCCATTAGAATATGAGCTCCCTGAGGGCAGTATCCATTTTTGTTTTTCTTTATACTGCCCAGAACTTAGCATAGTGCCTGGCCCACAGTAGGCACTTTAATAAATATCTTGTTGTAAGGAACAAATGAGATGTTTAGAAAGTACTTTGTGAATCTTAAAGTCTATTTAAATGTTAACTGTTCTTATTTTAAAGTTATCTCTATAATCATCTCACTGGAGGGGCAAAGGGATAGGAGTACTAACGCTCACAGATGAGAAACAGTTTTGGACAAAAAGGCAAAATTACTTACCAAAGGTTGCTAAAGAAAATCATCATAGAGTTCAGTTCAGATCCTAGCCAGTGGCAGTTTTCCCATCCACATACATAAAAGATTATAGAACTTGCAGTTTGTAAGAGGCCTTAGAAATAATCTAGTTTAATTACCCATCCAATATACATATCACTTGTACAATATCCCCAACAATCCACTCTCTGTTTGAACACTCTCAGTGAAAGAGTTTTCACTACTTTGCCAGGTAACCTGTTTCACTATTGGAAAGTTCTTTCTTATATCGAACCAAAATTCTGCCTCCTGTAACTTCACAAGATAAATACAGATCCCTGACTAACAGGCATAGTTAATTTTTTAATTTCTGAACTTAAGCACCAAAAAAGAACATTTCCATATATACAGAACACAAAAAGAAGATTCTATACAAAACTGTGAATCTACATTTTATACCAGTTGTTTTTTAAAAAGTATATAATAAATTCTACACATTTGTTTTTAAAGTCGTCCTGCTTATCTATATTTTCCTTTAGAACTTCCTCCTATCCTGTTCTTTGAATTTTAAAATTTATTTCATTGGCCTTTTTTTGTTTTGGAATCAATATTAGTAGCCCTCTCCAATTTCTCCCTTCCCCTCTCCTCATATTTTCCTCCATTTTTTAATATTCTTCTCACATACGCCAGTAATGAGAAATAACAAGTTCTACCCACTTCATCCTGCTTTCTATACTAATATATTCCTCCTTTCATCCTCTCTTCTGTTCTTTTCTTAAACACTTGTTTCTTCTCCCCCTATTAAAATGCTAGCACTACTTCATCACAATCAGCAGCTGGAATTCCTTCCAGTTACTAAAATAAATTTACCTTTCTAGGTTAATTTTTCAAAATTTTTTGTATTTCAGATTTCCTACAAAGCCCTTGCCTTTTCATCAAAAATATTCAAAAATCCTCTTTTCCACTAATGGTCCATTTTCCCCCTTATGATAGTAATAATAATAATAATAATAATAATAATAATAATAATAATAGCTTTGCAGAATAAGTTATATTTGGTTGTAAGCCTATATCTTTTGTATTTTGGAAATTATACTCAAAGACCTCTAGTTTTTAGCAAAAGCTATGAGATCATATGTGATCTTAGCCATAGTTCCTTTGTACTTTAACTATTTTTTTCTGAATGCTTACAGGATTTTCTCTTTTCTCCTGCAAGTTCTAGATTTTGGTTTTGACATTCCTGGGACTTTTTTTCTCTGAAGATTCATTTCAGGGTTGGTGGACTCTTTCTAGCTTTATTTTACCCCAGTTCTAGTAGATCTGGGCAGTTTTCATTTTAGATTTATTAAATATAATGTCCAGAATTTTTTCCCATAATTTTCATGGAATTCAAATGATTTTTAAATTATCTCCCCTTGACCTGTTTTCTAGGAGAGTTTTTTTTTAATACAAAGTATCTTACTTTTTCTTTTTTTCTTTTTTCTTTAGAATATTATCCTATTTAAAAAATATTTTTAGTTTCTTCTAATATTCCCTTCTGTTTCATGGAGTTACTGATTTTTGTTTGTTCTCTTCCAGTTTTTTAGGATGTCTGTTTCTTTGATAAGACTTGCCATTTTCTCTTCTAAGCTACTTCTTCTTAGTCGTTGCTCAAGAACTTTTATCTCATTTTTTTATCTCTTACTTCACTTCTTTTATATATTCATATGGACCCTGGGGGGTGGAAATAATTTTTTCCTTTGATTCTCTGTTTGTAATTGCTATAGAGTCAGATTATGTAAAACATATATGATGACAATTATTATAAATTTTATTAAATATTTATATGTATGTATACACATATTACATATGTTTGTGTGTATACATATTGTCCTTTATAGTGCTTTCTTGTATTGAATCATCTCTCCAGCTTTAGTATCCAAATTTGAGCTTTTAGCAAATACCAAACCCTACACCTCTGCTGCAATATTGGGTAGGATGTACTTCTTGACAATTTTTCAGTCTACTGTGAACTTTAGAGTTTTGCAAGAGTTTTAAGGTGTATGGGAGTGCAGTGGTCTGCCCAGCGTTCAAGCAGCCTTTTTGGCAGGAACTGAAAGGTATAATTTAAATAAAATTCATAGACTCATCAATCTACAAGGGTACTTATTTGATCTAACTTCCTTATTTTAATGATGAAAAAACCAAATTGTCACAGCTGACTCTGAAGTCTGTGAGCCTTGTTAATCTTCAATTGGGAGCAGCAAATGAATCATAGTCCATTATATAGTTTCTAGTCCATTTGGTTGAATTAGAGATGTGGCCTCTACCTAGGTCTATTTCATTTTAATTCATCAATTCATTTTAGGTACCCAACTTAAGCAAATGGAATATCTTGTGAAACCAGTTTCTCTCTATCAGTAGATCAGTGCAATCTTTTTTCTCATCTGGCTTTACTTCTAGGTTTCTGTCTTTAGAATTTCCTTTTTTTATTTTATCTTTCCCTTTTCTCTGCTTCTCATAGTGACATTAACTGTAACTGACAGACTGGTAACTGAAAGATGTCCTATTCCCAAATGAGTCTCTTCCAATACTCTAATATATGAATGGTTTTCTTTTTCAAACTTATTTAACTGATCACTTTAAAATTGAAAATTGATTGTCTTTATTATTAACTCAGTAGTAACATTAACAATTATAAATAAATTAGCAAACAAAAGCACAGGTTGTATGGCCTTTTCAGTTATATCGAAGACTTAGACTGATCTAGATGATTACTGGGGTCCTTTCTAACAGAAATTCACTGATTCTGTGATTTTTATAAAAACATGCCTGTCTCCAAGCAAAACCTTTACATAAGCTGTTTATTTTTACATTAGGGGAAATAACAATAAAATACAAATTTTAACAGAATAATAACAGTAGGAATTTATTTGTCCTATTTCCCTTTCTGAGTTGGTCTATGTCAGTGGTTTCCAAACTTTTTTGGCCTACCTCCCCCTTTCCAGAAAAAAATATTACTTAGCCCCCTGGAAATTAATGTTTTTTTTAATTTTAATAGCAATTAATAGGAAAGATAAATGTACCTGTGGCCATCATGCCTCCCTGGATCGCTGCAGCACCCACCAGGAGGCAATGGCGCCCACTTTGGGAATCACTGGTCTATGTGCTTATAAAATTTTATTATGAAACAGTATAGCATTGTGGACATGCTCTGGAAACCTAGGCTTGAAAATTGTCTTTTCTATGTACTATTTGTGCAATCATTAAAAATTAATTATATATTATACATATATGATATGTATTATATATATTATGTATTATATTTATCTAATTAATTAAATTTTCTTAATTTACTTAATTAATAACTAATAGAAAAATTAAAAACCTACTGGGAACATGCTCAACCTCTAAGCAACTATATATAAATAAATTTGTTAGAGCTATGAGACTTATTCTATACTTCCATAAGCAGCTATCAAAACCAAAATCTAGCCATCTTCCCCTATAACTAACAAACTTCCGTGACAATATACATTTGGGTGTTGACTTTTAAAAGTATTCAATAAAGACCAATATCCATTTAGCCCCATCTATGCTTCATGCTAAGACATGATGTAGGGGTAAGATTTATGTAAGTCCAATCTTGTTGCATTTCTTAATAACTTACTAACACTCAGAACTAATGCACCAAGAAATAAAAGCAAATATGCTACACTAGAAATAACATTGGATTCAGAGTAAGAAAAATCTGTGTTTGAATCTTGGCTTTTCCTCCTCTCGTCCTATGTGACTTTGGGCAAGTCATCCACCTCATCTGGACTCATTTTTATCATCTATTAACTAAGAAGATTTGATTCAATGACTTGTGAGGTTCCTTTCAGTTCTAAATCCCTAGTGATCCTTGTGATCTTACTGAATCTTCTTGAAGTTAGCTTGCCATAATATCCTGAAGAACTAAGTGTAAAGACTAAATCACTAAATCACTATTGATAGAGCTGATCATTGGTCCAATCATTCCATAAAGGAATTTATAACTATGCTCAAAAATTCATTAAAGTTTCCATATCCTCTGAGCCAGTACTACTGCTACCAACCTTATGCCCAAAATAATTTGAAGAGGAAAAGAAACTATGTGTACCAAAATATTTAGAGCAGCTATTTTTTGTGTATTGGCAAAAATCTAAGATAGTGCCTGCCCATCAAATTAGGAAATGAGTAAATAAATTATGGCATATGGTCTTAATGAAATATTATTAAATTCTAAGAAATAATTAAAAGACTTGTTTCAGAAAAACCTTGGGAAGACTTGTGTGCAGAGGTAAGTTATCAGAACAAGGAAAATAATTTATACACTAACATTTTAAAGACAAATAACTTTGAAAGGCTTAAGAAATCTGATCAACACAATGACTAGCCACAATTCCTGAAGACCCAAAAATAAGGCATCTATTTCTGACCAAAGTGAAGGACTTGAGATTCAAATTGAGGCTTTTTTTTTAAAAGATATAACCAATTGTTGTGGGTTTTTGTTGTTGTTGTTGCTGTTGTTGTTGTTGTTGTTGTTTTGGCTTGGCTATGCATAAATTGCTTTCCAATGGGAAAAATAAGGAAAGGAAACATGTTTTTGTTCATCANTGCAATCTTTTTTCTCATCTGGCTTTACTTCTAGGTTTCTGTCTTTAGAATTTCCTTTTTTTATTTTATCTTTCCCTTTTCTCTGCTTCTCATAGTGACATTAACTGTAACTGACAGACTGGTAACTGAAAGATGTCCTATTCCCAAATGAGTCTCTTCCAATACTCTAATATATGAATGGTTTTCTTTTTCAAACTTATTTAACTGATCACTTTAAAATTGAAAATTGATTGTCTTTATTATTAACTCAGTAGTAACATTAACAATTATAAATAAATTAGCAAACAAAAGCACAGGTTGTATGGCCTTTTCAGTTATATCGAAGACTTAGACTGATCTAGATGATTACTGGGGTCCTTTCTAACAGAAATTCACTGATTCTGTGATTTTTATAAAAACATGCCTGTCTCCAAGCAAAACCTTTACATAAGCTGTTTATTTTTACATTAGGGGAAATAACAATAAAATACAAATTTTAACAGAATAATAACAGTAGGAATTTATTTGTCCTATTTCCCTTTCTGAGTTGGTCTATGTCAGTGGTTTCCAAACTTTTTTGGCCTACCTCCCCCTTTCCAGAAAAAAATATTACTTAGCCCCCTGGAAATTAATGTTTTTTTTAATTTTAATAGCAATTAATAGGAAAGATAAATGTACCTGTGGCCATCATGCCTCCCTGGATCACTGCAGCACCCACCAGGAGGCAATGGCGCCCACTTTGGGAATCACTGGTCTATGTGCTTATAAAATTTTATTATGAAACAGTATAGCATTGTGGACATGCTCTGGAAACCTAGGCTTGAAAATTGTCTTTTCTATGTACTATTTGTGCAATCATTAAAAATTAATTATATATTATACATATATGATATGTATTATATATATTATGTATTATATTTATCTAATTAATTAAATTTTCTTAATTTACTTAATTAATAACTAATAGAAAAATTAAAAACCTACTGGGAACATGCTCAACCTCTAAGCAACTATATATAAATAAATTTGTTAGAGCTATGAGACTTATTCTATACTTCCATAAGCAGCTATCAAAACCAAAATCTAGCCATCTTCCCCTATAACTAACAAACTTCCGTGACAATATACATTTGGGTGTTGACTTTTAAAAGTATTCAATAAAGACCAATATCCATTTAGCCCCATCTATGCTTCATGCTAAGACATGATGTAGGGGTAAGATTTATGTAAGTCCAATCTTGTTGCATTTCTTAATAACTTACTAACACTCAGAACTAATGCACCAAGAAATAAAAGCAAATATGCTACACTAGAAATAACATTGGATTCAGAGTAAGAAAAATCTGTGTTTGAATCTTGGCTTTTCCTCCTCTCGTCCTATGTGACTTTGGGCAAGTCATCCACCTCATCTGGACTCATTTTTATCATCTATTAACTAAGAAGATTTGATTCAATGACTTGTGAGGTTCCTTTCAGTTCTAAATCCCTAGTGATCCTTGTGATCTTACTGAATCTTCTTGAAGTTAGCTTGCCATAATATCCTGAAGAACTAAGTGTAAAGACTAAATCACTAAATCACTATTGATAGAGCTGATCATTGGTCCAATCATTCCATAAAGGAATTTATAACTATGCTCAAAAATTCATTAAAGTTTCCATATCCTCTGAGCCAGTACTACTGCTACCAATCTTATGCCCAAAATAATTTGAAGAGGAAAAGAAACTATGTGTACCAAAATATTTAGAGCAGCTATTTTTTGTGTATTGGCAAAAATCTAAGATAGTGCCTGCCCATCAAATTAGGAAATGAGTAAATAAATTATGGCATATGGTCTTAATGAAATATTATTAAATTCTAAGAAATAATTAAAAGACTTGTTTCAGAAAAACCTTGGGAAGACTTGTGTGCAGAGGTAAGTTATCAGAACAAGGAAAATAATTTATACACTAACATTTTAAAGACAAATAACTTTGAAAGGCTTAAGAAATCTGATCAACACAATGACTAGCCACAATTCCTGAAGACCCAAAAATAAGGCATCTATTTCTGACCAAAGTGAAGGACTTGAGATTCAAATTGAGGCTTTTTTTTTAAAAGATATAACCAATTGTTGTGGGTTTTTGTTGTTGTTGTTGCTGTTGTTGTTGTTGTTGTTGTTTTGGCTTGGCTATGCATAAATTGCTTTCCAATGGGAAAAATAAGGAAAGGAAACATGTTTTTGTTCATCAAAAAATATTGTTTTTAAATGATGCTAGAGTCTTCTCTTCTATATATAGTTACTATATATAGTAATGTGTCTTTATGATGCTAACTATATTTACATATAGTGTCTCAAACTAGAATGAAAACTATTAGAGGGCAAGAATTGTTTTTGCCTTTCTTTGCATTCTGCATTTGGTACAGTGCCTGACACTAAATCTTAGTATTAAGTGCTTAATCAAATTCTTATTGATTGATGGAATGATTGATTGATGATGGTGGTGCTGCTGCTTTTGAAGAATTCACTTTGTAAATAATATCTACTTCCATCCCTAACTCTTAGGATTGCTCAGGCTTCCAAATCCCCCCAAAGAATCTACATTTCTTATGATGTTCATTTTGGCTTTTAAATAAAATTCTGCCTCCTCATCTGATCTGAAAGAATACCAAAGAAGACTACTTAATGTCATTGCTGGCAGAGCTCTGCTTTCCTACTCCGACTGATTTCCTTCCTCTACCTTCAGACAATAGTTCTTGTTTTGATTATTCAGACTTCCATTTCTTTCTTATCACAGTTTCTACTTGATTTATTTATCTTTAAATAGCCCTTTTATGGCTTCTTCCATTTTCTCATTCTTCTTAATGGCTTTTGAGCCAGAACCTACAAATTTCATTTCATTCTTTTGCATATCAAAGTATAGATTTCTGCTTTATTTTATAACAAGTAGTTCTGGTCCTTTAAAAAAATCAAAAGAAGGCATAAATATAATTTATGGTTTTAATTTTATCTCTTATTGCTGATAAAAATAATACTTGTACTACCTACCTCAAAAGTTGTTAAGAGAAAAAAAGCTTGTCAATTCTAAATCATTACTATGAATTATTATTGTCATTATACTGGTATTTCTAGATCATGATTTTTTTCATAAATGCAATTTATGTTTGTGCCCAAGGGGAAGTCTAATCTAAAAATTGTTCTTTCTAAATTCATTTTACTACTTTCTTTATACATCGCTCAATTAGTCTCCATTTGTAAGAATGTAAACCTCAGAATTTCAGTTACAAATTGGCCTAGACCACAGAGACCATTTAATCCATCCCATACCCAATAAAAAATTTCATAGTCTGTTGTCGCCTATGCACATTAGTATGAACATAAGCATATTATATTGTATGATTTCTGTGGGGAGGTACCTAAGCACCTAGGATGTGCTTTGTACATAATTAATCAGTGTCCAATAAATATTCATTGACTGATTTAGTAATCTAGTGATTTGTAGACCTTTAACTTTGCTTAAATGTAACCATACCTTAGCAGAGAGATTTAAGCCATAGGCACCAAAGAAAGGTCTTGAGTTAGGGCACAAAATTCAGAGCTCTGGAGAAACAAGAAAGCAAAGACCATATTTTCCTTTCCAATGGAGGCAAACTTAATTCTCCCTAGTAAGGTTTGAAAATTCTGCCCCATCATACCATATATGCTGCCTCTGAAATCAAGAAGACTTCTGTTTAAATACTGGCTCTCACTTCCTATGTGTGTGACCTTGGGAAGACAATTAAGCTTTACATACCTCAATTTCCACAAATATAAAATAAAGGTACTGAATTAGATGTATTTCAAGGTCCCTTTCATTTCTAGATTTATAATCCTATATATTATCATCCACAGGAAACTTGGCTATCTTCATCATAAAACAAAATAAATACCTATGTATGACAGAAAACAGAATTTTCTGTCATTTGTAATATGCATACTTATAAAATTTAGTCTTGAAAAATATCTTTTGATGTTCATATCCAACATATTGCTCCCTAGGTGGCTGAATTTGTTTTTAACATGATGAATAATTTTGATTATCTTCCTAATACTGAACCATCTTTACATTCTTGGTATAAATCCAACTTGATCATAATGAATAATTTTTTGAATGAGTTGCTGTAGTCTGTTTGATATAATTTTGTTTCAAAATTTTTAACTGATACTAGTTGATTATATAGGTCCATAATTCTACTTTTGTACTTTGTCCTTGCCTATTTTAGGTATTGGTACTATTTTTGACTCATAAATGGTTTTGGATGGCTCCATGCCTTACTTACCCTTACATCCAAATCTGCTTCTTTCCCTATGCTATTGCTAGATTTATATACATATATATATATATATATACAGAACTCCTATCCCTATTCTTCTCTGAAGATTGAGTCTCATCTTCCTGGAAACACTGTTTGAATAATTAGAGATATTCTTTTTAAATTTTTTAAATTTATTTTAACATTTTTTTATTTTGAGATTCTAATTCTCTCCCTCCAAAATTTCCCCCATTCACTGACAAAAACAAGCAATATGATATAAATTATACATGTGAAATCATGCAAAATATAATTTCATAGTAGCCATGTTGCAAAAAAGTAAGAAAAACAAAGTGAGAAAATTATACTACAATTTGCATTAAATTCATCATTTCTCTTTCAGAAGATAGGTTGCACTTTTCATCATAAGTCATTCAGAACTATTTTGAATTATTATATCAGGGTAGCTAAATTTTTCAGTTGATCATCAGCATAATATTGCTGTTATTATACACAATGATCTCCTGGTTCTGCTCACTCCACTTTGCATCGGGTTTTTTGGAAACCATTCCCTTCATCATTTCTTATACCCCAATAGTATTCCAACAAAATCATATACAACTTCTTCAGCCATTCCCCAATTGATGGACAGTCCCTCAATTTTTGAATTGTTTATCACCACAAAAAAGGCTGTATTTATATTTAAAATAAATATAAAATAAAAAATAAATATTTTCATAGTGGTATAAAGGGTATGCACAGTTTTATAGTCCTTTGGGCAGTTACAATTCTTCTCCAGAATGGCTGGACCAATTCATAACTCCAACAATGGTTCACTAGTGTACCTATTTTCCCTTATCCTTGCCAGCATTTATCATTTCTGATAGATGAGAGGTGGTACTCAGAATTGTTTTAATACATTTCCCTAATCAATAGTGATTTAGAGCATTTTTTCATAGAAAGCTTTGATTTATTCTTCCGAAAACTACTTGTTCATGTCTTTTGATCATTTATCGATTGGAAAATGGCTCTAATTTTTATGTTTGACTTGGTTCCCTATATATTTGAGAAATGAAGCCTTTATTTGAGAAACTTGTTTTAAATTTTTTGATGCTACTTCATTGTTTATGGTACCTTTTAACAAAATGTATTTTCCCTATCTGTTTAAGTAGGTCAATTTTTGTTTTTACTTTGTATGAGATCATGATTGTTACTCCTGACTTTTTTTACTTCAGCCAAAGCAAAACAGATTTTGCTCTATCTTATTTTAAATCTTTGTATGGCTTTATGTTTCAACTGTGTCTCTTATAAACATATTGTTCGATTCTTATTTGTAATCTATTCTGCTACTTCTATTTTATGGGTGAATTTCATCCCATTAATATTTACAGTATGAATACTAACTACGAATTTCTTTCTATCCTATTTTCTTCCGTTTATCCTTCTCTCTCTCTTTCTCTCTCTCTCTCTGTCTCTCTCTCTCTCTCTCTCTCTGTCTCTCTCTCTCTCTCTCTCTCTCTCTCTCTCTCCCCTAATTCTCCTGAAAAGTTTGTTTCATAACACTGAGAGGAGGTATTGTTACTGCTTTCTTGCTCTGTGCTCTGATATTTACCCAGAGAAAACCTCTGCTCCCCTACAGCCACAAATTATAACATTTCAGTGACCCTGGAACTGCAACCCAGAACTGTATGGGTGGCAATAGAGTTGCAAATACAGAAAATTCCTGCACCTAGCAACAGAAAAGATCCCCTTTGATCTCTTTCTTACCAGTTGTCCAACCTCCTTACTTCTTCAGGGCTAAGAGCTCTGGGTGCTGCTGTCACTGTCACAGCTATCTCCAAGGCCAACAGTGGTGCTGCTTCATCATGCACTCCAGGTCAGCCCCATCCCTGGTGTCACAGACCTCTCCTGGTGACCTCCTGCATTGTCTTGGGCTAGAAAAATGTCTCATCCTGACCTTTTGTTGGCTCTGCCACTATAGAATTCAGTTTGAGGCACTATTTTAAACTTGTTTAGAGGGAAATGTTGAGAGAATTTGGCTAGGTTGCTGCCTCAACTCCAAACAGCTAGCAAAAAGAATTTAGAAAAGTTCTACAGATTATAATAAACCAGCAAATATACAAGAATAAATGAGATCTTTAAATAAAAGAGCTGAGATCTCACCCAAAGAGAAATTCTTCAAAATCTTAAGGGTGATAACCTTGAAATCAGAGTCATATTGAGATATTGGCTTTGTCTTAAATATTTTCAAGAAAATCTTTCTCTTTTTCCTCCCTAGAGTTGATCCCAAATAGAATTTAGAAAAATTAATGTCCTCTCTCAAAGGAGAAATAAAGAATGTCTCTCATCTCCAAAGTTCTTTTACCAACTCTCTCTCTCTCCCTCCTAATGTCACATAAGCATTTTCTCCATCAATTAGAAGAGCCTTTTGAAAAAATACTACAGGCTTGATTGGAAACCTGGGTTACATTCTTCCCTTGGCCTAAAACTTTTCAAACCCTTAAAAAGCAGCCAGGGCAACCATGAAGAGCAAGCTTGAAATCTATAATTATAGAGTTTAAATATAAACATCAGTACTTTAAAACAGGGGCAATTTTTCTGATGTCCCAGACTACCAATTTATGATTTCACTGAAACTAAATAAAACAAATGCCCATTAGTACAACTGACATTGCACTATTCCTAGCATCATTTGATAAGATACTGCAGTGATAGCATTGCTAAATACATGTAGGACCTAGTGCATACATCACTCAAAAAATATATTTAGGGAGAGGAAAAGAACATGAATCATGTAAGCATGGGAAAATATTCTAAAAAATAAAAAATAAAAATATATATTTATGTGTATGTACACATGCACATATACATATATATAACATAATAAATTTACAAAGCAAATTATAAGTAACTAATAAGACAAAACTAGATCACTACAATGATACTATTAATAGATCTACATAAAAGTACAGTTTAACTGTAAGCATCAGTAAATATATAAAATAATTAACAAAAAAGCATTGCTAGAGTATGAACCCAAAACATAGTCAAATGACCATAACTGTAAGTAAGAAGCATCCTTGAACATATAATATTCACCACAGGCCATAATAAACATATGCAATTATATGCAATGGATACTTCACATGGACAACCTCTAATATTGTCTTCCACATATGTGGGTAACTATCTCTTCAGTTTTTACTTGTAGCATCATAATTTAGCCCAGTAACTGGTCTAATGATAATAAGAATAAGAATAATTCTATAATATTCTAAGGTTTTCAAGTAGGTGATATTATTATTCCCATTTTTCAGATGAAGAAACAAGGCAGGCAAAAGTTAAAAGATTGCCCAATATCACAGAACCAGCAAGTATTTAAGACTTCATTTGAACCCAAGTCTTCCTGACTTCAGGATTAGTGTTTTGTCCACTTTGCCACTTAGTCACCCTAGTTTCCTTGAAAATGGAATCCTCTGCAATTATAACTAAGCTATTAGATGAAATGGAGTGACCATTAGGATCATTATAGGCTTGTTTTTCCCCCTGGACTGGGAAAAGGATCAATTTATCTGTTGTGCTCAATGTGTGTATGCAACATACAGCAGTGAACATATGTATAGATATATGTATACATTTTATAAAAATAGATTATATATGTGTATAGTTAAATTGTTGAGAAAACTTAGGTTTATAAGATAGAATAAAGTTCTCTGTAGTTTTGGTTTTGGTTTTGTGTAATAGTAATAGCTTTTAGCATAGAAAGAATTTGTTTTGAATTATTCAACTTGGATTTTTTAAATGCATTTTGCATAAGTTTATTTTTTTAGTCAGATGGATTGTGTTTTTTTGCAAAAGCCTATGCCACATTGTGTTTTATTGATTTTTTCTATTTTTCTATTTTATACATTGTTATAATATTTTTTTAGTCTAGATTGTTTTGTGTATTAGATTAACAGCATAGGATTTTACAAAGACGTTTTGCGAAAGTTTTGTAGTTGCATTCTTTTATACTTTTGGATTTTGTTTGGATTTGTATTCAGAAATTTTCTTGCTTGTTTTGTTTTTGCAACTGTTTGCATTTTGCTTAATCTTTGTAACAATTTGTAAACTTCTTTCCCTCCCTTTCCCTTCTTTTCCCTTGTTCACATCCCTAGAGTAGAGAAATTAAGATAGGAATTAGGTAAGTAAGTGTAGCATGGTTTGTTATTTTGGAGTAAGAATTTAGATTAGGAATACAATAAGGGGAATTAAGTTTGTGCACAGACAACAAAACTGTTTTCATCAAAATGAGTTTTGGTTTGCACAAAGAGGAAACTGAGAGAGAGAGAGAGAAAGGAAGGAGGAAATGAGTTTGCAAACATGGGTTTGCAAAGAGAAATTAGTCACATGCACAGAACTTTTTAGACCCCATTCTGGAATGTGGGGACTTCTTAAAAGGTGACACAGGGATACAGTTGAGATCCATTTTTCCTGTCCTTCAGGAGGACTTCCTATGGGCTGATCTGTCTTTGCCTAAGGAAAGTTTACTTATCTGTCCCTGAGAGTTGGAGGTTCCTGTGTTCCAGCTACCCAAAGATCCAGAAATCCTGTCCATCCCTGTCTCCAATTTCTATCTCCCTGGGTTCCTGTAAGCTCCTGGTTCCTGGGAGTTACCTGGCTGTGTGTGTGAGAGAGCTGCCAGTACCCAGTGAAACCTGTTCTTGAGGAAAAGGTGTACAGCCATCTTGGGCCTTGGCCTAAGAAGCTGAACTCATCAAGAGTTCAAACCTTTCTACTCTGTCGAACTTTTAAATTGTCAATTGTCATTTTGAGGACCAGTTAGCTCAGATTAGATAGATAGTGTAGATTTATAGTAAGTCAGTGTAGTGAAAGTGTAGCTGGAAGATCTATGAAGAAGGCCCTGTGAGGAGCCCATAGTGATTTTGGGTGTAGTGATTCCCAAATTGGGCACCACTGCCCCCTGGTGGGTGCTGCAGCAATCCATGGGGTCGGTGATGGCCACAAGTACATTTATCTTTCCTATTAATTGCTATTAAAATTTTTAAAAAATTAATTTCTAAGGGCTCTAAGTAATATTTTTTCTGGAAAGGGGGCAGTAGGCCAAAAAACTCTAGAGGTTTAAGCTTAGGGACTCCTTTTCCCTGGTCCTCCTCCTTCCTTTTTTACTTGGATATAAATAAATCTCAGTTACTGGTTTTACCAAGTTGTAAATTAGATAGCATTTTGGCCTACAAGCTGACACTCGGGCCTACACAGGCCTGTAGTGCCTATTTTCTCAGTGACATACCAACAAGTCAACAAACCTTTCCATCTATATTACTGAGATATTTCACCATGTGTGTACTCTATAGGTTTAATCTGTTTACCAGAAATTTCTCTAGAAATTATAGGAAATTACCTCTGTGTTCAGTGTCCTATAATGGTATATATGGTCTCCTTCATAGTCCATAATTGATTGAGAAAGGGTTCAGCAGGTGGACTTTTGGTCTACATTTGCCTAGGTGGGTGTCTAATATTTCTTTGTACCCATTAATTAAAAAATTCAATCCATGCTCCTATGGTCATAATATGATTATGGTGAATAGTCCTGATAGACTCTCTCTATTTGGAGGGAGCTAATTTGTAAGCATGTAAGTTTTCCAGTTTCTCCAAGACTTTTTGTGAGTTAGCATCTCATCAGACACTATGTTGAAAAGCCAAGGTTTGTCAAGAATCCCATTAACTTTATTGTGATAGAGGATGCTGACCCCAAACCAATGGTAAAGCAGAGGGCATGGTAAAGCATGCATCCTGTTCCCATCCCTGGCCCTATAGGAAATAGGAAATACATGTTTATGAATTGAACTATTTAAATAGAGCTTTGAATTTTTTTAAAAATTGCCAATTGTTTTGGGCAACATCTAAAGCATATATATAATCTGGTAGATGTCAGATGTAGGTGCTCTTCTCTCTTTGAGGCCACATTAGTATACTGACCTTGGCCACACCAGCATTGTGCAACTTTTGTGTAATACAGTTTGATCTGATGCTTATTGTCCTTGATGACCATAATAAATAACTAGGTTACATCGTCTTTTGTCATTTTTATAACTGACTCAGAGACAAGGGGAAATTCAATGACGCCATAAGAAGGATAACTATGCATATAGTCTGTCAGCAGAGTACTAGTCACGAAAAGAAAAGAAAAATTCTATGGGAAGGCAATTCCCTGCTGAGAGATAGCAAAACAACCATATGTCACTCAGATCTGAACAATCAGGAATTAGGCTATTTTCCCAAGCTCTATATCCAAGACATGACAGCTTCCAAGACTGACAACCAATATTTACTTCTGGTGACTAATGTCTAGGAACAAACGATACTTCCAGAAGGAGTATAGAAAGCCTCTCTAGGGATTACAAAGTCATGGATAAGAAGTGGAAGACCTTATGTAATCAAATGATATTTTCTTCCCTGCTAGAGATTTATTTTAGGGGTTTTTCAGAAGGGAAAGGAAGATTTGGAACAACTATGAATAATAATAACTCATATTTATGTGGCACTTGAAATTTTTATCAAATTTCTTTCTTCCCAATCACTCCATAAGATAGTAAACTCAAGTAGAATCAAAAGATTATATCATAAATTTAGATCTGGAAAGGACCTCAGAAACCATCTAGTCCAGCCTTATCATTTGACAGATGAGGAAACTAGGCAAATCACTTAATCTGTCTTGACTTTAAAATGTCATGCAGGAAGTATATATTAGCGAAGGATATGAACCCAGATTCTCTGACTCTGAATCCAGACCTTTTCAGTGCATCATACTAAAGGGGAAACTGAGGCCCTGGAAAATTAATTGATATCCCCAGGGTCATCCAACTAGCAAGAGTCTAGAGCCAGCATGCAAACTCAGGTCTTCTATCTCTGAATCTTGGTACCATTCCCACTCTACCATTTTAGAAGCAAACTGCAGGTCCTCTGGATTTAAAAATAAAAATAGATATATTTTGTTCTTATACCATCTTTATTTCCAAACATGTTTGAGAGAGAGAGAGAGAGAGAGAGAGACAGAGAGAGAGAGAGAGAGAGAAAGAGAGAGAGAGAGAGAGAGAGAGAGGTCATTCCTAATAACAAAGAAAAAGAAAAGAGAAAAAGGCAAAAGGCAAACTGGGAAAACTAGTTTTAATATCATCAGTCATCTTAAAATATATATTATGTCCCACCTCTATAGTCCCCACCTCTGCAAAGAAAAAAGACAGGTTTATTTTCATATTTTTCTTTTATGTTTATTTAATTATTTTAGAATATTTTTCCATGGTTACATGGTTCATGTTCTTTCCTCCCCTCCTCCCACCCCTTTCCCATAACCAACAAGTTATTCCACTGGGTTTTTCATGTGTCATTGATCAAGACCTATTTCCATATTATTAATATTTGCAATAGAGTGATTTTTAGAGTCTACATCCTCAGCCTTATCCCCTTCAAACCATATGATCAAGCAATTGCTTTTCTTCTGTGTTTCTACTCCCACAGTTCTTTCTCTGGATGTGGCTAGTTTTCTTTCTCATAAGTTCCTCAGAATTGTCCTGGATCATTGCTTTGCTGCTAATAGAGAAGTCCATTAAGTTCACTTGTGCCACAGTATATCAGTCTCTGTGTACAATGTTCTCCTGGTTCTACCCTTTTCACACTGCATCATTTCCTGGAGGTCGTTCCAGTTCACATGGAATTCCTCCAGTTCATTATTCCTTTGAGCACAATAGTATTCCATCACCAACAGATACCATAATTTGTTCAGCCATTCCTCAATCAAAAGGCATCCTCATTTTCCAATTTTTTGCCACCACAAAGAGTGCAGCTATAAATATTTTTGTACAAGTCTTTTTCCTTATTATCTCTTTGGGGTACAAATTCAGCAGTGGTATGGCTGAGTCAAAGGGACGGGAGTCTTTTAAAGCCCTTTGGGCATAGTTCAAAACTGCCTTCCAGAATGGTTGGATCAATTCACAACTCCACCAGCAATGCATTAATATCCCAATTTTGCTACATTAATCCCCTCCAACATTTATTACTTTCCTTTGCTGTCATATTAGCCAATCTGCTAGGTGTGAGGTGGAACCTCGAGGTTGTTTTGATTTTCATTTCTCTATGAGATTTAGAATACTTTTTCATGTGCTTATTGATAGTTTTGATTTCTTTATCTTAAAATTGCCTATTCATGCTCCTTGCCCTCATTTATCAATTGGAGGATGACTTGAATTTTTGTACAAGTGATTTAGCTCCTTATCAATTTTAGTAACTAGACCTTTGTCAGAGGTTTTTGTTATAAAGATTTTTTTCCAATTTGTTGCTTCCCTTCTAATTTTTTGTTTGCATTGATTTTGTTTGTACAAAACCTTTTTAATTTAATGTAATCAAAATTATTCATTTTACATTTTGTAATATTCTCTATCTCTTATTTGGTCTTAAAGTCTTTCCTTTCCCATAGATCTGACAGGTATACTATTCTATGTTCACCTAATTTATTTATAGTTTCCTTCTTTATATTCAAGTCATTCACCCATTCTGAATTTATCTTGGTGTTGGGTGTGAGATGTTAATCTAAATCTAATCTCTCCCATGTTTTCCAATTTTCCCAGCAGTTTTTGTCAAATCTTTTTTTTTTCTTAAAGGCCAAGCTTGGTCATTATAATTATATAGGGTTCAATTTAAATATTTTTTGTTTTCATAGCTCTTCTTTTCTATGTATATTATTGTTTATAATTATAGATAGATAGATAGATAGATAGATAGATAGTTAGATAGATAGATAGATATAGATAATGGGCATTTAGAGCTTGGTCAGATATAAAAATGCCAAGATCATCCACTGCATTCCATACCATAAAGCCTCATATTGGTGAAGCTATGGTACATGTGCCAGAGGGGGCTTCTGCCTTCCCCCTTTCCATGGACATCTGAGGACATTTCTCACATCACCCACCCTTCTGCCCAGCAGCCCAATGGGAGCTCTTCCTCCCTCCCCTGTCTGGGGTAAGTTGGGGGCTCACATGTGGCATGAGGGTTGCAATTTGGGTATTTGGTTTCACCATCACTGCCATAGCCAGTCCTGACTTTTGTCAGTCTACTGAACTTCAGTGCCTTTAGAAGAAAGAGTGAGGCTGATGACTTTATGCAACTCTACCTCACTTAAATCCAATTCACATACAAGTCATCACCTTATGATGTCATTGGTCCTCTTCAAAAACAATGGACAAACTATATGTGTGTGTGTGTCACACACACACACACACACACACACACATATATATATATATACATATATATATGTATATATATATATGTATATATATATATATATATATATATATATAGAGAGAGAGAGAGAGAGAGAGAGAGAGAGAGAGAGAGAGAGACATTGGTTTCCTGGTTCTCCATTTTCCTTTAAGTTCATATTTGTTCCCATGACCTTACCTTCTTCACATTGAATATTTCTCTCTTTTTTTTTTAAACCCTTGTACTTCGGTGTATTGTCTCATAGGTGGAAGATTGGTAAGGGTGGGCAATGGGGGTCAAGTGACTTGCCCAGGGTCACACAGCTGGGAAGTGGCTGAG
>NC_058133.1:153147961-153222369 GCF_016433145.1 Gracilinanus agilis | reverse complement strand
TGCCCCTATTTCTCTTTTTTTTAAAAAACACTTTTCCTTTTTATTCTAGTAACAACTCTAAGGGCTAGGCAAATGGGGTTATATATCTTTCCATGGTTCACACAGCCACGTGTCTAAGGCCAGGTCTTCTCGACTATAGCCCTGGCACTCAATCTACTATGCTACCTAGCTGCTCCACATTCAACATTTCTTTGCAATATATTAATATTCCATTACATTCATATAACACAATTTTTTTAGCCATTCTCCAGTTGATGGACATCAACTTTGTCTCCAATTCTTTGCTACAATTTTTCTAAGTGCTACTACAAATAATTTGTATTGAACTTTTTTTCCTCTATGATCTCCTAGGGGAATATGCATAGGAGTGAAATTTTGAGTCAAAGAATATGAAGCTAATTCCTGATTGCTTTCCAAAATGGTTAAACCAATTTATATCTTCACCAGAAGTGTGGCTGTCTTTCCACAACTCTCAATGTTGACTGTTCCCAATTTTTGTCATCTTTTCCGGTTTGCTCAGTCTGAAATAAAACCACAGAGTTCTCTTTACTTATGTTTTATTATAAGTGATTTGGAACAATTTTCACATGGTTGTTAATAGTTTGAAATTCTTCTTTTAAAAACCATTTTTTCATTTACTTTGACCACATTCAAATGGGAAAATGACTATTGACACTGTATTTTGTGTTAGTATCTTCTATATTTTGGATATCACACTCTTGTCAGAGATAATTGATGCAAAGATTTTTTTCTAATGGATTGCTTTCCTTCTTATCCTAATTATACCAATTCTGTTTCTACCTCAGTAGTTGAAATTCTCTTTGTGATTGCCTCTTTCCCTTTTTGCTTAAAAATTCTCCCTCTAGCCATACCTGTGAAGATACCTGGTCTAGTTCCTTTATACATTTTTATGGATATGATCTTTTATATTCAAGTCCTATCCATTTTAACTTCATTATGGTATAGAGCAGTGTTGACAAAGTATTGGCATTTGTGCCAAGCCAGCACGTGGTGGGGGTGGCTAATCCATTCCCCTCTTACCAGCACCGAGGACATTTTCTACATGCATCAGGTTTAGAGTTTAATTATCTTCTCCCTTTCTCTCCCCATTAGAGTGTGAGCTTTTTGAGGGTAGGAACAATTTTTTCCTTTCTTAACATTCCCAGTGCTTAAAGGCATGGTGACTGACACATAATAGGTGATTTATGTTTGTTGACTGAACCATCCATGTGTAGTCTATTCCACCTATCTACTTTTTCTTTTTTTTTTAACTAAATACCAAATCATTTTAATGATTATTGTTTTGTGGTATAATTTGAGCTCTAGGAGTACTGTTCTTCTGGGATGCAGCCAAGTGGCATAGAGAAGAGAGTTATGGTACCAGAGTGAAGGAGACCTAGGTTCAAAATCAGCTGCAGATATGTACTAGCTGCATAACCTTGGCAAGTCACTTAAATTCCTCAGTTTCTTCATCTGCAAAATGGGAATAATAATAGCACCTACCTCCCAGGGTTATTGTTACAATCAAATGAGACAATGATTACAAAGCATTTAGCACAGTGTCCATCATATAGTAAGCACCATATAAATATTAGCTATTATCATTATTTTTACTTTTTTCATCATTCCACTTGATTTTTTTTTACTTTTCCTCCCCCAAATGACATTTGTTAATATTTTTCCTAACTCTATAAAATATTCTCTTTAATTTAATTTAAGTTTAATTTGCAGCACTAAGCCTATAAATTAATATAGGTAGCATAAACTTTTTTTTCTATTGAAGCAGCTTAGCCATACACTCTAAATATTCCTCCAGTTATTAAGGCCTCATTTATTTCTTTTAAGAATATTTTATAATAGTATCTATACTGCTCCTGAGTGTTCCTTGTTATACTAATTTTCAGCTATTTTAAATATTTTGTAGCCTTTTGAATAGGACTACCCTTTCTATTATTTCTTCCTTGTTATTGCTATGTAAAAAATGCTACTGATTTGTGGAGGTTTATTTTGTAACTTTATTAAAACTAAAAGGAGGGAGGGAAAAACCCAGTATAAAGACCATGAGCTATCTGGTCATGTATACTGTGAATTTAAACCATAGGGCATCACTTTTAATGAAGAATTACCTGGTTTAGCAATATCCGATTATTTCTGTTGATGCACCGATATACCTGGACCTTAACTCTTAGCAAATTAAGTGGTAAAGTTTTGACATTTTTGCAGCTTGTTCCTCTCTTCTCTAAGTCATTCTACCTTCTTTCAACCAGGACCCTGAAACACAACTGAGTTAAGTCCTGACCTTGTCCTAACTGAAGCCTCTTGTTCCTCTTCAAAATAAGAGGGGTAATGTGGGAGAGAGAACGGAGGCAAAAAAAAATCCTAGAATCATCATGTTGTTGTCCAGTCATTTCAGTTGTGTCCAACTCTTCTTGATCCCATTTGGCTTTTGCTTTTTTTTTGCAAAGATACTGCAGTGGTTAGCCATTTTCTTCTCCAGCTCATTTTACAGATTGCGAAACTGAGGCAAACAGGATTAAGTGACTTGCTCAGGGTCACATAGCTAATAAGTGTCTGAAGTCAGTTTTGAGTTCAGATGTTCTTGACACCAGCCCCAGAACTTCCCCATCTAGCTGCCCCTGCAAATGCAATATAATTGTCCTTAAAACCAATGAATGTTCTTGAAAACTAAACTAAGAACCTGGGGTCCAAGCATGGATGCAAGTGGTGATACATGAATGTATGCAGACACATCTATACTGGGGCTTCCTTTGACCTATTCCACTTTTCCTTTGACTGAGGCTCAAAATCTGGCTCTGTGCAAATAATGGAAGGTAAACATTACTTAAAAAAAAAGAAAAAGAAAAAGATATTCTCTGATTTGGATTCCAAAACCAGATGTGAAAGGCTCTTGGCCAGAAATGAAGTACATTAAATACAAATGTAAATTCCCCACCATATCAGATATGCCTATCAAGCCACACATATTCCAGCTTGTAGCAAGTCTGACACAGAAAGAAGAGTAGTAAAGGAGCTCAGTAATCCATAATCAATAAAATCCAAGAAGGAAGGCAGTAAACATACTTAAGGCCTCTGATGACCATCCACAAGAGAACAAATCAAATAGACTCTATGGTTCCTAATGCAAGAAAGTTAACAAGACTTCAGAGGTATTGCTGTGATAGGATGGGACTCTTGGACTTCATATAGAAGATGGTTCTTGAGCTACATCTTAAAGAAACTGAAGGAGTAAGGCGGGAATGCATTGCAGGAATGTGGCATGGAGTAGGAAATGGAATGTCATGTGTAAGGAATAGAGTTTGGCCGGTTTGGCTAGAAGGCAGAACTAAGGACGAAGAGTAATAGTTCATTGGGGCTGGAAAATAAAGTTGGAGCCAGATCATGAAGGGTTATAGAAGCTAGACTCAGGAGTTTTTATTCATCCTAGAAGCAAGAGGGAACCACTATAATTGGCTGAATCAGGAGTGTCATGGCCACTATCAAGCTTCATCCTTCAGGAAAATCTCTCTGGCTGCAGTGTAGAAGACTGATTACACTAGACTTGGAGCTCCTGGAGAGGAGGATTGTCTTTAGCCTTTTTTTGCATCCTCAGTATCTAGCACAAAGCCTGATCCATAGTAGATGTTAAATAAATTCCTTGTAATTGATCTGAAGATGAACTACAGTGGGAAAAAAGGAAGGAACAAAGGAAACAATTTATTATTATTATTATTTATTAAGCACTATGCATCCATCATCTCATTTGATCCTCACAACAGCCTTGGGAGATAGGTGCTATTTTATCTCCATTTTACAATTGAAGAAACTGAGGTAGACAGGTTAACTGACTTGCTCAGGATCACATAGCAAGCTAGTATCTGAGGCCAGTCTTGAATTTGGGCCTTCCTGACTCCAGACCCAAAACTCTATCCTATACTTCACAAGGAGGGAAAGACTTGATGCAAAGAGACCAATCAGGAGGCCATTGCAAATAATTCAAATGTAGAATAATGGACATATCCCCGGACTGGATGCATTAAAATCCTTCCTCTGAATTTGGAAATAGGTTTTGATCAACGACACATGATAAAACCAGTGTAAATGTGCGTTGGCTATGGGGGGGGGGAGGTGCGGGGGGTGAAGGGGAAAGTAGGAGCATGAATCATGTAACCATGTTAAAACGAATATTAATAAATGTTTTAAAAAAATAAAAGTAAAATCCTTCCTCTGTCACTTACTAGATTCCACAAGTCATTTAGCCTCTCAAAATCCTTTTTCCCATCTGTAGAATGGTGAAATGTCTATCCTGCTGCATCCCACAAGGTCATTGTGAGCCTCAAATGAGTTAATGGTGTTTTACGTGCTTTGTGTCCTGCACTGAAGGACTGTGACTATGTAAGTGATCAGAAATAAGCTCAGAGCCTGGAATCTGCCTGTAAATATTGAATAAAGAGTATCTCACGATGCGCTGCTAAACAAAACCCTCTGTACTCTTTCTCACTTCAGTTTAATGCATTTTGTGTTTCTCTTGCCAGTTACCCATAGCTGAGTAATGAAGGGAGGCAGATGGCATTTTAGATTGACAGCAGCTACAAACAAAGATTTGTTTGACACCAACTGAGTTCCCCAAGGCTCTGGTTTTGACTCATCTTTCCATTTTCCCATTTACTGCATTCTTATATAATATCACAAGCTGTACCCAGACCCAGAGTATATTTGATCTACTCAAGGAATGGGTCCCCCTGTACCCTCTTCCTTTGTCCGCTTCTCCATGATATAGCAATTCAGTTCAGTGTCTGGACAGCACCAACAGCTGCTAGCTCTTGCAGTCTTTTGGTCAGGTCCATCAGCATGATATGGATGAACTTCTGGTCCTCCATTCACCATTCGTGACTTTGTACCACTAATCATGGCATTCCTTCCTCTTCCCATCCAGAAACCTTAGCCCTCGTTTCCTCACAGTCAAGCCTTTCCCTGCTAAGTCTTCATCGTAACTAACATCACCGTGTCCTCTTGCAAAAATCCTTATCCAAGTCATGGAAGTTTGCTCTCCAACATCATTAGTTTTCACTTTTCCAAATTTAAATAATTCTTTCCTATAAAATTTTCCTATAAAAACCAGCACCCACTTACATTACCCTTTCTTTACGTCCCACTCTGACGGTATTTGTTTCTATGCCTCCCATCATTCTTCACAATCTCTTCTGCTGTGAAGGTGATGGAGGCATGGAAAAGCATCCTCTGAAACTTCTGCCCCTTTACCTGATGGGCACTAAACATGGATCAGCTGCAACGTGATAAAACTCGCCTGTCATTTCACTAAGTGAAACAGAACTTCATGAGACATACCCTTGCCTCAAGACAAAGGCAAGCCTCAAGGAGTCAAACATCCCAGAGAGATGCGGCTTCAAACAGGAGCCAGAGATGCATTATCTCCTGTGAGAGAGAAGTCAAGCATTTTGCCAAGTACTCACACTAGAATTTCTGACTACACTTCACACTCTCACAAGAGGCAGCGTGGAATAAGGGATAACATACTGAACTTGGAGTCAGGAGCAGCTGAGATTACTGTCAGCTTCAGATACTTATTAGCTGTGTGACTTCGGGGTACAATTAAACCACTATGTGCTTCAGTTTCTTCTTCTATAAAATGGGGAGCATCTACATTGTAGGGTTATGAGATTCGAGTGAAAATAATAACAGCTGGTGTTTACATAGCCCTTTAAGGAAAGGACCTTGTATGTGTTATCTCATTTGATTCTCACAACAACTCTGGAAGGTAGGTGCTATTATCACCCCCATTTTACAGATGAGAAAACTGAGGCAGATGGAGGTTGTGCTTTGCTCAGGGTCCCGCAGCTAGTAAGTGTCTGAAGTCATATTTAAGTTCCGGTTTCCCTAACTCCAGACCCAGTGTTCTATCTATTAAAGCACCTAGCTGCCTATCAGAAAACATGTAAGCAAAGTCTACAAGGTAAATTAAGTAAATATACCTTCTTATTATTGTTGTTATTATTATTATTTTGGCTTGGGCAATCAATTCAGATAATCCCAATATTCAGATAATCCCAAGAAATTAAGTAAATATACCTTCTTACTGTTATTGTATTATTATTTTGGCTTGGGCAATCAGTTCAGATAATCCCAATATTCAAATAATCCCAATAAATTAAGTAAATATACCTCCTTCTTACTATTATTGTTATTATTATTATTTTGGTTTGGGCAATTGGTTCAGATAATCCCAATATTCAGGACTATATATTAGAAGGGGCATAGGATACAGTCAGAAAATCTGGCTTTGATTCCAGCTCTGTCACTTATTGGCTATGTGACCTCGGGCAAGTTACCCTCAGCTTCCTCAGGGTAAATGAGAAGGGGTTGAGCAAGATGATCTCCAAGATCATTTTTCAGTCCCAACATTATATAATTTCCTTCTATTTTAAACTATGCATTCAGGACTTTGTGCTAACAGAAGAAAATACATTGCGACTCAAGTGTATTAATGTGACAATAATTTGCCAAGGACGAACACAGTAATTCAATCAGCTTCAAAAGAAAGCATCAAAGAAAGGTGCCTAGCAGATGGAAGAGAGTATTCAGATGGGGAGAGAATTGGGTTGGTTTTCAATCCAGGCACATAATAATTCTCTATCTCTCTTCAATTGTTTTAGGGAATGCTGTCGATTTTTTGGAGACAATGGCTTGACTGTGAAGGTGTTTTTTACCAAGGCAGCACCCTTTGGCGTTCTTTGGACACTCACAAACTACCTATACTTACATGCAATAAAGAAAATAAATACTACAGATGTATCCGTGTTGTTCTGCTGCAACAAAGCCTTTGTATTCTTGCTTTCGTGGATCGTTCTCAGGGACAGGTTCATGGGAGTGAGGGTAAGTTCATCATTTTCTGTCTCCCTCCCTTATTTGTCAGTGTCAGCCAAAACCTACCAACCACCTTGCATAGCTCCCATGGCCGGACCATGAGCATGGGCTACTAACCACTTTTTCTGTTAAGAATGAAAGACAAAGAATAGAATGCCTGGATTGCCTTGCAAACTTCTTCGCTTGCAAACCATATAGACAAGCATGTCATTTCAAGCATTTCACCCATTAAGTGCTGACTGTGCCCAGCACTGTACCAGTGCCAGGCAGGGAACAATTGTCACCATTATTGCTCATTTACCTACTTACAGGCGCTGGCTGACCCCACGTGTAACAAGATCAATGCCCTGCAAGGCTATTGATCAACCTTGACCTATTCATTTTTGATTAGGAATCATTGGACTATGGCTCCCTGAAAACCAACCCTTTTTGCAATTACTTTGAGACCTTTTAAGCTCATTTTCCATGTAACTTGCATTACATTTGCAGGTCCTGAGAGGTGTCAGACAATTCCCCCAAAGGTGGTTATCTTTGTGGAAGTCTGTTTCTGACCCTCCACCTTCCCATTCCCCCCACCAAACCCAATGAAGAAATCAAGTCCCTAAAATAATTGTATATTCTCATAGGCAGGGCTCCAAAAAGCACATATAAAACTGATCTTTGGCAAAAATTCTAAAAAATGGTTATATGAAATATAATTAGGGTGCAGTTAAGTATCAGCAGAAATGGAGATCTTTTGATGTGAAAAAGACTAGGTATTTTATGGGATGAAAGTTTGAAAACAATCAACAATGTGAGGTAGCACCCCCCACCCACCCCCAAAAACTAATTCAAGCATAGTATACATTGCTGGATATATTGTGCCCCAGTTGCTTTTTATTAGTCAGATGACATCGGGAATATTTTGTTCATTTATGAGCAACATTAACAAACTGGACCATATCCCGAGTTGATCATGAAGAGTGTGAGGAGACTTGATAAAAATGTCTTATGAACTTTGGCTGAATTAATTAGGGATGTAGAAGCTAGAAAAGAGAAGACTTGGGGGAAACATGAGAGCTCTCTCCAGACATTTGAAGGACTGAGGTATTAGAGATCATGCTTAGCCCCAAGAGTTAAAACTAAGATAAGGGACTCAACCTTTTTTGTGTCATCAGCATTTTGTGTGTTGGTCTGTTACTCCTTATAATAATAATAAATAAGCATTTATATGGCTCTTTAAGGTTTTTAGGTTCTTTACAAAGCACTGTACATATCTTATCTCATTTGATCCTTACAGCAACTCTGTGAGAGAGGTGCTATTATTATCCCCATTTTACAATGGAGGAGACTAAGCCTGAGACTAAGAGAGGTTTTACAGGGTCACACAAAGTCCAACTACTGCTAGAAATATCGGAGGCAGTAAGCTCTGTTTTTCCTGACTCTGATGCTCTTAGCCACTTTGCCCAATGGGACACCTAGCTCTTAATTTTTGATGCATATAATAAGATATACATGATTACTAAGGAAATCAATTACACTGAAATGTAATTATCAAAATATTTCAAAAGATCACAATCCCCAAATTAAGGACCCCTAAACTAAGATTAAGAGATAGAAATTATAAGGAGGTAAATCCAGGCTTAATATAGAGGAAACTTTATTAGCAGTTAGAGCTATCCAAAATTAGAACCAGCCACCTCCTAAATTCACTGTGACATTAGGTCTTCATGAAGAGGCTCAAAAGCCAGCTGTTAAAAATGACATAGAGGGGAATCCCGAATGAGGAGTTGGACTGAATTCCCTCTAAGGTCCTTTATAAATTTAAGAATCCAAGATTTTAATCTTAAGATCCTTTATATCTTCTCTCAGTAGAAAAGACAGTACTATAGACTTTCTGGTGGACGTGAGAATTGGTTAGGTTACTACATATTGTTCTCTAGTAATGTGGCATAAAATATCATTGCTTCATCCCAAGCAAAAATTGGGGTGGGGGGGCTGAAAGAGAGTAAAAGAGTCAGAGAAAGGGAGACAGAGAGGCAAAGACACAGATTGACAGAGACTGCGAGATAGAGAGACAGAGACAGACAGAGTGAAACAAAGACAAAGATAAAGACAAAGACAGACACACAGAGAGAGAGAGACAGAGAGACAGAGAGGCAGAGAGACAGAGACAGAGAGAGACAGAGAGAGACAGAGACAGAGACAGAGAGAGACAGAGACAAAGAGAGACAGAGACAGAGAGACAGAGACAGAGAGACAGAGACAGAGAGACAGAGACAGAGAGACAGAGAGAGATGCAGTGAGTTCCCTTGTCTGGGAATCTGACCCAGCTGCACTACTTAGTACCTATCAGCTGCTGACTGAATTTTCACACTCTTCATATTAGTATTCATATTAGTATTACTACACTACACTCAATCTATTCTATAGTTATTGCAGAATTCCCACTGGTCACAGCTGGCATTCTGAGTAGTTAAGAGATTACTAATGGGCAACGAGTGACCTTGAAGCAACTCCTAAGGAAATAACCCTGGAAAGACCAACTGCAAGCCCTGTACTGCCCTTCTCTCCTGGTACTCTGAACAAATTACATCACTCTAATCAGTGATTCACACCCACCTGGTTATGCTAACCGCAGTGGGGACATGAGTCAACCACTGTGTGGTATTTTTAGCCTTCAGTGGGGGGAAAATTTGTTTTTAATCCACAATATGTGAAGAGACTTGATGTTAATTTTGGAATTTAAGCTTACCCCCAGTGCTTCTATACAGAAAGCTTTTAAAAGACTTGTTAATATACAAGACATGCCAGCAAAAGATGTGTACACTTAAAATTTGTAATCCATCCAACTGCCTAACTTGATACTGAAGTCTTATAAGCTGATGTTGTTGTCAGGGACATTTATTTTTCAAGGCTTGTCTTAAGGTATCTACTAAAAAAGCCCATTGACCATTCTAATACCGCTTAGGTACTGAGCAGAGGGGGCCCAAGGAAATTCAGAATGTGTCTGAATCTGAGTAAGTGTCTCTTTTTAGATAATTAGTGAAAGCAATACCTCATTTTATAAAGGGGGAGACTGAGTTTGAGGGAGATTCAAGGATTATAGACTTAGAGCCAGAAGGAATCTTTGGGGTCATGGATTCTTACTTCATCCATTTTGGAGGTAAGAAAACTGAAGCATAGAAAATTAGGTGGCCCCATCGCTAGTAAGGGTCTGAGGCAAGATTTGAATAAGGTCTTCCCAACTCCAAGTCTATCATTTCATCCACAATTCTGTATATTATCTGCCTTAATAAAGGTCCCAATGATTCAAATTCAGTTGAATTCAAAGACCAAAGGTGCTAACTAGCATACCATGGGGCCTGTGAAGTAATTTGTCTTAAGTTATATTAGTAAGAGTTTGAATCAGAATTCCTGGGCTCCTGACTCCAGGACCAAGTCCAGTGGGCTTCCCATCATACTATGACTGCCTATTTTCTTATTATAAAGAAAACAGAAGCTAACTCTATACGTAAACATAAAATGACAATCTTCCAAAATTGTTGGGGATAAAAGGATAGTAGGAAAGGAGGGAAAGGGAAACACACACACACACACACACACACACACACACACACACACACACACACAAATATCTGTTCCAGTGTAGTATTTCCTCTTATTTTTCTTCTTGCTATTTCTATAAATGAGTGAAGGATTTTTTTCCAGCCCATACTAGACTAGAATATGGAGTTTCTGTAATAGCCAATGCCTGCCAGTAATGGCTGTGTTTTAGCAGTGTGTCAGGGGACCATGAAACTAAACTAACCGATGATGATCTCCAGCTCGGCCATTGGTAGTAAGGACCTTTATCACTATCCACTGTGACACATAGGGCAAGCTATCTCTATGGTTTCCACCACTGCTGGTAAAGCATTTCTGTCTAGGTCATAGGGAGGAAGGAAAGGAAAGAAATAAGCGTTTATATAGTACCTTCTCTGGGCTATATATGTACAAGGCACAGCATAGTCAGAGGAAAGGCACAAGCAAAAAACAGAAGGTACCCATGACCATAGTTAATGAGTTGCAAGTCTGCTGGGTTTTTTTTCTCCAAAGGATATTTGGTCTAAAAATTAAATCCAGAACTGTGCCTTATGCTTCTGACAGACTTAACAAGCAAGTGGGAACCTCTCAGTGTTGGCAGCAAAGTTATCTAAGTAAGCTAATGATTTGCATTTTTCTCATCATGGCATTTCAGAAAACTGAGGTAAACTGCTCTTACTTCCCACTCCTTCCCTGCCCCCCAAGAATACTGACCACACAAGGTTGGAACATTTGGAGAGGAGAAGCTGGATCTAAATTTTCTGTTTCAGTCAGTCAATCAAGAAAAATTTATGAAGTACCTACTATGTGCCAAGCACTGCATTAAGCAATGGGGATACAAAAAACAATCCTCTCCTCACAATCTAATGGGAGAGATGTTTCAATAGATTATCAATTACATGCTTATTCCTATGTTATTAAAAAATTACCCATATATACTAAAAAGTCAGAGTATTAAGAATTTTATTCCAAAAATGGGAAAGAAAGTCATTGGATAGAGAGCTACCAGGGACCCTTGAGATTTTTTTTATCCACCCTTTCATTTTGAATAAGAAGAATCTGAGATGCAAAGAGACTGAATTTTCCAAGGTCACTCAAATATTAAATAATAGAGCTAAAATTTTCAACCAGGTCTTCTGACTCCAATTCATTGTACTTTCTATAACACTTCCTCCTAAACCTCCTAAACCACAAAAAAGCAGCAAATTTCTCTTAAAATTGCTTGAGGAGTCCCAGTTACTTATGGCATCAGAGTGACAAGTTGCTAGAGTGTCTTTGTAAAAGAATCCAGGCCAAAAAAAGAACCCCTAAATCTCTCTTTTCCTTTTTAGCATTTGAATCCATCACGACTGTTGTTAGTTTGGTTTTCAGGTCTATGTCTGTGTTATTCTGACCTTTAGGATTCATGAAAGGTTCCTTTTGCCTGGAAGAAATTTGATGAGTCAGATAGTTGCTAATGTTGGAAATTTAAAGCTAAGAATGGACAATATTGTGATATACTGGTAAGACAGGAATCAGGAAGATCCAAGAAGACACTCAGGTGACTACAAATAATTTATCTAACTTCTCCAGACCTCATTTTCTTTACCTACAAAATGAGAAATTAAACTAACTAATGATAGTAATTGAATATATAAATATATAGATCCTTATAAACTCCAAAGTACTTTGCCTATATTATCCCATTATTTTCTTTAATTCAATTCAATAAGCCTCTATTGGAAGTCTGCTATGGGGGGCAGCTAGTGGCTCAGTGGATAAAGAGTCAGACTTGGCGATAGGAAGCCCAAAGTTCAAATCTGGCTTCAGACACTTCCTAGCTGTGTGACCCTGGGCAAGTCACTTGACCCCAACTGTCTAGCCCTCACCACTCTTCTGCCTTAGAACCAATACTTAGTACTGATTCTAAAATGGAAGGTAAGGACAAAAAAGAAAGAAAGGAAGGAAGGAAGGAAGGAAGGAAGGAAGGAAGGAAGGAAAAAAGAAAGAAAATCTACTGTGTTTAAGACCCTGAGTTAGGCACAAGAGCTCTAATGACAAAAATTAAATATCCCCTGCCTTCAATAAGCTTAGATGCACAACAATCTTTCAAGATAGGTGTCACAGGGAAATGGAGCTCCTAGAAACTAAGTGACTGGCTCAGCATCACATATATATAGTCAACAGTAGAGCAAGGACTGGAACTCGGGACTTATTACTCCACACTCAGTTCCCTTTCTATATAACACCTAGCTCTTATAATGTGAATTTTATTATTTCATACATCTTCAGGGAAAGAAAATAAAAGTCAGAGAGAGAGTAGGATATTAAAGGCAAATTGACCTCAGCCTTCACATTCAAAATAGCTTAGTACTGTTAAAAAAAAATCCAAGGTCAATGCCACACATGGCTTAGAGGAGCAGTCTAAATATGTAGTAAAGGACAGAGCAGAGTAACAAACCACTCAATGAGTTTAGCATCAGAGGACCTAGGTTCAAATATTCTCACTTAAAATATGTATATTTGCACTTGGAAAAGTCCCTTAATAAGTCTGGGCCTCAGTATGATCATCCATATAGTGAGGAAATTCTACTTGATGGCCACTTCCAAGTTTCCTTCCAACTCTTAACATCTTTGATCCTGTGATCTATGAGTGGTGAGGAATCTCAGAGCCCTATACAAATGACTATTTAATAATAATTCATTTATTGAAGACTTTACAAAGTAATACCAGCACATGATCTTTTATTGACACAGCATCCTATGAGGAAAGCAGTAAAAGTTTATTTATTCCCATTTTACAGATGAGGAAACTGAGCCTCAACAGCATTAAGCAATCTGTCCCAATCACCAAGTCACAGAGTCAAGAATTCATCCTAAATTTTCAGATCCCAAGCAGAATTCTTTTAGCAAGACTAAACTGCTTTGGACTATTACATTTTGTGATACATTTCTTCCTCCTCCAACTCCTTTGAGAGTTTTCTTACATTAGTACATGATTAGAATTGTAGAGGGCTAGTGCTGAGAGCTTGAAGGTTTTGTCAATCACACAGCAGGTCACTGCTATTAGGTGAGATAATAGGAAAGGATTAATGGCTTCCCCTGACTGGCCTCTCATTCCTTGGTCTTTCCTCATGTTGCAAGCTAATTCTTTCCTAGCCAGAGTGCAGATGACAGCTCTCATCTCTCTTGATTTAGGTACCATTGTTACATGGAAGCATGGAGCTGGCAAGCTAAATCACCACATCTCCCGAAAACCTTGCTTTGGAATAGTTCAGTGATGTACAATGAGGGTAATGGAGTTGGGGTGGTGGGGAGAGGAGGGGGGAGGCAAAGTTGAAAGTTAGAAGGCTGTGCATATAGATATCTGGTTCACCTTGATGGGAAATGCTCAACTTGGGGTGAGGGAGGAGGCTGAAGGAAAAAAGACATTATTGAAAAAGAAAAAAGAAACAGAAGAGAGAGTTCCACTGTGCTAGGCTATATTATCTCACTAAGTTTCCATTTCAATTGATGAGATGAATTCTTAAACTTGTGTGTAAACACAACACTGCTGACTGGGTGGCCACTATGTCCCAAAAAGGCTAACTTGAAGTACAGATGGAGGAGATAGAATATTCAGCAAGTGGCACATTTCCCAATCAATTACTCATTTGACCCATGGTTGATGGTCTTTGCAACTGGTGGGAAAGCCTGAAACGTCCAAAGAGTGAATTATCATCTCCCTCCTGGGGGAATGTCTTGCCAGCCCATCCCCAAGGGGCCTGAGTTAAGAGGGTATCATAAAGTTGATTTATGGAGCTGATTTTCCTTGGCCCACAAAAAGAACAACATCCTCCTTAGCCATCCATCCAACACCTTTTCACTAGCACTCATCTCACTACCCAGCACAGGCATAAACTTTTAAAACTTTAATATTTAATTGATAAAAAAAAAATAAGAGAGGCGTCTATTGGAAATCTGCCTGGAAAGTCTTATGCTTAAAGTCTATACTTCAAAGATCTTCTATTTCGTGTATGTGTGTACTCTCTCTAGTTGCACAGATTGCAGCTGGGCTTTAGGAGATGCTCTCTCTGAGTTGCTGTAGCTAAAACAATTCATTACCCTTTTGCAGCCAACCTGGTGATGTACTTCTTGAACTTATATAGGTTGGTCCTGAGATGCTAGACACAGTAAATCACTATGGCCAAACTTGAAGCCTTTCTAGCTTGGGAAAAACTGAAGGACTTCATTCTCCATGAGCAGAGCCTCAAGAACCTAGATATAACTATAAGCCATGATGAAATATTGGAGAAGGACAATGATTCTAGCAAAGTATAGGCTCAATGGCCTCCAAAGCCCTCAATAGCCTTTAAATGAAGCATTCATGCAATGGAATTGCTTCATTTAATCTAACTTCTGCCACAAGTTTGGAAGGAGCTAGACAAATATTTGACATAAACCAAACTACCTAAACTTTGGAGGATTTTTAAATGTCCTTTAGACTTTAGAAGTGTTTTGCCACTGATTCCTAACCTGATCTCATGATTCCTGAGTAGTATCTTGTATTCTCTAGAGAAGGAGATACCAAGATATCCTCTGCTCTGTTCTATTCACCTAACCATTTGTAAAACTTGGCACCTATTAGGCATACACACTCTTTTTCCCAAGCAAGATCTTTCTGCTTTATTATCTCTGTTTCTCTCTGTGTGGTTAGACAGACAGACAGACAGACAGACAGATAGATAGATAGAAAATAGTTTTTTGTTGTTTAGTCATTTTGAGATGTGTCCAATTCTTCAGGACCCCATTTTGGGGTTTTCTTGGCAAAGATACTTGAGTAATTTACCATTTTCCTCCTCCAATTCATTTTACAGATGAGGAAATCGAGACAACCCAGTTTAAATGATTTGCCCAGGGTCACTCAGCTCATGTTGGAGGCCAAATTTGAACTCAGGTCTTCCTAACTCCAGGCCTGGCACTCTATCCACTGCAACACCTAAATAAGATATAAGTATATAGAAATAGATAGTTAGACAGACAGACAAGATAGATTTAGCTTTCTAATCTGTGATATATGTGTAACTAAAAGAAAAATAGCTAAAACAAGACTGACAATTAGAATAATCGCTAATTAGAAATCCATTAGTCTTCTATTATTCAAAATGTAGATGTAAGGCTCTGTACCTTCAAGGAAACTCTGAACATGTAAAAATATTGAGTGACCTATAATTCCCAAATTCTGACAAAGATCTATGACATTGAAAGTTTAATAACACTCTAAAGTTGACTTCAGTTTAAACAATGATTGTGTTGACAATAGAAGTGTAACACTGACTCATTCAAATTCATTTAGGATGAATTCTTTCCATATTTATTCTGTATTTCTATATTTTCACATTTGCCCAAATATATTAGCCCAAAAAAGCATGGACCAAAGTCAAAAAAAGGGTAAGACGATTAGAAAATCCAAACACCAAAAAAGAAAAAAAAAATCTCACACCAATTAAATGCATCCTTACTACCAAAATGATTACATCAGATTTGCATAGTTCTGCATATACATAGCTACAGAGTATTCTCCTTTATTATTTGCTTTGTCATTATGAGCTTTGGCCATCTTCTGCCAAACTGGGAAATGTTCTTAGCAACCAGTTGACCTTCTTCTTGGGTTTTAACAAGATGACTTTCTTCTCCACGGAATATCACTTTTATTCTGGGAATCCTGTAATCACATAATAACCAAAGGGGAAAACAGAAAGCACTGGATCCAGAATCATAGACCTGGATGCAGCACTGAGTAGTTGGTACAACAAAGCAACCCTATGCTCTGGGTCTCAGGGTCCCATCTGTAAAATGGAAACCGTATATATCCCTCATTCTTTTTCATCTCATCTCTGAAATAAGAAAGGGATAAATGAAGTCCCCTAAAGTGAGTTGAACCCTTTAGGAGAGAGGTATGAAGTAATTGCAAAATGCTATGATAACCAGGCAGATTTTATCATGACAAAATAAGTTATTTGTCAAGTAACACATACCTCCTGATCCATTCTCAAAAGCTGTAAAAGAAAAAAGAAAAAAAAAACCTTCGGTTTCTCTTGGATTTTAAACACTCATTAAAGCCTGATTTTTGTTTTAATAATCAAGGAAATGAATTTCCTGGGAATTGCCTCCACATAGTAAGTCTTGAATTGAAGTACAAATTTCTCCTTTGCTATTTAAAGAATAATAACAATAACAACAGAAACAATATCTTACATTTGTACATTGCTTTAGTTTTCTGAGTTCTTTGAAATCTGTCATTTCACTTGATCCTCAGAATAACCCTGTGAAGTAAATAAAACAAATATCATTATCCCCATTTTACAGATGAAGAAATTGAGGCTCAGAGATGTTTAAGGGATCTGTGAAAGATAACCTGGCTAGTAGCTGGCAGGATGAGGACTAGAACTCCCATCCCATAACTCCCTATGTTGGTGCCTTTTCCAGTACACCATGTACATTCTCTGCTACCATTGTCATTCCTGAATTGACCTCTGTGATTCCATGGTGCTGCTCTGACCACTAGTTTACTTCCTCCCATCCAGATTGTGGCTGCCATTCTTGCAATTGCCGGGATTGTGATGATGACGTATGCCGATGGATTCCACAACCACTCTGTGATCGGCATAGCATTGGTGGTGGGGTCAGCCTCAATGTCTGCTCTTTATAAGGTAAATGCATACAGAGCATAATCTCTGAGATTTATCCCAGCAGTCCTTGAAAAGGATAACTGTGGCTTAGGTGATAAAGAGAAGACCTTAGCTTTGACTCATTTTTTACCCTTCATGGATCTCAGTGGTACAAGGGACATTGCAAGAGCATCTATTCCTCTTGAAAGCAGACCACAAAGCAAGATGACCTTGCATTGAATGGCCCTGGATGATGAGCACTAATGTTGCTCAGGCATTCTGTACAAAAATGTGCTCTCAATATAGGCGGCATCAGAATACATGGCTTTTGCTCTGATTTTTTTTCAAATTAAGCCTTGGGTTTACAGCAAATAAGACAGAATGGTTGATACCCAGAAGTAGCTGAGTCAGATTAGTTTGCCGAAGAGATGGCAAAACTCAGAGACTAAAGTGGTTCAGTGTGTGATCATCCTGGATTTTTCCATCCTAACACAAGGGCAAATGAGTATCTGATGCAATATCTTTTAAATTCTTCCTTATACGACATTTGCTACCACCAGTATTCAGCACACACTATAAATCTTATTCTTGGCTCTTGCTTTTCCTAGTGGCAAAGGTGTCTTACCCATAGGGTCTGGGTAGGAGCAATTGACTTTAGTATTGAAACTTATTGACCCTTGGTGGATTAAAACAGTTCATTCTTCATAGGGAGTACAGAAAATTGAAATTAAACCACAGGTCTGCAACTAAGTTACCTTATTGATTGTAAAGGTAACAATTTAACTTGCTTAAATTTAATAATTATTAATTATGTGTCTGTCTTATAAGCAAAAGGTTAGGTGAGACACTAAAGATAAAGATGAAAAATGATATTGTCCATGCTTTAAAGAAGGGACAAGACATAGTCTATTTATAGTCTATTGGGGATTGGAGGATTCCACATACACACAAACAAAAAAGAAGGAAAGAAAGGAAGAAAGAAAGGAAGAAAGAAAGGAAGGAAGGAAGGAAGGAAGGAAGGAAGGAAGGAAGTGGCTCAGTGGATTGAGAGCCAGACCTAGAAATAGGAGGACCTTGGTCTAAATCTGGATTTTGATACTTCCTAGTTGTGTGACCCTGGACAAGTCACTTAACCTCCATTGCCCAAGCCTTACACTCTTCTGATTTAGAAACAATACATACTATTAATTCTAAGATGGAAGGTAAGGGTTTTCACAAAAAGTATAAGAGAGATACAAAGGAGAATGTGATGGAGGAGAGTCCTTTTACTTGGGTAAGGGAGGAAATAGCAATTCGAGAAGGAATCACAGAATTATTGTAATCTTCTCTTATTGGCTTCTCTGGCTTTTTTGAAGATAGCTCAAAATCCTATCCCCTGCAGGAATTATTTCCCAGTGTCCCCCACTTCTCCCCAGTAACTTCCCTCTGAGATTACTTCGCATCTTCTCTTTATGTATCTTCAATATCCATAGTAATGTTTGCATGCTGTCTTCTTTGTTAGAATGTGAGGATTTTTTATGGATGAGAACTGAGTTTTTGCCCTTCACTGTATCTCCAGTACTTAGCACAGTACTAAAGTAAGTTCTTTTTTTTTTTCAAACCTTTACCTTTTGTCTTAGAACAATACTGTGTTTTCAAACCTACAACCTCCTGTCCCTAGGCTTGGCTTTTAGTTGAGCCAGTTAGCTGCCCTGAAAGTAAATTCTTCATAAATGCTTGTTGAATGATTGATTAACCTTGAAGGAAAATTTCATTTCAATAGACATTTGATTCAACAAACACTATTTAAGTGCCTGCCACATATAAGGTACTGTGCTGAGTACTAGGAATATAATGGGGGAGGGACCAAAACAGCCCCTGACATCAAAAAGCTTACATTTGGGAGGGAGTGGCAGGGGCAGAGGTAGGGAGAGGGAAGCATAAATTTTTTTCAATGTAATTTGAGGAACAAGAGAGGACTAAGAACTAGGAAGAATTCGGAAAGGCTTCATGGAGGAGTTGGTATTTGGGCTTAGCCTTGATCCTGAAAAGCAGAAATGAAGAGGGAGAACAATACAACCAGGGGAGGTGAGCCTAGGTAAATGCATAATGGTATGAGATTGAATGTCAGGTAGTCCGATTTGATTAGAATATAGAGTATGAGAAAGAAACGAATAGAAAACAAAGCTAGTGCCAGACTGCAGAGAATCTCAAATGTTTTGCTGAAGAATATGTATTTCCTCCTGGTGGCCAAAGGAAACCCCCAAAAGGAGGACTAAGTGATCATACCTGGGCCTTATATTATTTTGGCAAGTTGGCAGAGATCAGTTTAGAGAAAGGAAAGAATGGAGATGAGGAGATCTGTTAGGAGTTTATTATAAGGCTCCACGTGAGAAGCGATGAGGGGCTAAGAGTAGCAAGAAGGAGGAGAAGGAAGAAGTCATCCCAAAGGGAAGAGACACAAAAGAGCCATGTCACTGGAGTCAAGAAATGAAAGCATATATCAGAAGAGGGGATAGTTGGCAATGTCAGAAGTGACAGAAAGATCAAGCATGACAAGATCAAATAATTAGTCATCTGACTGGTAGTTGTGAGATCATTAGTAACATTGGATGGACTGGTTTCATCTGAGTAATAGAGTCAGAAACCAGATTACAAGGTGTTGTGTGTTATGAAGTGAGTCAGGTAGCTAGATGGCATAATAGAATGCTGGGCCAAGAGTCAGGAAGACTCATCTTTGTGAGTTCTAATCTGGCCCCAGATACCTACTAGCTGTGTGACCCTGGACAAGTCACTTAACCCTGTATGCCTCAGTTTCCTCATCTGTAAAATGAAATGGAAATGGCAAATCATTTCAATATCTTTGCCAAGAAAACCCCAAAATGGTTCACGAAGACTTTGATATGATTGAAATGGCTCAACAAAATTGTGAAACTAGTGGGTTTTGAAGAAGATAAATGAGGGAACACAGATGGTTCCTTCTAGGGGTTTGGCAATGAAAGGAAGAACAAATATAAAAGGATAGTTTAGGGCAGTGATGGTGAACCTTTTAGAGATGGAGTGCCAGGCCCTGCCCCCACCCCCAGACTGAGTGCTGTGCCCATCCCCCCCAGAGATCATGTGCCATGTTCTGGCCCCCCCACACTCAGTACCAGGTGCACCACCCCCGTTACCCCATACAGGGGAGGAAGAAAGCACCCCCATTAGGCTGCTGGGTGGAGGGGTGAGTAAAGTGAGGAATGTCCTCAGCAAGTATAGAGAGGGGCAGGAGAGTGGCCTGAGCTCTCTGCTCCCCTCCTGGCTCTTCCACTTGTAAGCCGCCCACCTTTCCCCCTGTGCACTCCCATTGGCTGCTGGGCGGAGGGGCAGGGAATGGGAGAAATGTTGTCTGGCACAGTGGAGAGGGGGAGGAGAGCAGCTCTGCCCAGGCCCTCTGCCTTTCTAGTAATGAGCTCTGGGGGTGGGGAGGGGAAAGAGTGGCCACATGCCCATAGAGAGCACTCTGCGTGCCATCTTTGGCACCCGTGCTGTAGGTTTGCCATCACTGGTTTAGGGAGATAGCTAGATCAAGTAAAGGTTGTTTTGTTTTGCTGGGAAAGGATATAACTCGTCATGTTTTAGGCAGCATGAAGAAGCAAGTAAGCAATAAGGAAACTCAAATATGAAAAAGACAGAAGGAATTATAAGTAGGATGAGCTCCCAGAGGAGACAGAAAATGATTGGATCTTGGGCACAAAGAGAGAAATCTGTCTTGAGAAAGAAAGCTGCCTGTTTTTTTTAAACCCATACCTTCTTTCTTAGAAGCAATACCGTCTATTGATTCCAAGGCAAAAGCCAGGTAAAGGTTAAGCAATAGGGATTAAGTGACTTGCCCAGGATCACACATCTAGGAAGTATCTGAGGTCAGATTTGAACCTAGGACCTCCCGTCTCTAGGCCTGGCTCTCTATCCACTGAGCCACCCAGCTGTGAACTGTGAATTACATCTTTTTTTAAAGACTGAGGTGAAGATGAAAAGAGAATATGTTCTAGGGATAGGAGCATGCACAGAAATGGGAATGTGCAGGGTAAAATTAGAGGACAATTGTCCATTTTGGCTGGAATGTAGAACTTGTGAAGGGAAATAACATGAAATGGATCTGGCAAGTTTGGTTAGAGCCAAATTAGGGAGAATTAATGAATTTGTATTTTATTCTCTTAGGAACAGGGAAACACTGACATTATTTGAATATAAAAGTGACAAAATCAGACCTATACATTGAGAATTTTATTTGTTCAGTAGTTTGAAAGATAGATTTGAGAGGGGTGGGCTTTGGGGAAGTTATTAGACTAGTTCCAACAAGAAGTAACTAAAACGTAAACTTGAGTTGTGATGATATAAGTGAAGAGAGGAGGACATAAATATGGGAGAAATTGTGAAGAATCAATGGAGTTAGCAAATGATTGGATAAGGGTTGGGAATTAGGGAAAGAAAAGCCAAATATAACTCTTAGTTTTCAAAGCTGAGTGACTAGCAGTGTGGTGAGGGGTCATCAACAGAAGTAGAGAAGTTGGAAAGAGGGGCATGTCCAGATGTCATTGATTGGTATACTAAATGATTAATAAATGCTTTTAAATTCATTCACTCATGATGATGAGTTCAGTGTTATACATGTTGAGTTGAAGGTGCTAGTGAAACATTCAGATGAGGATGTGTAGCATGTAGTTGGAGATCTGGGCCTGGATCTTATTCCTTCCTTTTTCTTACCTCTATGTCCTGTCCCTCACACCCTCCAACACACATACACACACCCCTCAAAATTCTCTAAAACTTAGGCAGATTCTTCAGAATAACTGATAAAATGAAGAAAAATCAGAAAGCTTCTATTAATAAGCTAAACTCAATTGTCTCTATGTTTTAGTAAAAATCACAAATACAGAGCACTGAGAAATGGAATCCATAGTGAGGCTACAAATTTAGTTTTAGTCTTCAGTTTCTGCCCCCTCTCCAACCATTTCTTTGGCAAGAATGGCCAAGAGGAGGCAAAATTCAAATGTGGGAATGTCACTTTCACTCCTGACTCCTCCATGCACACAAGAGGCATAAAGAAGCAGTGGGTGAGATGGCCCAAAAGAAAAGGGCAACAGAATGAGGAAAAAGAAGCAAAAGCCCATACCCCCAAAATAAGGATTCAAATTGTCCAAGAATAATCAAGACTAGATTGTACCAAGGTGCTGTCCTGCTAGTAGCCTGAATGATGGAGAGGGGTTGGGAAGAATGAACAGTTATAAGAAACTAGACCACCATGACTTTCTCTAAAATGCTACAAGGTCAGTCTTGGGCAGGGGGGAAAGGAATGAGCTCTCAAAGTCATGCTCTAGAGACGAATGACAACCCTTATGCTTTCTAGACTTTACAGCCATTGTTATGTAGAGATGGCAGGATGGAATCCCTGCAAAATACAGGGTCAGCCTCACCCAAAGTTCTCCAGGGGACCATGGCATTGGTTTTCAAGCTGTGTCTCATCTATAGGGGCTTCTTTGAAATAAAGGAGATATGATTGATGTAATTTATCATCTCTGTCAATTCTAACATCATTCAAGGTTGAATCACTAAACCATGAAAAAATGACTCAGAAGGATCCTTCTTCTACAATTTCAAACACTGAAAACCATTTGTCCTTGAGAGCTATAGTACACAAACAGATACCAAGTCCTTTGTAAATATGTAGAATTTAGTAGATAGTAAATATGAAGATTTTATTATATGCCATGCACTGTCCTAAGAGCTAGGAATACAAAAAAAAAGCAAGAACATATTTTTTGCCCTCAAGGAGCTCAGATTCTAATGGGGGAGACCATACAGAAACAACTATGCATATACAAATTAAATATAAAGTAGATGGATACTGATTTCAACAGGAAGGAACTAACAGTGAGGAGACGAGGAAAAATCTCCTAAATAAAGTAGTATTTTAACTGAGTTTTGAAGAATACTCAGAGAAGCCAGTAGACAGAGTAGTAGACATTGCCAATAGAACTCTCCTATGATGTGGCTCTTCAGAGAGGGACCTAAATGAGTTCAAATACCATGAGTCAAGTCAAGTCCTCCAAAACATACTGTCATAAAAAAAAAAAAAAAGCCTAATGGAATGGTTAGCCTTTACCTTAGTGGTTAGTGCTGTCATCTCATACCAACTTTACAAAGGACTTTCCTCATCATAAATAAATGCTAATTTGGAAAGAATACAGTAATCTTTTGCTCACCGTGGTTTTGTCTTGCAGGTTTTGTTCAAACTTCTCCTTGGCAGCGCTAAATTTGGAGAAGCAGCTCTATTTTTGTCCATATTGGGTGTATTCAATATCCTTTTCATCACCTGTATTCCTATTATTCTTTACTTCACCAAAGTGGAATACTGGAACTCTTTCGATGACATTCCATGGGGAAATCTTTGTGGATTCTCAGTTCTCTTATTGAGTAAGTGACTATGATCATATTGGAACCCATGAAAAGAATAACAGACAGTATAAATGCCAAGCAAAGAAGTCTTTTTAAATACTGTAGCCTCAGTAAGGGAAAAAATGCTCTTTATAGGTACCCTCACGTCTCTTACAATGTTTCAGTAAAATTGTGTTGATCAACAACAAGAAAAAGATAATCTTGAGCTCAGATCTCCACTTGTAGCCAAACAGTCCAAAACAAACAGAGAACTCTAAAAAAATAGCTATTACAGCAATGTGAAATAATGTCCAACAATTAAGCAATTCAAAGCCGTTTCTGTAATATAGAAAATCAAGACGATTATCCTAGGTCCTCTCTTTGAGTGACTACCACCCCAAAGAGACCCACAATATTGATAACTCGGAAATGATTCAGGGAGACACACTAGTGAAGAAGAATGTATATTTATCAGCTGGTGCTAAAATATAAAGATATTTGAGTCAACCTAGTCTACACTGAAGCAAAGTGAATAAAACTACCCCTAAGACTACCCATGTGTGATTTTTTTTCCCTTCAAAGTTACCTTAATGATGGTTACAGGTTGTAATGTGATTATTTAACTGTTAAAGTGGAAGCAATAGGTTAGGGGAAAGGAGAGAAGAAGGATTATAAGAAAAAAAGGATAAATATATAATTTGATTTGCCCTAAATTTTGTATCTTCCAGAAGTGGATGATATAGATATATTTGATATCTATAAGTAAATCCAGTCACTCATTCACAAGGAAAAGAGCAACAGCGATAGCAGGGCAGGATAATTATATCCATAGAGATCCAAATACCTGATATTCTCTGCCCTTATCCTATAGGCCAGAAGAAAAAGAGTAGGCCCAGCCTTCCCCCAACTCTTGTACTGTTATTGCCAATAAAGCTGATAGAAGCATCAATAAAATCTGGTCTCGGCATCATTGTCATTGTTATTATCCAAAAGCCATCAGTCTGTGGAATTTGAATGGCTTCCTATTCTTTATTTCAGCATTCAATATTGTATTAAATTTTGGAATTGCTGTTACATATCCAACTTTGATGTCACTTGGAGTTGTACTAAGTGTGCCTGTGAATGCAGGTAAGATTACATCATTTTATATATAATTCTTCATTTTAAAAAAATCTCTACTATATCTGGTAATAGACTGCATCTTTTTCACATTGAAGAGTAAGAAGGTTTGACTTTTTTAATCTATATTTGGTATACATTCAATATTTTAATCAGAAATGAACAATTTTCTGTCATTTTGCTTGATTTCCCAAAATAGGAATGAGGGTTGAAGCACCTGGCAATTGGAACACTTTATTTTAGAGCTTTCTAATAATAACTGTGATTTATGCTATGCTATAAGATTTGTACATCAAAACTCAAATTTTTAATATTCCTTAAACTAGAATTTATATTTGAGTTTAAGTTCAATTCAATAAAAATGTATTTAGCACCTACTGTGTGCTAAGTCCAAAGAATAAAAAGATAAAAAGATAAAATATGGCAATGTCTGCCCTAAAGAAGCTCATATTCTACTAGTGGAGTTAGTAAGCACAATATCTAGAACTCTGAACCCAGAGTGCAGAAAGTTTGGGTTCAAATCTGGCCTTAGACACTTACTGGGAGGGTCACTTACTGTGACCCTGGGCAAATCATAGTTTCCTCTACTAAAATAGAGATAATAATACCTACCTTCCAAGGTGGTTATAAAGACCAAATAGGCAGATAATTATAAAGTACTTATCATAGTGCCTGGCACATAAAAGGTGCTTAATAAATGCATACTTCTTCCCCCTTCCCCTGATTCTTGAGATAAACAGGAAAAATATTGTTTTTATGTTAAGAAGGAGAAGTTTAGGCTCAGATGGGTCTGTGATTAGTCCAAGATTACAGTAATAAGTGGAATCTAATCTTAAACTTTTCATTACAAAGCTGTAGGAAACACCATGAATATTTTCTAAGTTCTCTAGGTAGATTGATGCTTTTGGGGTGGGGGTGGGGGTAGAAAGCAAAATATATGTTATATATATATATATATATACGTATATATAATTCCAGCATGGCATATGAGTATGGTAGAATTGATTAACAACCTGAAATATTTTTAAAGCCTCTTCCATTGTTAAGTGAACTCCAAATTAAAAACCATTTTTTAATTAAGTACTGCTTATTCTCCATGCACTGTTATATAGTTGGAGATGTGAATCTGAAATAAGATCCAGTCCCTGTCCTCAAGGAGCTTACAATTTTCCATTCATTTTACTTTACAATTTAATTCAAAAAACATTTAGTAAGTACCTACTATGTGCTAGGCACTGAGGTTCTAAAGGTCAGAAGGAAATAGTCCTTGCCCTAAAAAAAGTATATTCTACTGGGGAGGAAATACAACATGTACACAGAGAAATAAACATACAATGTAAATTCAGAAAGGAGTTAGTCTTAAAAATGTTTATCTTTGTCTCTTTATCACTCACAAAAGATACATGTGTGTACATCTACATACCTATTTACTATAATTATATATAAAGTCATTTCCTATTAGCCCCCCATGTGACTCCTTCTGCCAACACACGTGCTAGAAGATACTAGCTCGCATTTTCTGAGTTTGTTATAGTCTGAAAAAATCTGCATTTTGTGGTAACTACAGTTGGAGAAAAGAAAGGGCTGGTCCATGATCACACAACTAGGCAGTACCACAGTTGGGAAATAAATCTAAGTCTTTCTTAAATTCAAGTCCACAATGTGACTAAAGTCACAATGACTTTTTTTTTTCTTGGCCCGGACCTGTGATTTCACTGGTGTAGGACTCTACACCAGTGAGGATCTACTTCTGCTATTCCAGATTGACACCTTCTCTGCAATGTATAGTCTTAGAAGATTATCTGGGCCACTTAGAAACTAAGGAACTTTCATGAGAGGCACATAAACATTATATATTATGTATCCAAGGCAAGAGTTGAACCCAGGTATTCCTGACTCTAAAATGTGCTCTCTATCCATTATACCACACTGACTCTTGATTCAAATGCAAACAGCTAATTGAATTCCCCTTTTAGCCCAACTGGCTGCTATTTTTCTACCTAATTTGAAGGGGGTTTTCCTGCCTTACATCTAACTTCTCTGTATCACCTGCTCTCCTGCCTATTCCCAGTTTCTGCAGAAAGCAGATCACGTCAGCACTTGCATCAGAATGATTCTTGGATGAGTTTGTCCCCAAGTTCTCTTGGCATACTTACCCTCCCTGCCTCCCAGCAAAAGAAAGCCCTTCTTCTGCCCAGGCAAGGTACCTGGATCTTAGTCAGCCCTGGAATTTCTCCAAATCCTAGGGATCATTAGAGGATTAATCTCCCTGAGGTTAGCAAGTTCTTATCCCACCAAATGCCTTATAAAACATGTCTGGAATTATATTCAAAGCAACTCTTGGGAATCAATATTTTGCCATGTTTTGTCCTACACAGTGTCCAACCCCTCAAATATGTCTTCTTCATATAAAGCCTCCCATATTGGAGTCTTAACCTTTCTGGAACGCCCAAATGTCAACTAATGTCTCAGGTTTCTTTAAGTTTTATGAGGTATTTCCTTCCCCAAAACCATCTGCAATAGGTTGCACAATTTTCATTATCATCATCTTACAGATGAATAACCTAAGGTTCAGAAAAGTTGTAATTGGCCCAAATAATTATACAAGTGATAACATGGAGGAAGAATTGGCAAGACTTAGAAAATGATTGGATATAGGGAGTGAGGGAGAGGGAAAAACTAAATATAACTGAGGCTGAAAACCTGAGTGGTAAGATGGATGTCTTTGCCCTCAACAAAATAAGGGAAGTTTGGAGAAGGAAGAGTTTGAGATAGGAAATAATGTTCACTTTTGGAGGATAACTGGATGGGAAAGGGAAGTCAGACAAGTAGGGGGAGAATAGTATCATTTTAGATAAGGAAGCATAAGATAATTCAAGAGGAAAGGGTGATCAACAGTTTTTAAAACTAGAGAGAAGTCAAGTAGAATGACTAAGTAAAGGCCATAGCATGAGCAGTTGGGAATCCTAGAGAATAGTTTGAATTCAGTGGTAGCTTCAGAAGCCTAACTGAGGAGTGGAAAGTGAAGAAATAAATAAAACATACCCCTCTAGGAATTTGGGGTGTGAAAGGATAGAGATATATAGGAAAATAACTTGGACTATTGCAAAGTCAAGAAAATCCAGAGGCAAGGGTAAAGCCTAGAAAAGATTGAGACAGAAAGGGAAGAGCGATAGAGGAGGAAATTTAGGAGAGTTCAGTATTAGGGACAAGAAAAGAATGAATACTGAGGGAAGAAGTGGAGATCCACAGTATTGGATACTGCATAGAGCTTTGGAAAGGTGAAGACTGACAAAAGACCACTCTGTTTGTGGCAGTAAAATATTTCAGTGCTCTGGAAAGGGCAAAAGATTTTGGTAAAATGATGAGAAAAGAGGCCAGATAAAAAGAGACTTTTTTATCTTTTTTTTTCATTTAATAATTTTTTTTAGAAAAGTTAACATGGTTACATGATTCATGATCTTACTTTCCCCTTCGCCCCCCGAATCCCCCCCCATAGCCGATGTGCATTTCCACTGGTTTTAACATGTGTCATTGATCAAGACCTATTCCCAAATTGTTGATAGTTGCATTGGAGTGGTAGTTTCCAGTCTGCATCCCCAATCATGTCTGCATCAACCCATGTGTTCAAGCAATTGTTTTTCTTCTGTGTCCAATCCTGCAGTTCTTCCTCTGAATGTGGGTAGCATTCTTTACCATAAATCCCTCAGAGCTGTCCTGTGTCATTGTATTGCTGCTGGTACAGAAGTCCATTACATTCGATTTTACCACAGTGTATTGGTCTCTGTGTACAATGTTCTTCTAGCTCTGCTCCTTTCGCTCTGCATCAATTCCTGGAGGTCTTTCCAGTTCACATGGAATTCCTCCAGTTTATTATTCCTTTGAGCACAATAGTATTCCATCACCAGCATATACCACAATTCGTTAACCCATTCCCCAATTGAAAAGCATACCCTCATTTTCCAGTTTTTTGCCACCACAAAAAGCATGGCTATAAATATTTTTGTACATGTCTGTTTATCTATGATCTCTTTGGGGTACAAACCCAACAATGGTATGGCTGGATCAAAGGGTAGGTATTCTTTTATAGCCCTTTGAGCATAGTTCCAAATTGCCAGCCAGAATGGTTGGATCAGTTCACAACTCCACCAGCAATGCATTAATGTCCCAATTTTGCCACATCCCCTCCAACATTCATTGCTCTCTCCTTCTCTCATTTTAGCCAATCGGTTAGGTGTGAGGTGATAACTCAGAGTTGTTTTGATTTGCATTTCTCTAATTATTAGAGATTTAGAGCACTTTCTCATGTGCTTATTGATAGTTTTGATTTCTTTATGTGGAAATTGCCTATTCATGTCCCTTGCCCATTTATCAATTGGGGAATGGCTTGATTTTTTATACAACTGATTTAACTCCTTGTATATTTGAGTAATTAGACCCCTGTCAGAGGTTTTTGTTATAAAGTTTTTTTCCCAATTTTTTGTTTCCATTCTGATTTTGTTTGCATTGTTTTTGTTTGTACAAAAGCTTTTTAATTTAATATAATCAAAATTATTTATTTTACATTTTGTAATTTTCTCTAACTCTTGCTTGGTTTTAAAATCTTTCCTTTCCTAGAGATCTGACAGGTATACTATTCTGCGTTCACTTAATTTTTTTATAGTTTGCCTCTTTATATTCAAGTCATTTACCCATTCTGAATTTATCTTGGTGTAGGGTGTGAGATTTTGATCTAAACCTAATCTCTCCCATATTATTTTCCAAATTTCCCAGCAGTAATGAAGAGGAAATTAAGTCAATCATTAAAAACTATTTTGTCCGATTATATGGCAATAAATATAGCAATCTAGGAGATATGGATGAATATTTACAAAAATATAAATTGCCTAAATTAACAGCAGAAGAAATAGAATACCTAAATAATCCCATATCAGAAAAAGAAATTGAATAAGCCATTAAAGAACTCCCTAAGACAAAATCACCAGGGCCGGATGGATTCACAAGTGAATTCTATCAAACATTCGAAGAATAACTAATCCCAATACTATACAAATTATTTTACATAATAAATAAAGAAGGAGCCCTACCAAATTCCTTTTATGACACAAATATGGTAGTGATTCCAAAGCCAGGTAGATCAAAAACAGAGAAAGAAAACTACAGACCAATTTCCCTAATGAACATAGATGCAAAAATCTTAAATAGAATACTAGCAAAAGGACTCCAGCAAGTGATCAAGAGGATTATCCATGAAGATCAGGTGGGATTTATACCAGGAATGCAAGGATGGTTCAACATTAGGAAAACCATCCACATAATTGACCATATCAACAATCTAACAAACAAAAATCACATGATTATCTCAATAGATGCTGAAAAAGCCTTTGACAAAATACAACATCCATTCCTATTGAAAACACTGGAAAGTATAGGAATAGAAGGTCCTTTCCTAAAAATAATAAACAGTATATACCTAAAACCATCAACAAGCATCATATTCAATGGGGATAAATTAAAAGCCTTCTCAATAAGATCAGGAGTGAAACAAGGATGCCCATTATCACCTCTATTATTCAACATAGTACTAGAAATACTAGCAGTAGCAATTAGAAAAGAAAAAGAAAATGAAAGTATCAAAATAGGCAATGAGGAGACTAAGCTATCACTCTTTGTAGATGATATGATGGTCTACTTAAAAAAATCCTAGAGAATCAACTAAGAAGCTTGTAGAAATAATCAACAACTTTAGCAAAGTTGCAGGATACAAAATAAATGCACATAAATCATCAGCATTTCTATATATTTCCAACACATCACAGCAGCAAGAGGTAGAAAGAGAAACACCATTTAAAATCACCCTAGACAATATAAAATACTTAGTAATCTATCTACCAAAACAAACACAGCAATTACACAAAAACAACTACAAAACACTTTCCAAACAATTAAAACTAGATCTAAACAATTGGAAAAATATTGATTGCTCATGGGTAGGACAAGCTAACATAATAAAAATGCCCATTCTAAGCAAATTAATTAACCTATTTAGCGCCATACCTATCAAACTACCAAAAAACTTTAGACTGAATTAGAAAAAACTGTAATAAAGTTCATTTGGAATAACAAAAGATCAAGAATATCAAGGGAAATAATGAAAAAAATGTGAAGGAAGGTGGCCTAGCAGTACCAGATATTAAACTATACTATAAAGTAGCAGTCATCAAAACGGTATAGTACTGGCTAAGAGACAGAAGGGAGGATCAGTAGAATAGACTTGGGGTAAGTGACGTCAACAAGACAGTGTATGATAAACCCAAAGAGCCAAACTTTTGGGACAAAAATCCACTATTTGACAAAAACTGCTGGGAAATTTGGACTTTTTTATCTTTTGAGAGAGATGTGGGCATGTATGTAAACACTGAAAAAAGAGCCAGTGAATGACAATTTGAAGATGAGAGAGGAAGTAAAAAGGGCTGGAATCATAAGAATAAGTAATGAAATTGGTTTTAGAAAGGAGAAGGAACACTTTGTCCTCAGAATCTAGATCAAGGGCCGGCAACCTTTTGGCCGTGAGAGCCGTAAACGCCACATTTTTTAAAATGTAATTTCGTGAGAGCCATACAGTGCTCAGAAGTGTGGGCTCCTGTAACAGCGCCTGAAAAAAAAATTGACTTTATGGCTCCTGCAGAAAGAGCCATACGTTGCCAACCCCTGATCTAAAGCAATACCAGAGAGTATGAGAATTGCATAAAAACTTTTTGAAATGTGGAATGAAGGGAACAGAGAGTTCAGGATGGGTAGGCTCTACTCTCTTAGGCAAGTAGGATACAAGGGTCTCTGCTAAGATGATTTCAATATTCCTTTCTACATCTATATTTTTTGAATCTTCATCTATGCATCATGCCCATAATAATATAGGGATAGGAAGGAATGTTGAGATCATCAAGTTCATGGCTCAGTTTTACAGATGAGGAAAATGTAGCCTGTCAGAGGAACAGTCCCTTCCCTCAAGAAGCTTCCATTCCAAGGGGCAGGAAGACAACACATAAAAAGAAACTGAAAAGGCAGAAAGGTTGATTTAGCGAAGGTTCCCATTATGGGGTTATGGTAGGGAAATTCCAGGGAGTAGGAAACATAGCCTAGAGAGGAATGAAGACATTACTGGCCTGGCAGTCCTCCTTAAAATAGTGGTTCTGGGAAGAACCAGCCTATTAGAAGGGGAAATCATAAGGGAAGAGAGCACTTGTAATATGAGAAATCCAGGAGTGAAGTTAAACTTCCAAGGTACATAGGCTTCAGGACATAGCAGAGAAAATCCAAAGGCAAGGGTAAAGCCTAGAAAGGATTGAAACAGAAAGGGAAGAAAGATATAGGAGGAAATTTAGGAGAGTTCAATATTAGGGACAAGAAAAGAAGGAATACTGAGGGAAGAAGTGGAGATCTCAGTATTGGATACTACATAGGGCTTTGGGAGGGTGAAGACTGATAAAAGACCACTGTATGTGGCAGTAAAATATTTCCATGCTCTGGGAAGGGCAAATAGGTTTTGGTAAAATTATGAGAAAAGAGGTCAGATAAAAAGAGGCCGAGACTGAGACTTATTGGTAGGTGGTAAGGAAGTGGAAGAATCAAATATATTCTAGACCTTACATAAACTGGAAGAGAAACAGAAAATGTTAGTTTAAGGAGATTTCAAATTCCAGGGAAGGATGGTTTTGAGTGGGTGTATCTGTAGGGAAAACCTGAGCATTTTTGTCGACAGAAGGGAAGGAACAAGTGAAAGACAGACTGAAGATTGAACAAAAAACAGAACAGATGCTAAACTGAGGCAGGCCCATCCAATCCAACAAGCCTTAAATAAATATTGCTTTTGTGCCAAGCACTGTGCTAGGCAAAAGACCAAAATGAAACAATCCCTGCCTTCAGTAAACTTACATTCTACTGGGGAAAAACAACATGTACACATGTAACTTAAAAATTATACCAAAAAAATGTAAAGTAGTTGTGAGGGAAAGCCTTGAGAACTGAGGAATGAAAGTAGGAGCATGAATCATGTAACTATGTTAACTTTTCTAAAAAATGAATATTAATAAATGTAAAAAAAAATAAAAGCAAAATTAAAAAAAAAAGAACTGAGGGAACCAGAAAAGGTTATTCTAAGAAATGATGAGCTAAGCCTTGAAGGAAAAAAGGAATTCCAAGAGGAAGAGGTGATGAGGAAGAAAATTCCAGACATGGGAAACAGTTAATATTGTGTATAGGCTAGAATCGAGAATGCATTAATAGGAAGATACTAGAGGAGCTTGGAGTCACCCTCTGAAAAAAAAACAAAAGGAGAAAAAGGAGAAGATTTCAAAAGGTATTTAAGTGTCTAGGAGTGGAACTTAGGAAACTTACTCACTGTGGCCTCAAAAGTCATAGTTAAATAGATGAAAGTTGCAGGAAGTAGGCAAAGGTTAAAGGTTTATACAAAGAGGAAAATGTTTAGAATAGTTATGGGGGTACATTTGTCAAGGAGTAAATGAGAGCTGCTCAAGTAAGAGAATTGTGAAGTAATAAATAATAATAATAATAATAATAACAAATAACATATAGTCATTACTGTGTGCCAAACACTATACTAAGCACTTTATAATTATCTCATTTGACCCTCACAATAACACTGGGAAGTAGGTGCTATTATTATCCCCATTTTATAGATGAGGAAACTGAATCAGGTAGAGATTAAGTGACTTGCCCAAGATCACAAAATTAGACTAATATATTTCTTTTTTTTTTTAAACCCTTGTACTTCGATGTATTGTCTTATAGATGGAAGATTGGTAAGGGTGGGCAATGGGGGTCAAGTGACTTGCCCAGGGTCACACAGCTGGGAAGTGGCTGAGGCCAGGTTTGAACCTAGGACCTTCTGTCTCTAGGCCTGACTCTCACTCCACTGAGCTACCCAGCTGCCCCTATATATTTCTAATATCATGTGTAATAATAAATACTCTCAACTAGTTTGGGTGTGCGGTGAACTGTATACCCTAGAAATTTAATCAATGGCTTGTTTAAAAAATGTAGGCCTTGGATAGGCTATTAAGTCCCATTTTTCACTTTGGACTACTTACTTTCAATGTGAACCTCACTCCTTGTGGCTTTCAGTAAAGTTAATTGATGAAAATGGCTTGTAATGTATTAGAATTAACCAATGCACTAAGTCCAAAAATGAACCTGTTTTATTTATTTTTAAAGAGGACTTTTAAAAATCTCTTCCATGTCTTAAAAAAATTGTTATAAAAAACGGAATTAACTAAATCCAAACTTCCTGGGCCTCACTTATTTTCCAAATAAGTAACTACTTTGGCTTGTATTCAGATGGATATTCTTTTTTGCGAGTAAGATTACAAACACATAAATGTAAGGGCTTATGACAAAAGAAATTTTGCCATTTAAAGTTTAACAGAAGTTGCCTTAATCCACTCTAAGAAAACACCTATTAAAAAAAGTTCTCTAGGGAAGTAGTTCTCTAAGTACAGTGCTCAAAGGGTCCCCAAAACCTTTTTGAGGGTCCTCTATTTTCATAATTAAACTAAGGCATTATTTATCTGTTAAAATACTCTTCCCTTTTCCAACTACCTATTTGTGTGAGGCTGGATTTTCTTCATATACTTCACCAAAAACATATCACAATTCTTCTATATTGAATATAGAAGAAGATATGGGAATCCAATCATCTTATAGTAAGCTAAATAAGTGTTTATTATTTATTATTTACAATAGTTATTATATTTATTGTATTTATTATATACAATATTATATATTTATCATATTACATGTTATTAGTAAAAATAAATATACAAAACAATGCAATTCTCAATATTTCTTTCAGAAAAAGTTGTTTTTCATTAAAAACTGTTATTTATGTTAATGTATAATAGGTTTCTTGTTTTAAATGGATTAGTAAATATTTTAAATGCATCTGGTTTAATTTCTAATATGGTAAATATAAAATTGTTTTAAATGGATTAATAAATATTTTAAATGTATCCATTTAATTTCCAATATGGGAAATGTCACAGGGCATAACCAACATAATCAAAAGCTCTTTGGGGTACTCAATGAATTTTATGACTATAAAGAACTTCTGAGACTGGAATGTTTGAAATCCCATGATGTGCAGTATTGAACTTCTAGTCAATGTTAATTAAATCAAAGGAGGGCATGGGCTCCAGAGTCAAACATTTAAGACTCCTCTACCACCTTTTCCCTACTAAACGGGAAAGAAGGGCTAACCCTCCTCCATACACTGTCTCTGTCCCTCCCGTTCCTTTGAAACTAACTGTAGTTCACTGTTTTACGCAGTGGTAGATCACTACACAAGCAATATTGTCTTCAACGGGGTTCGGGTCATCGCTATCATCATCATCGGCCTGGGCTTTCTCCTCCTGTTATTACCAGAAGAGTGGGATGTCTGGTTGATCAAACTGCTCATGCGCCTGAAGGTGAGGAAGAAGGAGGAGACAGCGGAAGGCAATGGAGACATTGGCTCTGGACTTCAGACCAAAAGCAGAAGGACCCGCCCATCCTTTGCGCGTTAATGGCGCTCCCTCAGAGGTAGTGGTAACCAACGTCTTATTCAAGTTTCAAAGGTCTTATCTCGCAAAGGGACGCACATGTCCGATGTGGTGTACATAAGTGTACAGTTTTGGTATCTTACAGTAAGTCACCGGTATTTATGGGCATGTCCAATTTGCTTGCACTTTTTTCACATCAGACCTTTCACTTAAGAATACCACTTGCATATGGAGGAAAAAAGGAAAGAAAAAACAACCTCTCAGCTCTTTTTAAATGAATGTAACATTAAAATGATCATTGCATCGATTGTTTGGGAGGCAGATATTCACTACAAGCCAAGGCAACTGGTTTTCACAACAAGCCGGGAAGCCGGGACAGCCATTTTGAATCTTAGCAAATGATTATATAACATTACACACTGTGACTTTTTTTTTTTAAGCTAGAGTAAGTCATACTTTGTTTTATACCAGAGCTCTACTCTTAATTTTATCGAGTTTCAATGAACCAAAAGAAAATTGAAGGTTTATTTTGGTTGGAAATATAGGATATGGGGAAGAGAAAATAGAAAGGATAAAGTGTGTTGGGCAATCTGCTGTGACTGACCTGGAAAGAGAAATCAGTTAAAGAGAGAAAGGCTCTGCGTGAGGGAAATTGTGAAAGGAAAATATCAGAGCCCCAGTTGGTCTTTTTTCTGCATGTGTCCATTTAAGATCATGCAAGAGAAATTACAGTGCCTTCTAAAGAATTTTCATCTTTACCTTTGTGCAGCAAGGTGACATTATAAGTCACCAGCACCATCTTATAATGTAGATGTAGGGATCTTTAAAAACAAATTCTATTATAAATACATATATAAATATATTAAAAAACCACAAAGCTGATGAAGTTATATATGTAAATATATAAATATAAGAACACAGTTTGTGATGTATAATATGATTTAAAAAAAGGTAGACTAAGAGAAGATGAATGTCTGGTTGCTTCGACTTCATGGTCAGATATTTTAAAAATGATTTCCTGAAAATGTAAACCTTTTTATGAAACTTTTAAGCAACAGGCTGTTTACTTATATAATTTAGGTCTACCAGAAAATTCTATCCGTGATAGATCTGTAAAGAGGAAAAGGGGTGGGGTTATAGTTTACTATTTTTGAAGTTTACATTGTTACATATGAAATGGAAACATTATTTTGAAATGTTGTCATAACCCAATGGTGCATTCTGTAACCATGGAGTTCTTTGTTTCATGGGAAAAGGGGCATTCATGAATTGAACTTTTTAGCAAATTAATATTCTCCAAATCCATTACCTGTTTGGTTAAACAGATGAATAAAAGAAAAATTGGACAAAATTAGTGACCCATTCTTTTTATTCGTCATTCCATTTGTAAAGTGTTTTTTGTTTTTATTTTTATGGTCTGAGCTTAAAAATTTTCTATGACTCCGTCTCATAATGTCATGTACATACATAAACATGCGTACACACACACACACCTACCCTTCAGAACTCTCCCTCATTTCACATGCAAACAAAAAGATATCTCATGGGCCAAAAGTAGCCTACCACATACAAGTTTGCAGGATCTAATTCTCTAAATCAAGTTATTCAAGACTTCTAGACCATAATCTTTGAAATTTTATGTTCCCCCTAAGCCAAGAAATTGTGAAAGATGAAGAGGTTGAAAATTTTAAGTGCATAAAACTCTCTAAACCCTTTTCAGATATTAGGAATCTGTGCTTTTCATAAGAACTTGGGTAGAAATCTCTGTAAAGAAGACATAGACAAATTAAATGTGCCTTTATCCTTCAAGTCATAATTCAATCTCCAGAACCTATTGTGATCTTAGACAAGTCATAGCCAGTGGACACAAGAAGACCTTGATCACCTCTTGACTAAGCCATGGAGTGAATGATGAGGAATAGGAAGTTTAAATCCCTTTATATCTGAAGAAATGTTTATACCTTTTAGATGCCTGGGAAAGTAGTTGACAAAAAAAAAAAAAAAAAGTCCAGATATTGGTTTGAGGTGGTCCCATTGCCTTTTAAGAGCCAAATAACTTCTAGGCATATGAGCACTGAATGAGCTTGGCCCCTGAGCACTGCTGAAGACGGGCAAAGGAGAAAGATGTATGAAGACATAGAGATGCTTGGAAATACAGAGAAGGGAAACTGAGGATACTTACCTCTACTTCCCAGATTCTCAGTAGAATATGAAGTCCTCTACTGACTATAAAGGAAGGAGAGAAGGTGAGAGTTTGAGACTTAGCATTTCTTAAAGGGCATTATCTCCAGATATGAAGTGATTAAAATTCTCGAGTTGAAGAGAATCAGAAATGCTTGAAATAAACCTCATAGGAAATTTAGTATGATTAAAAGGACTGTTAAGCAGCAGTGGAGATCCAGTTGATATTCTATAGCATGTATATTAATCTACTAGAATTAAATAGTTTTACCACTATGTAGAAAGCAGCTTCCAGCTTAATTGGAAGCCCCCTTTCTGTTCCTTTTCTTCACAATGTAACCAGGTCAGTTAGATCTGGAAAGGATCTAACTGATGGGAGTAACACATTTATTGGGAATAAAAAGTCTTTTTGCCATCATTACACCTCACCTAGACTACTGTAGTAGCCTCCTACCCAATCCCTGCCTCCAGGTTCCCCCTTTTCCACACAGCTGCCAAAACGAAATGACTAAAGCTCAGGTTTAACTCTGTGACTCCTCTGTTCAGTATGCTTCAGTGGCTCCTCATTTCCCTTCTAATGAAACAAAAACTCCTCTTTTTGGAATTTACAGCCCACTACAGCCTGGCTTCAACTTGCCATCCCTGCCTGATTTATTCTCTTTAATCATACCTTACTCCTTCATTATATAATTGAGCCATTCTGACCTTGTTGCTATTCCTCATACATCACTCTCCATCTCTCATCATCATGCCTTTGCAAAGGCTGGCCCCCATACCTGGAATGCCCTTTCTTCTCAGTACTGCCTTTGAGAATTCCTGGTGTTCTCCAAAATTTAATTCAAGCACTACCTTCTCTAAGAGCCTTGCCTGATGCCCTCTGCTGCTAGTGCCTCCCTGCCAAAATTAACTTGTATTTACTTTGTATAGACTTATTTGTGTACCTGTTGTCTTCTTGATAGAATGTAAGCTCCTAGAGGGCAAGGACAGTCATTTTGGTTTTGTATCACACGTTCCTAGCACATTTAGTAGTCTCCTAATAAATGTTTGTTTATTAATGATAAAGATGATTGATTGTTGGTTCCACTACATTCACTCACTGCTATCTTTAGGGACCATCCTTGATATCTGGACCCTAAGCTTGTAGTCTGCTTAAGCCTTTTCAGAAGAAAGTGCCAAAACCAGGAAACAAAACAGACAACAAATCTGAGATTCACCAGAACCAATGACTTGACAAATTACTAAATCCAGCCTTTGGTGTCTTCCTCCATTGGAATTCTTAGTGTTCAACTGAAAAACAATGGCTGCTTCCCTTAATGAAACTACACTGAAAGAGAGCCCATATGAACTAGAAAAAGTCCAGACTATAGAATACATTTAGGAAGAAATGATGTTCCATGACTCTCAAGAAATAAAATTTAAATAATGTAATTTTAGCAGAGTTCCTTAGAAAAGTGGTTCATAATTAGGAAAATAATTATTTCTAAAGAAAAGGGTTTTTAAGTACTTTAAGGTGCTAGAAAAGCATATTTTTTAATTTTAAAAACTAAAATTATTCCTATAGTTGTCATTCTTTCAAAAAAGAATTCTTGTTAATTATATACCTCCAACCCTTTCTTCATCAATTGTACCACTCATGAATCCCTTGTCCAAGTTACAAAAAATTCTTAATTCATGATATTTTTAAAAATTATAATCACTATAGTCTGGTCTTCAGTTCAAACTGGGGTGATTTTAGAACAATTTTAGATCACTGATGTTGGAAGTAACTTTCAGGGTTTCTGTGGGATTTTTTTCTCTAATCCAAAGTCAATTTTCTTGTACCTTTCTTGTATCCTTCACCAAATAAAATATATTTCAATGTTTTCCAGAAACATGAGTCAGAATTCATGCCAATTGCAAAGGAGACATCTTCTACCAAAAAATAAATGCTTCATTTTCAGTGACATAAGGAACCCAGGGATAAATTCAAGTGTAGGACATAAGCATATATTCATTAACATAAATGTAGACCCCCCATAATGTAAAAGCAAAATTCAGATGTGTTGAAACCTTGCTATAATAAGGGAGAAATTATTAGTCAAGTTGCATAAATTACAATTATGTAGGCAAGCTTCCAGGAACTAATTGCAAAGCCCTCTGGAAGATGTAACTCACTATCTCAGATCTGTACAAGGCTCAGGTGGGGAAGATAGAGGGAAAAAGAGAGCCTTGAGGGTATTTGAAACAGGGAACAGCACTGCAATAGACTTTTCTAGGCCCATAGAGAAGAGAAAGGAAATCAGTGGTGAGCAGAGACTGATAGCTCACCTGTGTGGTTAAAGCTCTGAGGGCCAAATGATAGATGTGTTATGGAGAATATGAATGAACTGAAGATAGCAGTGAGTGAATGTAGTGGAACCAACAATCATCTTTATCATTAATAACAACAAACATTTAGGAAGGAAGGAAGGAAGGAAGGAAGGAAGGAAGGAAGGAAGGAAGGAAGAAAGGAAGGAAGGAAGGAAGGAAGGAAGGAAGGGAACTAGAAAGGGAGAGAAGAACAGGGAAGGAGAAAGAAATGGAAGGCTATTTTTAGATGCCTATTATGTGCTAGACATTACACTAAGTGCTTTACACATATCTCATTTGATCCTCACAATAAACCTGGAAGATAGGTAGTAGTATTATTTCCATTTTACAAGTGAGGCAGCTTGCCCAGGATCACAGAATTAGTGAGTATCTAATGATGGATTTAATCTCAATTTAAGGTAGAGTTCATGTCTTCCCTTGCACTGGAGAAGCAGGGGGGAGGGGGAGGTAGAAGGAAGAAGTGGGAGGTGGGTAAGAGGAAAGACCCACACCCATTTGACCCTGATTGGTAGAAATAGTCTTTGGCTCCAATCCTTTGTGGTTGGAGAGGGCAGACATATTCCACAGTGACACCTAGTGGTTGGGCTAACTGCTGAGTAGAGGGAAAGGTAAAATCTTGATATATTAAAACTATGGCATAGTAAGAAAGAAATCATGAGCTAAGTTACATTAATTACCATTTGTGAAACTCTTTCACCCCACCACCACCACTTCCTTTTAGATACGTATAACCTAATGTAGCCATGTCATCAAAAAGTTGAGTAGTGCAAGGACCATTACACCCGTGTCATACAGGTATCTAAGTAGTCCCCCCCATGGTCTTGCAGCTAGCAAGTGGCAGAGCCAAGGCTCAAACCTGGATCTCTTAATCACAAGTCCAGGGCTCTTTGCACTTCCTCTCCATATGGTAAAGGAGGTAGATTCATCCATTAGGATGAGACTTGGGAGGTCTTGAGGTTTTAACTCATGTTGTCACCCTCAGAATGTGTTGATGGTTCTCTCCATCACTTGCAAAGTGAGTGTCAATCAGGAAAAGTAGCATTTAGCTGCCCTGAAGAAACAACTCTCCTTAAGAACTATATAAGTCATGCTTTGGCAGTAGCTTAAAATTAGTCAGCCTCCAGAGAAAGGATTCTGGGAAAAATTCCATTGTTTAATCCTCAGTATGCAGAAGAGTCCAGCCAGGGACCTGTATAAATACTCCTTTGTTCCCCAGAGAAAACTTTAAAAGCCAAAATAAAACATTTGGGGTTGGGTCTAGGTTTTCTATTGTTTTGTTTTTTCTCTTTCATAGTTATTCCAATGGAGGAAAACTTCATTTTTCTGATCTATAACAATGTTTTTCAGGTGTGTCTCCCAAAAGTTTAATGATATTGAATAAATCTATAAAAGTCAATTACAGGGTTTTTTTAAAGCCACATCTTTCTCAACTCTCACTTATCTGTGTGTTGTCTACTCATATACCTCCAGATAGGAAGAAAAATTCAAAGCTTCCTTTTTTGAAAAAATTCAACATAGTATCCTTGATCATGATCAATGCTAGTAGATGGTCCTAGACTCTGAGCCTAGAGTCAGGAAGACTTGAATTCAAATCTGGCATTAAATATTCACTTGCTATATGACCTTGGGTAAGTCACTTAATCTCTGTTTCCTCATCTGTAATTTGGGATAATTGCACTTATTTCCCAGGATTGTTATGAGATGATTTTTCAACTGTGAATGATTTAGCTATTCTCAGCAATATAATGATGCAAGACAATTCTGAATACTTATGATGAAAAAATGCTATACGCCTCCAGAAAAAGAACTGATAGAGTATGATTGTAGGTTGAAGCAGACTTTTTTGCCTTTTTTAATTTTCTCGTTGGTTTCTTTTTGGTCTGCATTTTCTTGTTTTCTTTTACAACATAACTAATATAGGTTTTGTATGATTTTACATATATAACCTATATCAAATTGCTTACCTACTCATAGAAAGGGGTGAGAAGGGAGGGAGAAAAAGAATTTGGAACTTAAAACTTTTTTAATGAATCTATAAATTGTTTTCATATGTAATTGAAAAAATAAAATTTAAAAATTTTTAAATTTAAAAATGAGATAGTGCTAAAGCACTTAGCATTCCCAGGTACATAGTAGGTGCTATAGATAAATTAACAATCAAATTAACAAAAAAATTTCCATTTTGTTGCTTCCCTTCTAATTTTGGTCACATTGGTTTTGTTTGTATAAAACCTTTTTAATTTAATATAATCAAAGTTATTCACTCTACATCTTGTAATATTTTCTATTTCTTGCTTGGTCTTAAATTATTTCTTTCTCCATATAGCTTCTTTTTTGGTTCATGGCTTAATAAATTCTTTAAAAAGTCCAATAATTCTTAAAATACCTCTCCTCAATCCATTTTCCAAGCTAGTTATTTTTCAGATGATTTTCATTTTTATTATTATTTTGACTTTGTTTTATTGTTTCTTGATGTTTCATGGAACCATTTGCTTCCACCTGGTACAGAATTAGTTTCTTCAGAGAGGTTTTGTACCTCTTTTACTATCTGGCCAATTCTGCTTTTTCAGAAGTTCTTTTCATCAGTGAATTTTTGTGTCTCTTGTCACTTGGCAAATTCTGTCTTTTAAGACATTATTTTCTTCTATATTTTTATACCTCTTTTACCAAGCTGAATCTCTTTTCATAATTTTCTTGCAAGACTCTCATTTCTTTTCCCAATTTATCATTTACCTCTCTTATTTGATTTTTTAAAGAGTCTTTTTAAGTTCTTATTGGGCTTATGTCCAATTTTTTCCTTTGAGGCTTTGCTTGTAGCTATTTGACATTTTTATCTTCTAAATTTCTGTCTTGATGTTCCCTATAGTAGCTTTTTATAGTTAGGTTTTTGTTATTCTTCTTCTTTTCTTGTTTTTACAGCTATTTATTTACTTTTAACTTCTTGTTAAAGTTGAGCTTTGCTTCTGAGATTGGGTGGGGCACTGTCCCAATTTTAAAGATTTTTGTGCTACTACCCATGGGCCTATAAGTTTTCAGTTCTTCTAAAGTGATATGATCCAAGGAAAAGGGTGGCCACTGCTCTCTTTGCCTGTGCTCTGGGCTTTACTCAGGAAGGTACCTCACTCTCTTGTAGCCACAAATGCTAGCACTCCTCTTGGCCCTGGAACTGTGACTAGATTCCCTGCTCTCCTACTGCCACAAACACTAGTGCTCCTCTTTGTCCTAGAACTGAGACCTGGAGTTGTATATGGGATGTGCCACCAAAATATCCCCTGTAATCTTTTTTTCTGATCAGTTATCTGACCCCCTTGCTGTTTGTGGGATTAGAGCTCCTAAAGCTGCTGCTGTCACAGATATGTCCAAGGCCTGTGCTTGTTTTATTACCATCTGTGCTGTGCTTTTGAATGGCTTTCGCCCAGTGCCACAGACCTCTCCTACCAACCTCCCAAGTTGTCTTAGGCAGGAAAAATATCTCACCCTAACCTTTTGTTGACTCTGCCACTATGGAATTGTATATGAGGCATTATTTTAAAGCTGTTTGGAAAGAAATGTTGGGAGAGTTCATCTGAGTCCCTGCCCCTATTCCATCATCTTGGCTCCTCTCATCTCTCCTCTCAGTGAGGTCACATTTTTATAGAGGGAAGCATTGCATTTAGATGGGTTTAGCTATAAATAAGACGGAAAGGCACTGTGGTCCTTAGGATGCAGTAGCGAAGCAGATAATAATGTATCTTTGTTAATATGATTTTCATTGACAAAAATGATATTGATCCATTTTGTGCACCAAGGATTTTTGTGGCTAAAACTTTCTTTTTCTCAGACTCCAGTAGCTCTAGAGTCTAAGGAGGCAGAAGTTACTATATTTACAGATGCAGCTGACAAGTTAAATTTCTTTAGGGGCTGCTGCATCCAAAAATGGCTGTGGAGTCTGGGCTGGAAACAGGACCACTAATCTAGGATGCATTTCAATTCATAGGGCTCTTGGACTTGGGTCCTGGGCTGTGCCTCTATTAAGGTCTAGAAGAAGGCAGTGGTGGAGGTGGAGGTAGTAGTATGAATCTCCTGGCAGATTCGATCTTTTATTTGTCTTTCAGGACATCCTGCTACTTCAGCAAGTTTGCTTTGCCTACCTGATTGCTGGTAGTTGGTCTGCAATAAGTGACCATTGTAGAAGGGTTGGTAAGAATGATGGTACCTTTCTTCATAGCTCTGCTCCCCCAGAAAGTAGGCACTTAATGGTAGTCAGTTGATTAATAATAGCAGAAGGATGTGGCAGACTGGAAGCACAGTTGATGGTATATGGAGGGTGCTGATGGTCTCAGCTCTCTGATATTTACTTCCCTATTAGCAGTATCTGAGTAATAGGTATTAGTAGAAGTAGCAGGAATTAATTGGATGAAATCCAAAGCCATGACTAGAAATACAAATAAAATCTCTGTAAAACAAGAGATCTGAAATGGAAGAGATGATTTGAAGATAATATAAGTATTATAAACCTTCCAGGGGGAGGGGAGATGAAAAAATTCTGCCTACAGTAATGCAAGAAATTATATTGGAAAATTTCCCAGAAATATTGGAAACAGACCTTATAGTATAAATTGAAAGAAACCTACCTTAAGTTTAGCTCACTAAGAAACATGAACAAATTTCAAAATTATATAAAAAAAGAAATGCTTCAGTTACCCATGAAAATAACTTCATATTCCAAGGAAAACTTACAAAAATAACATAGAATTATTCCTCATTTATATGTAATAAAAGAAAAATGTTAAATGTCATAACCCAAAAGTAAAAAAAAAATAACTTTGTACATCAAAAAACATGTCCTGAAAAGGAGCCCAATCACTGAAGAAAAGAATTAAACATTTATAAAATGTCAGTTGATTTTAATTAACTCTGCTTTACTTCATTACAAGGCGGGGTTTATTTCACTTTGTTTGGTGGTAGGAAGGTACTCAGAAATATATGATCTAAAAATAGAAGGTATCAGTTAAACATATTGTTTTTTAAATGAACATTAGGAAAAAAGAATTATGCAGACACCAAAATTCTTACCCACCTAGCTCACATGGTCTTTGGAAAGAAAGATCTTTGTACCTTCCTTGGTATTATTTTGAAGATCTTTCCAATTAAGAGAATGTAGGCATCTAATTCTCTATCACTCAAATTCTTCTTCCAAAAGGTAGCTTAAAATCAACACTAAGGTTTTTTTCATGATCTATCCATTTTAAAAATTTATTTCCTGATCCTTTTAAAGGAATTGTTTCTTTCTTGACTTTCATAAGTCTGGTACAACTTAATTTTTTAAAGCCAAACAAATTGAATATAATACATGTTTTAAGCATAGGTAATATATTAGTTTCTCCACATGCCTAGAAACACAACAGGTTTCTTTTATACTGTATGGTCACCCTTTGTGACCCTGGTAAGCCCTGTACCCTCAATTAAAGCTAAGAATTTCAGCATCACCTAAAGTATCACAGACCATTCAGTGCATTTTTCTAATTGTCTTCATTCCATAAGATTAGGATCTGGAGAATTTTAGGTATTACTTATTTCAAGAGATCTTGCTTGCTATTCCAGAAGTTCAAAAAAATACTTTGCTTTCTGTAATCCCTTTGCTTCTAGGCCAAGAATTGTGGGAAATTCAAGTGCCAGGAGGGCACTTAAAAATATTTCACTTGTCAAGAACTCATGAGCTTAAGAAGAGTGGAAAATATTAAAATCGGCCACCAAGACTATGGGCGGCTTCCTAAACATGAACTTCTAAAACAAATTTTTAAAAAGATATTGGACCTAATTTAAGAAAATTAAATCCATTAAATTGAGAATTTACAAAACAAAGCACTTAGAGAGTAATTGTGCAATTTATAAAAGGATTCTCTTCCAAATTTCCTTAGCTACTAGATCCCCTGGGGAATTTAAATATTTGCTTTTAGATGATTATTTGACTAAAAGAGTAAGGGACAGGAATGAAGTTTACCTATTAGAAGTCATGCCTAAGTAGAGATGAGTTCAGAAATGACATTAAAACAGCTTGTCAATGAAGAAATAGGATTCTTTTTTAACAACAACAAAAAAATTTCAGGAATGGGGCAGAAGATGAGGGGGAGAAAAGGCATTGTCTTGGAGACAAATTAGGCTCTAATCCTGGTTTTGCAACAAACTAGTAAAGTGACAATACACAAATCAGTCAGGCTCTCTGTTGTTGAAAATAAGAAGCTTTAAAAGAAACTATCTGTTCTAAAATATTTAGAGCAGCCCTTTTTGTAGTGGCAAAGAACTGGAAACTAAAGGGATGTGTGTGAAGTAAATTATTTGGGCATCGTTGATCCTGAATACAGAGTCTAGCCCTGGCATCCTCTGGTATCAGCTTCAGTATCAACATGCAAAGTTGCCAGGGAGGAAGGAGCTAATGGGGTTTAAAAGGCAAGCATGGGAAGGAGAGGGACCCTTTTAACTTCTGCTCTTGAACAGACTGATTCCCTTGGCCAGTGTTTGGGGGACTGAACTGGACTGAAATCCAGGACCTGATGTTACTTAAGTTAGAAAAACTAAGACCTCTCTCTAACTCTTATCAAATTCTTTCTCTTCACCAATAAAAAAGATTCCAGCTTTTGGGTCAGGAATCCACTATTTAACAAAAACTTCTGGGAAAATTAGCAGCATGGAAAAAATTAGGTTTAGATCAACATCTCACACCTGTAAGGATGATTCTAGGCTGAAGTTGGATTGCATCCTCTCAGACCTCTTGCAGGGGATGGGCAGTCTTCAGGTCAGCAGCTGTTAAGCTCCCACAAGAGGTTGGTGAATCAGATCCTTACAGAGGGGACACAGTACAATGGCTTCACAGAGAGAAGCTGATATAATCTCTCAACCTGATGGTTTGGTTGGGAGAAGGTGTTCTTCCACTAAAAAAGATGTTACTGGCAAACAGGATGTGATTCCCTGCAAGGATATAAAAGGAAATTAACAGGATTCCCAATAATGAAGATCCCCAACACCAACTGTCAATTCTTGGTGTGAAGGAAGGATTCTATCAAGGGTAAGAGATGTTATAGCCTTTTCAGTTGTACAATCCAAAGGCTATTGAAACAGTAAAGTAACTCTTTTAATGAATCAGAGAAGGTATAATTAGGCAAAGTATATTGGGTATAGGATTGAAAGGTTGGGTAAGAGGGATGAAGGAATCTCTGTTAACTAATCAAGATGGCCCAGAGGCTGGCCTCATCCGCAACAGGGCTAGGCCTCTTGACTGTGTTCCTCTCTCTTCCTAACTTCTGCCTTAAGTAATAAATTAAATAAATAAATGAACAAGATTAGCAGGATGATATCAAATGTTGACTGAAGATCTTCTGAAGTGATTTGATGGTATTAATCTTGGTTTCTGTTAATAGGATATATAACTGCTTCATAGATCAGGCTAATATGGGGGCTGACGGAAACAGCTAGAATTAGAAGAGCAGGAACAGGTGCTCCTGGTATGGATCAGCTAGGGTTCAATGAAGAGTCTTGCCCAGACCTCCCACCACCCTTTGACCCAAACCCAGAATGAGCGTCCTCTGCCTGGGGATCACCCTCTTATATAGTCCAGTTCCAATTGCCCCCCAACTGCCTTCAGTTTCTTTGGGTTCCAAATATGAACCTCCATTTGCTTTTCTCTGACAGTAAAGCTTGCTTACATACCCTATACCAAGATAAAATCAAAATGGGTAAATGACTTAAATATAAAGAGGGAAATTATAAGTAAATTAGGTGAACATAGAATAGTATACCTGTCAGATCTATGGGAAAGGAAAGAATTTAAGACCAAGCAAGAAATAAAGAACATTACAAAATTTAAAATGAATAATTTTGATTACATAAATTAAAAAGGTTTTATATAAACAAAACCAATGCAACCAAAATTAGAAGGGAAGCAACAAACAGGAAAAAAAAATTTTAACAAAAACCTCTGACAAAGGTCTAATTTCTCAAATTTATAAGGAACTAAGTCAAATGTGCAAGAAATCAAGCCATCCCCCAATTGACAAATGGCCAAGGGACATGAATAGACAGTTTTCAGACAAAGAAATCAAAACTATCAATAATCACATGAAAAAGTGTTTGAAATGCCTCCTGATTAGAGAAATGCAAATCAAAACAACTCTGTGGTACCACCTCACACCTAGCAGATTGGCCAATATGACAGAAAAGGAAAATAATAAATGTTGGAGGGAATGCGGCAAAATTGTGACACTAATGCATTGCTCATGGAGTTGTGAATCAATCCAACCATTATGGAAGGCAATTTAGAATTTAAAAGAATGCATGCTCTTTGAACCAGCAATACCACTACTAGGTCTGCACACCAAGAAGATAATAAAAAAGTGTTGTAAAAAATATTCATAGCTGCATTCTTTGTGGTGGCAAAAACTTAGAAAATTAGGGGGTGTCCCTAGATTGGGGAATGACTGAACAAACTGTGGTATATGATGGTGATGGAATACTATTGTGCTGTAAGGAATGATGAACTGGAGGATCTCTACATGAACTGGAAGAACTTTCGTGAACTGATGCAGAGTGAAATGAGCAGAACCAAGAGAACATTGTACACAGAAAGTGAAACATTGTGGAACAATCCAATATAATGAACTGAAAGAACTTCCATGAACTGATGCAGCATAGAAGGAGCAGTCTGAATGCAGATGAAACATATCATTCTTCACTTTATTTTTCCATCAATTTTCCTCTAGTATAAGCAACATGTGTCTGTTTCCCAACATGATGAAAAGGAAATATGCATTATATGATAATCACAACCTAAATCATATTTTCTGCCTTCTGTTGGGGGGAGGGAATAGTAGGAAGAGAAAAAACTTGGATTGCAAATGTCAGAAAACAGGTATTTAAAACTGGATAGTCATGCAATCCGAAAAAAAAAATTTAATTTAAAAAAAGAAAAAACATTAGGAGCTTGAAATAGATGGTCTCTAGGGTTTCTTCTAGGTCTAAAAATCTAGGAATCCATGAGATCTTCTGCAATGGGTCTTTCCCAAATGGATCAACAAGCCTTAAAAGCCTTTAGTTACAATTAAAAGCAAAAGTGGTTTCCATTGTTGAAGCAAAAATCATTGCAAGGCATCCTTAGTTCTGAGACTTAGAATGAAGCAGTAGAGAAATAAAATTTTCCACTTTCTTATTCTTTGATCACTCATTTCTATTCTTCTTCTTCTGATGGAGAACTACAATGATAACAGAGCTGGAACCAAAACTCAAGTTTTCTAAATTCCAGTCCGTTGCCTCTTCTCCTCTCCTATGTCTTAATTTCCTTCCTCATTAAGAGACTTTCTTCCTTGTTCTCTTCATTAGGCATAAAGTTACTTCCTTTACTTCTTAATTTTCCACTCACTTCTCAAACCCTTGTAATCTAGCATCATATTTCACCACTCAACTGAAACTGCTTTCTCCAAGGTGATAATCTCTTAGTTGCTAGATCTAGGGGTCTTTTCTCGATAGATCTAATAGTCCTCTCTTTGTCCCCATCCTTATCTTCTCTATAGCTTTTGACAATGTTAATAAACCCCATTTTTTCCTTGGATATTGTGTTACTATTCCCCTGGATTTCCTACCTCTTGTTTGACCACTCCTTCTTTGTTGCCTTTACAGGATCATCAAGTCCTAATCCTTAAATGTAATTGTACTCCTAGGACTCTGCCATTTGCTTTTCCTACTCTCTCTCTCTCTCTCTCTCTCTCTCTCTCTCTCTCTCTCTCTCTATCTATCTATCTATCTATCTATCTCTTTCTGTGATCAGCTTCCATGCATTCCACTATCACCTCTATACTCCTAAATCTATATATTCAAGCTCAATGTCTCTTCCAAACTCACATCACCAACTGCCTGCTACACATCAAACTTAACATGTTCAAATTGGAATTCTTAATCTTTCCCTTAAACCCATCTCTTATCCCAAAACTTCCTAATTTCTATAAAAGGCCTGAAAATTCTTTCATTTATCCAGGTTTGCATCCTCAAAATTATATTCAACTTTTCACTCACTCTTACTAATTCCCATACCTAATAAGTTGGGGAGTCTTGTCTCTGCTTCCATATCACTGATATCTATCCCCTTTTCTCCACTGGCCCAACCAATCTTCCTCATATCATACTCTGAATATTGCCATAGCCTCTTAATTAAACTATAGCTAGTCCTTTGTTGAAAATAAATACTGGAAAGCAATTATCTGAGCCAAATTGACATTTTCATTAGTAAATTACAGTCAGGGTCCAAGCACCACCCAGTGTGGTCTAAGGACCCAAACATAAGGAAACAACAAGTATATATGCAAAAGAGTCAGATTATACAAATTCTTCCCAGAAAAGGAGAGTCACCTGAATGTTTCTTCTCATCAGGGAATAATTAGATTTCTGTCTTCTAAAAGGCTTTCTTCTTCAAGAAAGTAAAGTTTTCTTAACTTGGGGTCTATTATGTCATCTCTGGTGGCAAAAGGTCAAGGTCATTTCTGTAGCTTCAAAGTGTGTGAGGGGAGCCTTCTCCCAGGATCACGCATTGGGGTCCTGCCTGCATCTACATCACACCACTGAGGGTGGGTCACCAGACAGTGATCTAGGCACTTGACCTGGAAATGATTGGGAAAATTGGTCCTGGTGTAAAGGGAAAAAATAAAGTAGGGGGATCCAGAAAGTAGGCACTCTCTATTCTCTCTGGCATGTAGCCAAAGGAAAGTGGCTAAGGGGACCTTGGGAGACTGCCCACATGGCAGGATAAATTTAGGCTTTTCTCTATCTGTCTGCCTTTGCCTGTTTAAATAAATATTAATAAACTTTATGGAAATTAAGGACCAGAGTTTAATTCAGTTGTAACAAAAGTCACATGAGATGTAATAAATTTCCAGTCTTAGGAGCATCTGGATATATTTCAGAACTCTAAAGGTATGCACACAACTCCCCTTAGCAAGAATATCTTGCTAAGGCATTTCAGAGGATTTTCTTTATTATTTTACTCACAATATGATTTGATGACTGATTCTCATACACAATTATTTAATCACTAATTGGGATTTTTTCTTAATAGTCAATCTATGCTTACAGTTTATCATTATAATACTGAGTATCTATTAGGATTATATGCAAACGATAGAGTTCTAAAAAGCTATAAAACTGAATTATAAATTGATTAAATCAGCCATTAGATTATTAATGTTAAATTAAATTGATTAAATTAATTAGATTATCATTTATACCTTCTCCTCTCTAATCCCTTCCTCTCATAATTTTTAAAATCACATATCTGACTATGTTAATTCTGTTGAAGAAGCACCATGGCCCCAGTTATCACCACAGTAAAATATAAACACTTTTTTCTGACATTAATCTAGTACAAGCTTACCTTTTTAGTCATGTTCCCTAGGATTCTAGCCAAACTGGCTTACCTGACACTCCCTAAACAAATCTCAACTCCGTGTCTTTGTTCAGGCTGCTCCTCTTTGGCTGGAATGCTTTCTTCTCCCTTCTTCTTAGATCTCTTAGCATACTTTAAGACTGAGCTCACATGCCATTTCCTACACAGATCTTTATCCTCTTCCCCACTCCCAGATTTCTTTATATTAATTTTTTATATGTTCTAAATTAACTTATATGTGTATTGTATCCTGACCACCATCATGAGTAGAATGTAAACTCCTCTGAAGGGCAAGAACTTTTTTTTCTCTTTGAATCCCCAAAACCTACCACAGTCTTGAACATTTTCACTATAGAGAACTCCCAATAAGAAAACTCCTACCAATTCAGATTGGTCTGAGAGAGGTTAAGGGACTCAAATTCCTGATGTTTTGCCCAGCTCTCTTCTTCCCAGTCCATACTGTGGTTTGCACATAGTAGCTGCTTAACAAATGATTTTTTAAATTAAATTCTTGAATTGCTCATCTTGTTGTGGGAGAATGAATTTTGCTGTGGGAGAACGAATGCTGGTTCTCACCCAGAGAATTGCAGCTCAGACCCCTTCATCTTAAGACATGAAAGTTGTTTATTCAAGGATATGACACAGAGTGTATGTAGCCAGCATGATGGAAAAGCCAAATGGAGGATTTCAAGTTGCTAGATTTATTGTTGGGGCTGGGGGATTCCCATCCTGGGAAGTCTCTGCCTTCCCTTTCCTCCTATAGGTTTTCCAGGGGGTGTTTCGGGCTGAAGAGCAGAGAAGGGTCCCAAGATCCCCAATGTGTTTATGTGATGTTCCCTCCCATGTCCTGTTTGTCAGACTTACAAGGTTGTTTGGGTGCTTGGGTGTCCTTTTTCAGCCTTGCAAACTTATCAAAGAAGATAAAGTCATAACATCCTCAAGTTAGTTCAGGTGCTCCCCCCTCCCTTCAGGCTTGGAATGGCAAGTAGACCCTTAGGTAGGAAGGGCACAGAGAAAGCATGGAGTGATGTATATTTTTCTACATTCAAATTTACAATATCTGCTAACTAAAAAGCACAAGATCTAAAAGCACCATTTAAAAAAGAATTTTAAAACACTACCATTACCCACCCATATCAGTGCAACCCATTTCCAGAGTGTCTGGGTAATACTTGCCAAAGAAGTTATCCAAGATTGTTAAGAAAAGGTTATTGTTTGATGTTCTGCTATTGATATGAGGTATAAAAAAGAAACAGTGTGTTTCCCTTCCAAAAACAAAGGGGTATCTTTGTGGTATATTCTTTTGCCACCTTCAGGCTCTAAAAATAGACCACATGCTGGTACATAATCCATAACATAGTCCCCACTTTCACAGATATCCTTGAACCAGTGAAGGGATTAACTTTCCTTAGCCTCTATCAGCAAATTCTGAACATCTCAAATTCTCACCCCGATCCCATAAGTTTTTGAAAATTCTGTCTCCAATGATCTGTACTTGCCAGAATTTTCTGCAAGTGGAAGAGATCTTCAGAGTTCATTAAGGGGTAGAGGAAGAAACATCTCTATTTATGAGCTGGCAAGAGAAACTATTTCTGCAGATAGAAATATTGGCTCATTTCACCTACTTTGCTATACCACCTACTCAGGTTCCATAGATACCTTTGGCAAAGCACATGGAAGTGGGAACACCCAAAATCAAGATGGCAGTACCTCTTTATTCCTTCAGATCATGATATATACCAAGGCATACATAACCATCTTGGGTCTAGAGTACTAGTTACTAACTGGAAATATCTAGCCCAAGAAAACTGCAGTCTGAGGTGTTAAGGAATGAAGAACTATGATAGGTATCAGAGATTTAGAGCTAGAAGAGATCTTAGAGGTCATCTAGTCCAAAACTCTCATTTCAAAGATAAGGCAATTGATATCTAGAAATGTTAAGTGACTTGCCTATAGTCTAGCAACCATTAAGTATCAAAGTTAGGACATTGCTGCTGCTAAGTCTTTCTGCTGGGCAGGGGTCCCAGATATTATTCTTAAAGAGTCTGCCTCATCCTCAGGACACTGATGCTGAATTGGCTCTAGAACTGGCCTCTGGAATGCTGATGTACTAGGGTGCTTTCTTGATAATCTTTCAAACTTTGCTGGCTAGATATTAAGGCTGGCTAGATAACAGTGGAAAGAGCACCAAATAGGATCAGGAAGAACTGAGTTTAAATCTAGTCTTAGACACTTACTACTTATGTGACTCTGGACAAGTCACTTAACTCTATTTGCCTCAGTTTCCTCATCTGCAAAATGAGCTGGAAAAAAGTGGCAAACCACTCTAGTATCTCGGTCAAGAAACCCCCAAAAGGGGTCAAGAAGAGTCAGACATGACTGAAATGCTTGAACAACCACCACCTACATTCCACTCCCTAACTGAGAACAAAAAATAAAGTGTTTCTCTCTGGTCCTTATGGCTTAAGAGCAGCTTACCAAGTGCTGTGAGCAAAGGAGTCACTGAAAAAAGTCAAGTGAACAAATGAGGCAAAGAGGCATTAGGTGATGTTGAAGAGGCTTTCTAATGACCCAGGTGCCCATCAAAGGGTCTCCTGTTCACCATATAGTTGGCTGCCCCAGAACCAGTTACAAAAAAAAAATGCTCTGAAGTCTCCATAAGTCTCTTCCTTTAGGCATTGAAAAGATTCTCAGAGACAAGCTCCCCAACATCCTTCCTCCAAGCCAACGAATGGGACCTACACAAGGCTTAGGCTGAATTACATGAATAATAGTAGGTAGGTCTGTGTATCTAAGGCAGGTAGGTAGCACAGCCCATAGAGTGCTGGGCCTGAAGACAGGAAAGCCTATTTATCTTCCTCAGTTCAAATCTGTCCTCCGCACTTATTTAGCTCACCTGACCTTAGGTAAGTCACTTCACCTTGTTTGCCTCAATTCTTCATCTGTAAAATGAGCTGGAAAAATAAGTGGCAAACAACTCTGGTGTCTCTGCCAAGAAAACCCAAATAGTAGGGGCGAGGGGTGGGAATTATGAAAAATCAGACACAATTGAACAATAACAACAGTTTATCTAAATTTCTATAGTTCGTAGTTGAGTACATGCTTGAAAAATATGAAAGGGCTACATTGTAAAGGGTTACTTTTGTTGAAATTATAGAGCGGAACTCCTGTTCATCTTGAAAATGGACTTAATGACCCCGAGAACTCTCCCAGCTCTAAGATTCTATGATCAATCAGTCTAATATCTATTGCCTCCTCTAAAATATGCAGTGGTTCTCCACTGCCTACTGAAAGGTCAGTCTGTTTAGTCTGGCATTCAAGGCTGTCCACAATCTATAACTAACCTACTTTTCTAACTTTAGCTTCCTCAATATGCCTTCAGCAAGACCACATGGATAAGATAAGATACTGGACTAGGAGTCAGGAAGACCCAAGTTCAAATCCCACCTCACATACTTAATAGCTAGGTGACACTGGGCAAGTCAATCTCCCTGGACCTTATTTTCTATGTCTATAAAATGAAAGAGTTGAACTCTAGTATTTCTATGATTCCACGCTTTTCTAAATCTATGATCCTATAAAAGAAAAGGTCAAAATAGAGGAAGAAAATGAGCATCAATATGATACCAATTATGTGACTCTGTGGTAAGCCCTTTTAACAAATATTATCTCATTTGAGCCTCATGAACTAATGAATTCTGTTTGGTGAGTGAAACTAAGATTGCTTCATCCCCAATACCAATATTGTATACTGTGTGTCCTTGTGGGAATTAGAGATCATCACACACACATTTGAGGAAATCTTAACGGGAGATACACATAAGCTTTATTTTATAGATTTTTCTCAAAGAATTCCTCATTGGGACAATAAGTCAAAGAGAGAAGCCAACCCTTTGGGCTCAGGAACCAGTATGAGCTGGGTCCCTGAGCAAGGTAGGGTAGGGAGCTCTGGGTCAAAGAGTGCACTGTACTAGATCTAGACACCAGCCCTTTACTCTGCAATTATCATTTCAATGTAAATGATAAATGTAAAAAGCTCAGAGCTTGGAAATGGCTTGTTCTTTCAGCAAAGTAAATAGTCCTCTTTCCCATCCTTGTTTACACATTTTCTTTGCTTAGTAAACCCATTTTCAAAAAGACAGCAAAGACAAATTAGCCCAATGCTTGTTCAAAATGAGTGTAGTTTTGAATTAGTCAAATGTGAATTTAATGGGAGTTTTACCCTATTTGCTTTGGGTGGCTTTTCTTTCAGTCCACCTTACAAAGAAACATTCTATAACAAAGCCAATATTAACTATTTCTACCATCTGTGTTGAGAGGTAGGCAATGTTTAAACTTTTACAACTGTGTTAATTAAAGGTCCGGGATGTACTTCTCATTACACAATTGGAACTTGAGTTTTAATGCTAAATATGGTTTTGCCTAAATAAAATACCTCTAGATGAGGCACTATTCCCTATGGCACCTTTGAAATGGTCAGTCCCTACCCTCAAAATGGGCCACAGGAGTCAATTATTTCAATATATACAAAGAGCCTTGATTTCATTGGGGTGCTCCCACCCATCATAGCTCCTCCAAAAGACGTGCAGTACAGTCTTTCTGGCGTTCTACGACCAAAGGCTAGTATGAAGCCATGGGTAAGGTTGAGCTTTCTAGAATGTACTCTGAGTCTTTCCATTGTGAGATGCCAGCGTTTGTGCACTTGGCATGGCCTTTGAAAATTGAGGATCACAAGCAGCTCCATGGCTTAACCACTAGAGAGCTAGAACTGGAGTCTGGAGGTCCTGCATTCAAATCTGATCTCAGATACTTCCCAGCTGTGTGACCCTGGATAAGTCACTTAACCCCCATTGCCTAGCCCTTATATATTATATATATTTTTGTACAAGTGCGTCCTTTCCCCTTTTTTTTATTTTTATTTGGGATACAGAACTAGTACTGATATTGCTAGATCAAAGGATATACATTGTTAGATCTCTATATTTCTATATTTTAAAAACTTAATTCTGTGTAGTTGGGAATCTGAATATTCTATTTGGCAACATCTATTAAAACAACATTCTTAAATTTTGTGTGTGTGTGGATCAATGTGGCCAGCAATTGTGGGCAATGATTTTAAGTGTGAGAATACTTGGGATTCAATTTTTTTGTCAGATTCTGAAGGAAAGTTTGGGATCTGTATTTGTAGTTTATTTTTATTTTATTTTTTTTAAACCCTTGTACTTCGGTGTATTGTCACATAGGTGGAAGACTGGTAAGGGTGGGCAATGGGGGTCAAGTGACTTGCCCAGGGTCACACAGCTGGGAAGTGGCTGAGGCTGGGTTTGAACCTAGGACCTCCTGTCTCTAGGCCTGACTCTCACTCCACTGAGCTACCCAGCTGCCCTGTATTTGTAGTTTAGATCAGGGATGGGCAAACTTTTTAAAGAGGGGGCCAAAGGAAAGGAAATGCTCATCTGTCAGTCTGTTTCTAAGGCAACTCTTTAGAAGTTTCATTGTATTGTATCCTATTCATTGTATTCGTAAGATTAGGAATAATGTCTTGAGGCCAGATAGAACATTTCAGGGGGCTGCATCTGGCCCACAGGCTATAGTTTGCCCATCACTGGTTTAGATTGTCATTTGGTTTATGAAGCATAGTGAGCTTCTGTTACATAATTCTGGCTATCCTATTATGTTTTTATACATTATTATACAGATGCCAAACTTCTGCAACTGGTAGTGATATGTCACACAAATTCTAACATTTTCTTGCTAATCTTCATTGAGCAATAATTTCAGATTCCTTAAATATAACTATTTTATGATTTCTAGTGGCAATAGCTTGATCCAAAATCATTATCATGAATCTCTATACTTTTGTAAATAAATTTTAATGACTTAGCCATTTATCTTATTCTTTGTTGAATTATTGTTGGTTGAATTTTTGCAAATGTCACCAACTAAAGGTCTTTTGTAGCACCTCTTGTCTATGCCACTCATTCAACACTTAAATCAAATACAGCTTTTTAACAGCTTTTAGTTTTTTGTCTTGAACTACTATTAATCTCGTGTTATTTTTTAAAGTTTCAGTATTTTTATAATTTGTATCCTCAACAGGATTTTTGAAAGTAAGAACTATCTTTTTTTTTATCACCCATGGCATGGAGTATAATGTCTTGCATGGACTGAAAACAACAACTCACATTTCTATAGCACTTTGAAATTTGCACTTCCTCACAACACCTTCTATGTAGTATATAGTCCCAATATTATTATCACCATTTTTCAGGTGAAAAGAGAACTCACTTCTAAGGGCTGAGGAACAAGAAGTTAACATAGGATATACTTGATAGATCAGACAGCAACACAAAGATGTTTCTTTACATTTTCCATCCCTTTCATGAATTTCTAGGCTGAAAATTCATCTCTTCTGAATATCTTTTCAGGCAGAACACTCCTCTTTTTAGCTTATTGTCATATGATTACCTCTCAACCCCTCCACCCCCTTGATCATTTTAGTTGCTCATCTCTGTATCTATTCCAGCTCTATTGTGTTTTCCTTTGGGGACAGCAACAAGAATAGCACGTGCACGCACACACACACACACACACACACACACACACACACGTTCACTACAAAGGAAGGCAATGTGATTGTTTTCCAGTCTTTCCAAGATGAAGGATGATGAGAGTTAATGTGGTTGGGATAACAAAAAGCAGGTGCCACAATGTTCTAACAAAATGACATAATGGGAAAAGCAAGAAAATAGCATATCCATCAGCCACAATAAACTGGCTAGTCATTTAAAGTATGAGAAACCATAATAGTTTGAGGAATTTTGGGGTCCAAGCTATAGACATAAATAAAAATATGGGTTCAAGCCTTTCAAATTTAGATGTCTTCAAAGATTTCCTTGCCCTGTGTCCCAGACTTAAACTGTCTTGGTCCTTCCCTGCCCCACCTACTAAGGAATAAATTTGTTTAAGTGGAAAGATAATGGAACTTGGAATTAAGGTACTGGTTCACATTCTAATTTTCTCCCTTCAAATCATTTCCTCAAACATTTACAGAACATCTACTATTTTCAAGGCTTAAAGACAAACACTAAACAATTTCCTGCCCTGGGAACCTATGTTTTATTTGGAAGACGTAGCACATACATAGATAAGTAAATAGAAGGTAATTTTGGACAAGAGAGAGCACCAGCAAAGGGGTCAAGGAAGGCAACAAAAGATGTTGGTTCCCAAGTTAAGCCTTGAAGGAAGGAAAGTTTCCTGAGCAAACAAATGCATAAAGGCAGAGAAGGAACACTGTGTTACTTATTATGGGTGCAACTGGTGGTCCAGTTTGGCTAAAACATAAATATATGAAGGGACGTGATATGATATATGGCTAGAAAACTGGACGGGATACAGATTATCAAGAGCTTTGGTTTGTATTTTATACTAGGTATAATAGGGAACCCTTGTAGTTTTGTGACAGGAGAGCAACATGGTCAGACTTGTGTCCTAGGAAGATTATTTTGATATCTGTGTGCTCTATGAAGTGGAGATGGTGAGATAGTGGGAGAAGGGAAATCAGTTAGGAGCTTGCACTAAGATGATGAATGATTCACAAAGGGAAGGGGGTATATTCTTAGATATGGTGGAGGTAGAAATTACATGACTTGATAAGTGAGTGGATTTAGAAAGTGAGGGAGAATGAATGTTCAAGAATGACAATAAGGTGACAAATTAGTTAAAATGGATAGTGGTGGGTCTTCAACAGAAACAGGGAGATTTGGACGACTAATGGGATTTTTAAAGGAAAATAATCAGTTCTATGTAGAATCTTTGGGATAAAATCACTGAGGAGAAAGTATAGAGAAAGAAGAGAAGATAGCTTTGAAGAAATCCCATGCTTAGAGATCCCGAAATGCAAAGGTGACTGAGAAGAAGCAGTCTAACAAGTAGGAGAAAAATTGGTAACTATATGAATTTGGACAAATTTCTTCATCTGAGAGAACACTTGGGACACAGGACTGTACACTATGATGGGGAAGACAGACAGCAGAAGACTGGTATCAAGTCATTGCTAAGAAAGCTGAAGAAGGAAAAGTGCAGTATGGGAGAAAAACACTTCAGATCACCATCTGATGACTTCCCATTCTAATGAATTATTCTCACTATTGCCTATGTTCAATTTTTCCTGTTCTGCTAAAGGAATGCAAATGCTCTCCTCTGAGTCCTGCACTCTAGAGGAAAGGTCCAAACACCCTGCCCTAATTACTCCTTTTCTACCTTCCTTACAGGGATATTCAAAAGAAAGTGCTTTATGAACCATAGAGAATTATAGTAATGTGAGCTAAAATAAATGTAGCTCCTTAGCATTTCTTTACCTAGAGCCCAAGCTAGAGTTCTACCTAACTCTTCTGACTTGGGAAGAAGCAGATAGCTAACTGTGTTTAGTCACAGGTAGAATGCTCTTCTACTCTGATTTCTCCTGAGTCTGAACCCTAGCATTTCAGGCTTTGATCCTCTTCATCTCCATATTAGCATTCTTCCCTCCCATTCATTCTTTGATGTTGCTATTTACTATCCTCCCATCTTCCCAGATGCCCAGGTTCAACTCTATAGTTCTGATCTAGTACCTGTTACTAAGGGACTATTTTAGACCACCTCATTTTTCTTGGTCTTCGTTTTTTTCATCTGTATATTTAGGCAGTTATACTAGGCAATCTGGGCAAAAGATTCCTTTCCAGCTATAACCGGAATTAAATTAAATTAAAGAATTATCATTCTTTAAGCTAATAGTTTCACTTGTTTAGCATCTTCTTAAATAATGACATTTTACTATAAATTACCTTTATAATACCATCTCATATATATATATACACATATGTGAAAGATGTGTTTGTCTGTATAGCATGCATAAATATATCCACAATATAATGTGTATTTATACATGTATGTTTACATATACAAAATGGCCCTTATAACAATGAGTCCCATAATAGACAACAATGGGAAAAAATATGTTCAGCTTTATCAAACAGAGAACCCTTAACCCTTCCCAGAAGGGCAATAGAACACAAACAGTACTGGACTGAAGAAGGTGACACATTAGCGGAGGAGGATGGAGAGCAGAGTCCTGGAGCCTTGGCAGTTTGGGGCAGTGGATTAAGAGCTAGACCCAAAGTTAAGAAGATATGACTCAGATCCCACTTCTGACCCTCACTAGCCAAATGACTGAGCTCAAGCCCCTTAACCTCTCTGAACTTTAGTTTCTTCATCTTTAAAAGGAAGGGCTTAAACTCTATAACCCCGAGGTATTTTCTAACTCAATGTATGATCCTTTACAAACTAGGAAGCCATTTTAGTCATAGTCCCTCAAGAACTGTACATAGACCCTATCAGGGATGCATAATTAGCTAATGGAATTGGAACCAAGCGGCTTTAAATTTAGAGATGTTGTCAGATCGATCAAGCAAGTTAGAGACAGAGCAAACACAGAAAGATCAATTTAGGAGGTCACCTCTGTTCAGAGTTCAGCACCTGGCAGTAAGAATATAGTGAATTTTTGCTGAAAAGGCAGGGACAGGGTAGAGGTGAAGAAATCAAAACCAGAAATAGGATCTTTCTGACCCTTTAGGAAAACTAGGAGAATGTTTTATTGTATTGATGACTTTATGAACATGAGAACTCAAAATGGATGTTGGCAGGAAATATTGCATATTCTGAAACCATGCTCCAAAAAGCATGTAGGGATTGTGATGGCTGTGACCAGGTTCTTTTTAACTTCATGGATGACAAGAAATTAATTCTAAAGATTCCAATATGTATTAAGAAAGATTTAGAGGGAGAGAGGTAGATGGGGATAAAGGACTTTATCCCTGAAAGTTTCCTTGGCATTTTCCTGTCCCATTCTAGGAATGTCTTTGGAATTTTTCCAACCAGACTTCCGTAAACAGGATTATTTCCTTATCTTGTTGGATGTAATCAGTTCTGAGTATCTTTAACCAAATTAAATGATTCAGTGGAGATAGATGTACAGTTAGACTTCTAAAGGTAGCAACAAGAAAATGACAATGATGGATATAATTCTGGCACATGCTATTTCTCTTACTTCCATGCTAGGTTCAACCTGAGAGAACAGACAGCCAACATGGGGCTGTGAGCCAAAGTTTCTATGGGCCTCAATACAGTCTAACTTCAGCCTGTGAAGATACTTGAAATTACTGACATTAGAGACACACATTTGTTTAAACAAAATACTGCTAGAGTAATTGTTTCAGAGCTAAAAGTGACATCAGGGAAAATCTAGTACAGGAATTCTTAATCTTGGCTCTGAGTATACCTGAAAAGTCTGGATAGAATTTAGGGGATCTATGAACTTCAGTGGGAAGGAAATTACCTATTTCTTTTCAACCTCTAACTAAAACTTAGTGTTTCCTTCAGTAATTTAATAACATTATTCAGAAACAAGGGCCATAGGTTTCGATGTCAGACTCGCCAAAGGGTCCACAACAACAACAATAAAAAAAGATTAAGAACCTCTGATCTAGTCCAGGCTCCTTCTTTTGTACTTGAAAGAAGGTGAAATAACTTGGTCAAGACCACATAGTGGCGTGGCATGGCATGGGTTTCCTCATTAGTAATCTAGGACATTTTCCCACTAGACCACTTTAAAATACCAAGATTTTTTCTTGGGAAGCATCAACTATTAAACCATTATCATTGCACTAATAGATTAACCAGAATTAGCTTATCAAATTGGCCAGACACCTAGGAAGACTGTAAGTCTGAGAAGTTAGGGGAAATAAACTCATGGAGGCATAGGGTGTTCTCTCAGAGAAGGTATGCCCAAAAGGACCACCAGTCCAGGAGAACTGGAGCACATAAGTGTGACAATGCTAAGTGCTTGGGGAAAGGCTTACTTAATTTTGCCAAGGTTTGGTTCTAACCGGGTATAACTGCTTACAAAAAACTGAATTTGCCCAATATTGAGAAGCCAAGTGACAGAGATACTGTAGTACAGTTCAAAAGATTAGCCTGTTTGTGATCATAGAAATAAGCTGTGAGAAAGGGCTTACCTGTTAAAGAAGCAGCGTGAGATCAGCATTGAGACTCTGAAGCTCAGGATTCTGGGTTTGTTACTAGTCTGTGGATGCCCCCTGATGGACGATGTGCTCATCATAACTGCAGCTCAGATCATATCCACCTAGGACAAATATTTAACTTCAGCTAAATTGAATGTTATTTCTTTCCCATGTGATTTGCCCAGGTCAAGAGTGAAGACTGACTTAAACAGCAGCTAAAATCCCAGATAAATCTATGTACCTTTAGTTAACCTGTTTATTTCATATTTGAGGGTAGAATCATAGGATTTATAATTGAAAGAGAACTTTGAGATTACCTTTAACCCTTCATTTTACAAAAAAAAAAAGAGAGAAAGGGGGAGAGAGAGAGAGAGAAAGAGAGAGAGAGAGAGAGAGAGACAAAGAGAGACAAAGGCCACAGATACTAAGATCATCCAAGTTCACAGACACTAGTGTGGGAACATGGGCAAATCACTTTGTTATTGTTCAGTCCTGTCTGACTCTGTCATTTGTCAAAAAACCCATTTAGGGTTTTCTTGGCAAAGATACTAGAATAGTCCGCCATGCCTTCTCCTGCTCATTTTACAGATGAGGAAAGTGAGGCAAACAGGGTATAGTGACTTGTCCAGGGTCACAGAGCTAAATAAGTGTCTGAAGCCAGATTTGAACTCAGAAAAATAAGTCTTCCTGACTACAGGTCTGGCACTTTACCACTGTGTCATTTAACTGCCCCCATTATAACATGAAACATATTAAAATAAGAGATTGATATGAGAAGGTAGAGAAATGGCCCTGAAAACAGAAAAATGTGGGTTTAAGTGCTTCTTAGCACAAACTAACTATGTGATTCTGTGCAAGTTATTTAAATTTTTATTGCTCTAAATTTCAGATAATCTGCCAACCTGCTAGGAGTTCAATATGCTAATGAAATTACAAATTTAGTTTCTTTTCCCATATTTTTTTTTAAACCCTTGTACTTCGGTGTATTGTCTCATAGGTGGAAGATTGGTAAGGGTGGGCAATGGGGGTCAAGTGACTTGCCCAGGGTCACACAGCTGGGAAGTGGCTCAGGCCGGGTTTGAACCTAGGACCTTCTGTCTCTAGGCCTGACTCTCACTCCACTGAGCTACCCAGCTGCCCGTTTTCCCATATTTTTTATCATTATCTATACAACTGGTTCTAGATTTGATGCTGATGATTTTTTTTTGTTGTTGACCATTGCCGAGGACTAGCCCAAAGGCTACTCACTTTGATTTGCTGGGCATCATTTTCTATAACTACTAATACTCAGTATGTTTAGTAACTATGTATATAGGGATAGGGCCACAATCTGACCCATGACCGACCCTTTTTTAACTCTGATATTTCTTACGCTCAATACGTCCATAATAAAATTCATTATCTTTCTCCTAAAACTTCCCCTATTCCTATCTTCCCTGTTAGTGTAAGTCAACTCACAGACCTTCAGGCCCTCCACCTGAGAGCCATCCTGGATTCCTCCCAATCTCTCACCATCCAAGCTACTGCCAAGGCCTGCTGGTTTTCACATTTTCAATATAGCCTGAATCTGTCTCTTTCTCTCTCTGATGCTACTACAATTCTAGTGCAAGCTCTCCTCATCTCATGCCTTTATTTGAAGGAAGTTACTGTCTTTAGCCTCTTTTTGTATCCCTATCACTTAGCACATTGCTTGGAATACAGTAGGCATTTATCAAATATTTATTTATTTATACGAGGTGAGAAACCAAACAATCAAAAGATCTTAGAACTCTGGAGAAAGGATTTATGACTAGAATAATGTTGCACAAAAATCATATTTGGATAGGTCAAGGAACTTTGACCATGTCCCCTGAATTGCCTATAAGTTACCAAATGAGTTAAGGAAGGGACCTTTCCAGAAATGGAAGTGAGTGAATTTCTAGCATGTCCCCGAAAAGGAACCACATTGGCTAGAGGCCTAAAATTCAGCTGCACCACTTCCATAAACATTCCCACTTTTATTAAAAGAGGATCTTTCATTTTCAAGAGTCCAGAAAATGGTAGACTTTCCCAACTTCAATCAGTGTCCCAAGTGGCATGTCTAAGATCAACTGGAGAAAGAGTTTGCCTCATCAGGAACCAATGATAGACTGAATTCACTGCTCTACAAGAAACTCAGAAAAAAGATTACAAAATGCCTTTTTATAAAAATAATTTTAAGAAATTCTAATTTTAACTTAATTAGAATTTAATTTTAATATGGCACTCTTACAGCTGGATACAGAAAGATAAACAATGAAATAAAATGAACAGATAGCTGAAGAAATTATATTTGAAAGATTTGTAGTATTTTCTAAATGGAGTGATAAAAGAATGTATGTATTTCTTGGCAACTCTTGGTACTTTAAAAAATAGACATTGTACTTAGGGCACAGGAGAAATTATAAATATAAAAGGCAGAGATATTAAACATATCCTATATGAACCACAACATAAGAAAATAGTAATTGATAAACCCAAAAATAGAGAATGACATTCTGAATAATGATTAGGTCAAAAAATCAATCATAAAAACAATTAACAAATACATGAAAAAGAACCAGGAAAATAGTATTCACAATGAGTATAGCAACATAAAGAGATGGAAAGATAAAATGAAACTGAATTCTAGTAGTTATGACAAAGTTTTGCCTTAAGGAAAAGATGATTAAATGCATACACACAATCCTTCCTAGAATGGGATTAATAATGTGGGATGATGAATATAGTATCATATTCTGTTTCCACAATGTCAATATGCCAGAGTCTCCCTATGGCCTCTAGCATAAAATATAGATGATGGATTAATGAAATATTATATCTAGGTTCTTTTTTTAGTTGTAGATTTCAAATAATCCTGTTTCCTAAATTATCTCTTCTTGTTGTTTTTTTCTAGGTTGTTTCTTAAATTATCTCTACTTGGTTTTTTTCTAGTTTTTTTTAAAATATATCTTATGTTTTCCTCTATTTTCTCTTTATTATTACCTCTGTTCTCTTTATTTCTCTATTTCCTTTATTTCTCTATTTTCTGTATTTCCTCTATTTTCTCATTCTTGCTATCTCCTAGTTATTTCTATTTGCTCTGTTCTTTTAGGTCATTGATATTATGATAATATTTTAGACCTGTTAATCTATTGATCCCTTACCAAGTCTTTCCCTCATAATTCTCATTTCTTTTATCTTTTTTTAATTCTTACATAATTTCTTCAAAGAATTCTAATTATTCTTGTGGATGAGATTTTTTTCCCTTTGAGGTTCTAAATATAGGTGGGTTTGAGTTATGAATAAGAACTTCTTGAGTATTCTGCAAATGGAAGAAAAGGACTTGAAACAAACAGAAATTGTTGGTTACCTCTTGAACATATGTGCTCTCCACTTTCACCTGGGCTGTTTATAAAATATATATACACATATAATTGTGGGAGAATGTATCACAGACTTTTGCAGAAGTGCTTTATACAAACAATTCTTATTGTACCACCTTAATTAATATCCCTTTTTAAAAGTTACTTAAGGCTGACTGATCAAATTATTCTCAAATCATAATCTTGGGGTAGCACACAAATCCACTCAAGAGCCACAGGCAGTAGAGAATCACCCCTGACTCCTCAGGGAGAACTCCTAGAATTCTGAGGGAGAAATGAAGCCAAGTTCTAGATATTCAAGTGTAAATTGAATGTAAATGTGAATAAGAATGTGAAATGGAATGGGGATTCCCCAGAGTAAAAATACAGGGGCTACAACTATTTTTCATGATGACCAATAATATGAAGAAGCAGTAAAAACAACAATGACCAACAGACTTTCAAAATAACTGTTCTTTATTGTTGTGAAACTATTAATGGCACCCTAAATTACTGCAGCATTCAAACTATAGGAACTGAAACAGACCAAAAAAGGCTAAACATTGAACATCACAAAGAGCCTCCCACAGGCAGATAATTAATTATAGGTTGTTTTAATGTCTTTTAAAATAATTAAAATATCCTCATCAGTGGCATAGCTTCCAAGTTATGCTTTGCATGTAAAATGTCCTCAAAAATTTTGGTTCCTATAAATTGTTCAGTGGAGGGAGCACTAGAATCCAATGACTTGGGTTCCGGGTTAAGATGGCGGCAGAGTAAAAAGCAGCTCTTAACCTCTCTTGACAGAAACATACAGGACTTCTCAAGGTGGGATAAAAACAAACCCAGCCGAACGGAGGGACCCCACAACAGGGTGCAGCGTGGAAGGTACGTGGAATTGAGGCATTTCCATGCTATAAAGGGGTGAAACAGCTCTCACTAAATCACGGGCTGAGCAACCACCCCCCCTTCCCACACACATACCACCTACAGCGCCGAAGCCAGGTCAAAATAAATAGAGCAAATTTGGGGCACCCATCGAGTCATTGGCAGCTCTAGGGCGTGTTCCTGAGAGCAGCAAGATTTAGGATCCCAAAAAGCTAAAGAACGCACACGGACTCTGAGCGCAGACGTGGAGCACAGGCGCAGGTGGAGATGTGGGGCAGAGGCGGACACAGGTGGGAGGGAAGGCTCTGAAACCCTGAGCGGGGAACCAGTGCAGAGGGGTATACGACTGTGGAAGCAGCGCCCTCGAGACTTGTAAAGGAGCCTCCTGTAGAGGATCAAGCAAGAAGGTCCACCAGGGGGGCTTGACCTTGGAAAAAACCAGACCTCAGACCTCAGGAGCCAAAAGACTGCAGACAGACCCTGAGCACGAGGATAAAGCTGAGAAGCTGCTGGGCTAACGATGGCTACCCAGATCCAGGAAGTCCAGAAGAAAGAGAGAAAGATTAACAACAAGAAGAAGAAATCTTTAACACTCGACAACTTTTACACAGAGAAAATCCAGACTATTGAGCAATCAGAAGAGGAGAAAAAACAAGCAATCTCATCTGAACCATCCCAAGATAATCAAAACTGGTCATAAGCTCTTGAAATGTTCAAAACTGAGATGATGAGAAAGTTGGAAAAGATTTGGTCAGAGAAATGGGAAGTAGCTCAAAAGGAAATCAGGCAAGAAAATAACAGTTTAAAAGGCAGAATTTCTCAATTGGAAAGTGAGGCAAGTCAACTGAATACCAGAAATGACCAGATTGAAAAGGAAAACCAGTCCTTAAAGGCTAGAATTGAACAATTAGAAGCTAATGATCTCTTAAGACAACAAGAACAAATAAAACAAAGCCAAAAGACTGAAAAAATAGAAGGAAAAATGAAATATCTCAATGAGAAAGTGATAGACCAAGAAAACCGGTCTAGAAGAGACAATTTGAGAATCATTGGTCTCCCTGAAAAGGGAGAGATTAATAGAAATTTGGACTCCATACTAAAAGAAATTATTCAGCAAAATTGCCCTGAAGTTCTACAACAAGAGGGCAATATAGACATTGAAAGGATCCATATATGGATCACCGTCGACATTCGATCCAGAAAAGACAACCCCCAGGAATATAATAGCCAAATTCAAGAGCTTCCAAGTAAAAGAAAAAATCTTACAAGAAGCCAGAAAGAGACAATTCAAATATCAAGGAGCACCAATCAGGACCACACAGGATCTGGCAGCCTTCATGCTAAAAAACCGCAAAGCTTGGAATATGATATTCAGAAAGGCAAGAGAGCTGGGCCTGCAACCACGGATCAACTACCCATCAAAATTGACTATATACTTCTAGGGGAAAGTATGGGCATTCAACAAAATTGAAGATTTCCAGGTATTTGCACAGAAAAGACCAGGGCTAAATGGAAAGTTTGATATCCAACCACAAAAATTGAGAGAAACATGAAAAGGTAAATAAGAAACAGAAGGGAAAGAAAGAAAACTCATAATTTTTTAAATTTGCCTTTTTAAGAGCCTCAGTAAGATCTAATTATCTGTATTCCTATGTGGAGAAATGCTATGTATAATTCTCTGTAGTGAACTCCATTCACTATTAAGTATTCACTATTTTAGTGGTTGGAAGAATGATTTATGGGGAGAGGGTGGAGTGCTGAATGGTCTAGGATGATATGGGGAGTGGGAAAGAGGAGGGTGAATGGAGGGAGACACCAGGAGAAACTTGAGAGAATAAGAAAAATAGGATAATCTATGACACAAAAAGAGGGCATGGGATGGGGAGGGGACAAATACTATTATAAGAAGGAGAGGAAGAGAGCATCAAGAGGTAATTTTTAAACCTTACTCAGCGTAATCAACTCAGAGAGGGAAGAGTAGCTATACTATCCATTGGGATATAAAACTCTATCTAACCCTACTGAGAAAGTCAGAAGGCATAAACCAAGGGGAGCAGGGGAGAGGGGAGGTCAAAAAAGGGAGGGGAGAAGAAGGGGGAGGGAATTTATTAGGCCTTCAAAACAAAAAGAGGGGAATAACAAGGGAGGGGGTAGAAAGGGAAGTCAATCAAGGGAGGGGATAAGGGATACCGGCTTTAAACCACTGGTTTAAAAGGAAATTGGTTAAGAAGAAGGGGTAGGAATAGGGGAGAATACAAAAATGTCAGCGAATGCACAGCTGATAATTATAACTCTGAATGTGAATGGGATGAACTCTCACATAAAACAGAAGCAAATAGCAGAGTGGATTAGAAACCAAAATCCCACCATATGTTGTCTACAAGAAACACATATGAGGCAGGTGGACATACACAAGTTTAAGGTTCAGGGCTTGAACAAAATCTTTTGGGCGTCAAATGAGAAAAAGAAGGCAGGAGTGGCTATTGTGATTTCTGACAAAGCCAAAGTAAAAATAGATATGATTAGAATCCAAAGACTTATTTTTAAAATACTTACCTTCTTTTAGAACTGATACTCAGTATTAATTCCAAGGCAGATTAAGAAGGTCCAGGTAATCAGGGTTAAGTTACTTGCCCGAGGTTACACAGATAGAAAGTGTCTGAGGCCACATTTGAACCCAGGACCTCTCATCTCCAGGTCTGGCTCTCTATTCACTTGGATATCTAGCTGCTCTCAACAACTTGATTTTAGTTTTTAATTTTACTCCATATTTCCAATTGCTTGGTCAAACAGACTGTGCATCTGTGTTGTTCTCCTCCCAGGGTTCTCAACATCACATTACAGTATCACAATTTCTGTCACCTCTGAGTAAAAGTCTATTCATTTGCCCTAGGTACTTTCAGCATCCTTATTACCATGGCAACTCTCTCTGGCAGACAGGAAACTATATCTGAAAATGTTTTTAAAGGATTGAGTTATTGTTACAATGAAATTATATGGTGAAAAACACTACAAATGTTTCCATGATAGAAGCATAAAGTTGTCACTGAAAGTAAGAATTGGAAAATAAATTTGAAACTATTCAACAGTCTTAAAATGTTATTATGGACTTCATGTTGCAAACATTTGCTGCCAAAACAAAATTATCTAAAAGAAGTTAATTGGCTAAGAATTCTAATCCCCAATTGTATTGTTAATAAAGGAACAATAAAATGGCATTTGTTAATATTTTAGAACTTTAGGTTTATAGTTTTATCCCTTACAAAACCTAAACGATTTGAATATGCTGCCACCAGATGGTGGTGCCTTGATTATGTGGTCTAAACTACATGGAACTATTTGCTCAAGATTTATCACAGATTTACAACCATGACTTTTTTTACTACATTTATCAAGACTATAGCTCTTTATTTAAATAGGTCAAGCACAAGGAACAATGGATAATTGCTACATTTGAACAATGCTCACTTCACAATTTTATTATCAATATTAATAACTGACTCCCTAAACTAATAAAATAAACATAAAAATAAGAAGTAAAAGTTTACATAAAACCCCTACCATTTAACAGGACAGAAACAACAATATTGACTTTAAAAACATTCAAAGAACATACTTTTTTCTACATCCTCTTACAGGTATGGCTGAGATATTGCTTTGACCTCTGCCTTTCCCTTTTATTCTTCATTCTCTTGAAAAGGCCAATTAACAAATACTGTTTAATGTATGCTTTCTTCCAGGCACTGGGTCAACTCTTGGGATTTCAAAGATAAAAATCAAATAGTCCTTACCATTTAAGAGTTTTTGTTCTATCCTATGATATAACACTGTAATTTATATATATATATACATATATATATATATATATCTGGTTCTTCAGATTTAATTATCTAATACCTCATAAAGATCTTATTATTTTACATTCTATGGTTCTATTACATTAATATACTATAATTTAACCATTCTCCACAAGTTGGACATAGCAATGATTTCTAATTTTTGTTATTACTAATAAAGTATGAATATGTTTGTAAAGCTAAGGACCATTTTTCTTTTAATCTTACTTGGGGGATGAAGTCCTAGCAAAGGCCCTGATAGGACAAGAGCTGTGGTAATTTATTGACCCATTATATATTGACATTTTCACTACAGAACGTTTGCAATAGTATACTGTTACAACAACAGTATATTAGGATATCTATTTCTTCATTCAATGTTGGTCCTGCCAACATTAGATTATTTTTGTTTCTTTTTCCAATTCTAGTAGGCATAAGATGGCATTTGGTTATATTTCATGTGATTATTAACATCTATAAATTGTCTTCAACCATTACTTCATTATAGAACATTAACTATGAATATGGCAAATATGTAATATTTCCTTATATACTGGGTTGACAAATATTTATACATATACTAAAAATATTTTCCCCAATTTTTTTTATTCTAAAGATATTACCTCATAGTGTGAAAAAGTATTTTTGTGTGTGATTAAATCCATTGATTACTTCAATAATGGCACTTCATCTATGTTGCTACTTGTTCCAGTAATTCAGAGGTAAACGCACCCATTTTGCGCAACTTTTTTCTATATCCTCCCATAAATCCTCTAAAAGAAGGTACCTTCAATATGTAAAGGAGTCTTCCTCTTATTCTCTTGACATTACCTGAGTACCAGTATGGGTTATCCACCAATAATCCTGCCTTCTGTTATATGACCTGCTGGTCTCCTTTTCTAGCCATACAGCTCTCTGATCATCCATCCCTTACAATATCTTCTGTTCAATTCCTAATTTATTATGTTCCAAAGCCTGCTTATGTTCATATTGTCCTTTGAGAGACTCAAATTTAATTCTTTTTGAGACTAGGATTCTAAGTCATAATAGTATCACCAAGAGAATATCCAGATTTAAAAAATGGGTCTTTGTTTAATGGAGATGCATGAAGGCCATCAGAACACTGTTTAGTCCTGTTCAGTTGTAGTCCAGATTCACTGGTTATTTGAAATGACATACATATATGTACATATATATATATTTACACACACGCACATTATTGGACCAGATCTTTGCATTGTCCATCTACATGCATATAATAATCTGAACAATAGTCACATTTCAATTGGTTTTCCCTTAGTACAATGAAAAGAACCCTAGATCTGGAGTCAGAGGTAGATTCAAAACCTACCTCTAATGGATTTTGCAACCTACACGATTTTGGATAAGTCACTTAGCCTGCTTAGGCCTCAGTCTTCTCATCCACAAAATAAGAGGGTTGTTCTAAATGGCTTCTAGAATCATTTCTAGTTCTAAATATGTGATCATAAAATCTCCTGTTAATAGTTAGTCCAAACTCTTTGAGTCAGATCATGAAGCTCATTTAAGAGGCTCTTCATTGTTCTAGCCTCAGTGCAATGAATGCAATATTATTAATTAGCAATTAATATTAATTAATTAGCAATCTTGTCTTGGTCTTGGACTCTGTGTTGGACATCTTATTTTCCATGACATTGTACATCTTTGGCAAACATGAATATCTCTATTTTATGCTGTTTGATATTAACAACCATGAATACAATTATAAAAGGTAAAAATGGGCATTTAATTAACTAAATGAGTTTCAACTATTCCTGGGAAAAAAACAAGAACTCAGCAGAAAATTTGATCTATAAGAAACATATAATGGTAATGAAAGATTAATCATAAGCAACCCAAAAGGGCAAACTGTTTGATTATTATATGGAAAAATGCCATCTATGGCCCCTGGGAATGGCATCCTTGAGTATTTTGAAGGGGCATGTGTACATGGAAGATTTGGGGTCAAGATGAATGTAGAATGAGCCATAATGGTAGGGAAATGGACTAGGAGAAAGTAGGATGGAATGTTTATCTCATATGGAGGAGAAATGAATGGAGGAACTGCAATGGAGAAGGGGATGAGGAGGTGGAGGTCTGGTAGTACTAGAACCTTCTCTCATCAGCCCTGGGATAAAGAGAACAACTGACACAATTAGAAGGGTAAATATTTTCTTAATATCTAGAGAAACATCAGGGAAGGTGGATGGGATAAGGGAGGGCCTGGGAAGGGGAGTATATATCAAGAGGTAATAAGGTGAAGGAATAGGAAAGGACTTTTAGGACAAAATAGGGGAGGAATTTTTAGAATCAAACTCATCAAGAAGTAGAAGGGCATAGTTGTGGGGATAAGGAAAGGATTTTTTGGAAAGGTGGATAGAATAAGAATTAAAAGTTAAGAGGAAAGGGACAAGGGAGGGCCTTTGGAAAGGTGGACCAAATTGAAACTAGGAGGGAAAAAGGGAGAAGATAAGAAAGGATTTGGGGGAAGGTATGTGAATTAAAAAGGTATTGATGAAAGGAAACTGGGCACCTGAGGAAGGATATGGTAGAAAGAAAGGAAGAGGAAGACAAACAATGAGGAGGAATGGAGTAAATGGAAATGCACAGATAGTCACTATGACATTGAGTGTAATGGGATGAATTCACCCATGGGAAGAAAATGGATAGCAGAAAGGATCAAAAAACCAGGACCTGACAATGTGTTGTTTACAAGAAACACACTAAAAACGAGAAACACACATGGAGTGAAGGTATGATTCTATAGCCCAGTGTTTTTGAAGAGTAGGTTTTTAATGTATTTTTACTTTCATTTATGTGTAGTACATTTCTCCTATTGATCAATTTCACTACTCTTTTTCTAGAACCAGATTTTAAACTCATAAGATATAGTAGAGCTATATCCTTTCTCAGTTTTCTTTTTCACAAATCGATACTTTTGTGGGTTTTTTGTTTTAACTTTTTAATTTTTAATTTAATTTTGTTTTAACTTTTTTCTTAAATTCTACAAAGTTGCATTTTGGGGGTTTGATTAATATTATTTTGAAATCATAAGTTGACTTGTAAAATACTGACATTTTTACAATATTTCTTCACTATTACTAGGAAGATGGAATTATCCTTCCATTTATTTGAAGACTTTAATCAAAATTATTTTGAAGTAATCTTTGTATTGGTTTTTGTGTATGTCTAATAAGTAAATGCCCAAATATTTATTATAATGTATCATTTTATATGTGACATTTTTCTAATGGCTTCTTTTATTTCTTGGTAGTGATATATAGAAATGCAGATGGGTTGATATGATAAGCAAAGAAGGAGTCTACCAAATTCCTTTTATGACACAAATATGGTACTGATTCCAAAGCCAGGGAGACCAAAAACAGAGAAAGAAAACTACAGACCAATCTCCCTAATGAACATAGATGCAAAAATCTTAAATAGAATACTAGCAAAGAGACTCCAGCAAGTAATTAAGAAAATCATTCACCACGATCAGGTGGAATTTATACCAGGAATGCAAAGTTGGTTCAACATTAGGAAAACCATCCACATAATTGACCATATCAACAGTCTAACAAACAAAAGTCACATGATTATCTCAATAGATGCTGAAAAAGCCTTCGACAAAATACAGCATCCATTCCTATTGAAAACACTGAAAAGTATAGGAATAGAAGGACCTTTCCTAAAAATAATAAACAGTATATACCTAAAACCATCAACAAACATCATATGCAATGGGGATAAATTAGAAGCCTTCCCAATAAGATCAGGAGTAAAACAAGGATGCCCATTGTCACCTCAATTATTTAACATTGTACTAGAAACACTAGCAGTTGCAATTAGAGAAGAAAAAGAAATTGAAGGTATCAAAGTGGGCAAGGAGGAGACTAAGCTATCACTCTTTGCAGATGATATAATGGTCTACTTAAAAAATCCTAGAGAATCAACTAAGAAGCTTGTAGAAATAATCAACAACTTTAGCAAAGTTGCAGGATACAAAATAAATGCACATAAATCATCAGCATTTCTATACATTTCCAACACACTAGAGCAGCAAGAAGTAGAAAGAGAAACACCATTCAAAATCACCCTAGACAATATAAAATACCTAGGAATATACCTACCAAAACAAACACAGCAATTATATGAAAACAACTA
>NC_058133.1:153022559-153147561 GCF_016433145.1 Gracilinanus agilis | reverse complement strand
AGGGCTATAAAAGAATGCCTGCCCTTTGACCCAGCCATACCATTACTAGGTTTGTACCCCAAAGAGATCATAGATAAACAGACTTGTACGAAAATATTCATAGCTGCGCTTTTTGTGGTGGCAACAAATTGGAAAAGGAGGGTATGTCCTTCAATTGGGGAATGGCTGAACAAACTGTGGTATATGCGGGTGATGGAATACTATTGTGCTAAAAGGAATAATAAACTGGAGAAGTTCCAGGCGAACTGGAGAGACCTCCGGGAACTGATGCAGAGCGAAAGGAGCAGAGCCAGAAGAACTCTATACACAGAGACTGACATTCTGTGGTAAAATCGAATGTAATGGACCTCTGTACCAGCAGCAATACAATGACAATTCTGAGGGAGTTATGGTAAAGATGCTACCCACATTCAGCGGAAGGACTGCAGGAGAGGAAACATATAAGAAAAACAACTGCTTGAACGCATGGGTTGGGGTGGACATGATTGGTGATGTGGACTTGAAACTACCACACCAATGCAACTACCAACAATTTGGAAATTGGTCTTGATCAAGGACACATGACAAAACTAGTGGAAATGCGCATGGGTAGGGGGGGTGCGGGGGGGGGGTTGAAGGGGAAAGGAGGAGCATGAATCATGTAACCATGTTAAAAATGAATATTAATAAATGTTTAAAAAAAAAAAGAAATGCAGATGGGGTGGAGTTAGTTCGATATCCTGCTTTTTCACTAAAATAATGTATTACTTCTTAATTCTGTCAGTGTTGGCCTAGGGGTTTCCTAAGTAGACAAACTATATTTCATCTGCAAATAGAGCTATTTTAATTTCCTCATTGTCAATGATTGCTCCTTTCAGCTATATTTTAAAATGTGGGGCAATACAGAGCTTTGAATAGAGGAGTAGCTTTGAAGGACAGGAAGAACTGGGTTCAAGTTCTGCTGTTAATATGACCACAGACAAGTTGCTTAAGTGACAAGTTGCTGATCTGCATAAGTAGAAGAAATTTCTATACTTGAAATTCCCATTGTAATAAGTAGATAATGTGGCTGATAACAGGTGGTACAAGTGTGTCACCTGTGCCTGAGAGCCAGTAAATTCAATAGCAGGTGATTTGAGACTGTCAGGGATGTGTAGCCTGAGCTGTGATGCCCAGTCAGTCTCCCTGCTACCTATAGGCTCCTTTAAGGTGGGGAGTGTGGAGAGTGAGGGGCCTCTCCCTGCTGGAGTGAAAGCAGAACTCAACAGGAAGTGAAGCTCACACACTTCCTGAATAAAATGGATGCTTGCCCAGTACTTCCTTTTGAGTCAAGTAGTTGCTATTCTCCCCTCTCCTCAGCCCCTTAGCCCAAGATGATGTTATAATAACTACGGAAGTTCACAGTTTCAGGCTAAGGGTTTATTTTAACATGAAAGGGAAAACTGAGGTAAGAGGGTTTAGGGCTCTTGAGAGACTGTTGCTAGGGGCGATTGGCAAGTGTTGGCTATGGACCTAGAAGGTAAGGCCAGGCTGAGGGAACCAGCCCTCAGCCAGAGATAGTTTAACACTGCCCTGGATGTTGTTTGGTCCACCAGCTGGACAGATATAGTTGATAAATTGGTTTGGGGGTTTCCCTGTTGCTAGGCTGCCCTAAACTAAATCCTGCCCATGATCCACAATCCAACCTCCCTTCAACCTCCCCGGGTCCCCAAGGGGAAGTCAGGGGTAGCTGGGTGTCTGGATGAGGTCAAGGAAATCAGAACCCCCAGGTTGGTTCTGCAGGGGTTTTTATAGTCCCAGCTCAAACTGTCAGGTCCTGGGACTAGCACCTGCCTGGCCAGAGTTCTATTCTCCTAACTGACAGGATTGCCTAGGGTAATTTTGCAAATGCAAGAGCTCTTGCATAAATCCTGCATTACACCATGAGTGATAAAATCACAGGTCTTGATCGATTTCTATTAATTTATACAAAGGAAATAGATTTAGAGTACAGAATATATATGTATGTACACATACATATATAGATATACATATGTATAAACAGATGTACATATGTTACAATAGCTAATGAGGGGATTTGTTTTGATTGACTATGTGGATTTGTTACAAGGAATTGTTTTCTCTTTTTTAATAGGATGGGGTGTGTGAAGGAGAGAAAATAGATTTCTCTTAAAAAAATTAATAAGTGAGGAGAATTCTACAGATATGGAATGTAGCATATGCTTTCAAATAAGTTAACTATGTTGTAAGTTTTCATTATTTTACTTTGCTATTCTCACTGTTATGAGTAAGATTAGATTAGCTAGTTATTAGGTATTGATTATATATTGATTAGGAAGTACCTAGCAGGAAGGAGCTGGAGCTGGGAATTCCAGGTTGGAATGAAGGAGGAGGAAGTCTATGTGTGTTCTGTGTGTGGACTCCATTAGTGGTAGGCAAAAACTGTTGCCAGCCTGGGAGACCTCAGAGCAAAGGACACCTTGCATCCTGTTTTCCCCTGGGATCCTGTGTGGTGTGGCATTTAAGGAAAGAACAAGAGAAGAGGACAGTGCTCCAAGCAAAACCCTTACTGCTTAGTTCCTGAGACAACTGTAGCTCCTAGCATCCAGACATCATCAGTGGATTGCAGTGAGAAATCCCAAAGCCACAAAAGCCCCAGCTGTACTCAAGCCTGGCAGGTTCGAGGTGTGAGGCAGAAACCCAGAGACTCCAGTATAGCTCCTTGGGCCCTGTTAGTTAGATAGCTTAAATTAGTGTAGTGAATAAGTGTCCAGTTTTAGATTCTCTTACATCCCAGAGAGTGTTCCCACAAACCCCATAGTTGATTTTAATATCCCTGGTGACCCCATTACTTATATTATCTTACATCACAGAATGTTGATAGTCTATGAATGTAATGTAAAAAACAAATATGTCAATAAAACTTAAAAAAAATAAAACCTCAACTGAGAAAATATCTATAATTTCTTTTAATTACTATTGATTAAACTATACATGCCCCAGACCCAAAAGGACCATGATAGACATCAGTGAGATCCATGAGACTGGAAGAGAAATAAATACATCTTTATTTTCACTAGCTAGTCAAGTATAATCATGGAATATAAGCCCCTTGAGCTGGGAACCCTTTTTTCCATGATTTGTTTTATCTTTGCTTGCCCAAACACCTACCTAGCAAAGTATCTGGTACATATGAATATTTACTAACTGCTTATCAAATGGAAGTGAATTTAACTGAATCAAATTGGAATTGTTATCATACAAGATACAATTCACCAATGTGATAGTCAACAAATATTTCTTGAGCACTCAGAGGGAGCATAAGCACTCTGTTGGGTTTTCAGGGAGGTTTGGAGAATGCTTAGCAAAAACAAAACAAAACAAAACAAAAAAACATGAAAAGCACTGAAAGTAGAACCCAAATTCCTCATTATATTGTTGATCTAAGTGTGCTGAGAAGCATAACAATATTAATCATCTCTATACCAGGTTGTAATCCTGACATGTTTGGTAAGAAGTTGCAAAAGAACTAAATATAATTATATTTATAAAAGAATAAAGAACCACACAGTTATTTTTTAAAATAAGCTTTCCTTTTTGTGCAGTAGGAAATAGGTCAGTCAATCTAAAAGACATTGGAATTCTGCACAGCACAAGGAATAGAAGACAGATTGATGCATTAATGCAGCATTTAGTGTTCTGGCCTTTTTGCATGGATGAAAGAAGAGGTAAAGAGGTAAAGATGTAAAAAGAGGTAAAATATGACTAGAAATGGCCAAATATCACACCAGGAGAATGTTCACCTTAAATCAAGCTTCAGCATCTCTTAGATGACTCTCTTTTATACTATTAAAATCTAAGGTTCTTCAGTGCTGCATCCCTATGGGTTTCTATGGAAACCAGCTCTATTGCCTAGGCAACTGAGGGCTCATGCTGGCACCATTAGATTACAAAATATTAGATTTTTTTTCAAGTTGAAGTCTACTCAGAAAAAAAAATCATGATAATTAACTAGGTATAGGAACTCTTTTCCTTTATTCCCTCTACTTTATTTTTAAAAACCAACTAAAAGAACTCTTTCATTTATAAATCTTGCAGTTCAATGTTATGACCAAGGATTAAAGTTGCCATACTTGCCTGGAACATTTATGGTCAAGTAGTTTGCTAAAATAATTTCCCCCAAATTCTGAAAATCATTCCTCTGAATACAGTAAAAAGGAACATTCAATCATCAAGGTCTAGAAGCCTAAAATAAAAGTTTAATTAACTTTGAGAACAATAGATTCTTTTTGTTTTGAAGTACAATATTAAATGAAGCTTCACTTGAATCGAACATCTCCCTGATATTATATTGGCCTTTTGTGGCATGGCTTACAGTTAGATGATAGAATCAAAATACAAAAAAAAAAAGCAAAATAAAAGACAGATAATAATAATAATAAATAAAAGAGGCAATAAAACAAAAAAAAATACAAAATCTACCGGGAATAAATTTTAACTTCTGCATTTAGGTTATAAAGAAAATTATTATTATCATGATATTGTATAGTACTTTAAAGTTCATAATGCATTACTATGAAGGAAGGCTTTGAGGGGTTGTTTGTTTGTTTTTTATCATATCAACATTTTATTAAGAAAAATAATTTCCAAATTATAGCTTGTGGTCAATATAGAGTTTGTTTTTTTGTTTTTCTGGGTTTTTTACATCTATAGTATTTTACTATTTTAATATCATGACTAGTCTCCTGAATAAGCTGGAAGCAGTTCAAGATCCTAATCAACCAAGAAAGTCTCAGGTGTGTTCCCAACACTGTCCTTAACAAGAAAGCCTTTAGAAAGGTTTTCAAATACAAGCATTTTTCTTTAAAGCTTTTCTTAACTACCCATTACGTGCCAGGCACTATTAGATGCTAGAGAAACAAAATCTATGGTGAAATAGTCCCTGCATCAAGAAGTTTACAATACAACAGAGGAAACAATATATACAAGTATGCACAAAACAAATACTAAGTAATGTGGAGTGGAGCGGAGCACTGGCAACTGGGGCAACCAGGAAAAACTTCATGCATCATATGGCACGTGGTCAAGTCTTTAGGGAAAACGGGGATTCCAAAAGGCAGATGGGAGAAAAGAGTGTAATGCTTGCATGGTAGTGAGCCAGTGCAAAAGGAGAAACAGCCAGTTTGGCTGAACTGAAGAGTTCATGGAACAGAATAATGCAAAATGAGACTGGAAAGGTAGGATTTGGGCAGGTTGTGAAGGGCTAAATGCCAACCAGAGGAATTTATATTTGATCTGCTGTTGTTTATCAAGTAGGGAAGTGAATGATCAGACCTCTGCTTTAGAAAAATCACTATGGTAGGTGCATGTAGGATAAATTAATGAAGTCAACTAAAGAGCAAGTCACAAGAAGATTTTAGGCTCAGAGGTGTTGAATCTGAGCTAATACTGTGAAGAAGCTACACACACAAAAAAAGGTAAAGAAATCTTAGCCTGTATTAATGAGTGTCCATATAAGAGGAAATAATGGTCATATACTATTCTGCACTGGTCACATAAAATTCAAGAATATCATTTATTCCTATCATAATTACTCTAATATTTTCCCTATTTCTATTTGTCTCTGTCTCTCTGTGTCTTTGTCTCTGTCTCTCTCTCTGTCTTTCTCTGTCTCTGTCTGTCTGTCTGTCTCTCCCTGTCTCTCTCTCTTTTTCTTCCATTCCACTCTCTTTTCTAGCACCTTCGCCTCAACCTACAAACAGGCTCAGGTCTCTCCTCTCCTAAAAAACAATAACAAAACAAAACCCTACCTCCTCAAATTTTAATCCCATCTCTCTCCTAACCTTCAATATCAGATCTTTTTAGACCACTATCTTCATCTCCTATATTTGTTTTGCTGACTTGGGCAATGCAAATATAAGACATTTATCCTCATGGCATTTCATCTTATTTGATTCAGTCTAATGTTTTAGATTTCTGAGATCTTTTTGAATCTTGAATCTGTCTTTTAATTTATTAGCTGCCCCTACCAAGTTTTTATCATCTGCAAATTTGATGATCATGCCATATGACTTGAGATTGGAAGGGAAAGAAAGGGGGAAACGATTTATATAGCATCTACTATGAACCAGGCTATGTCCTAAGCACTTTACAAATATTAGCCTTTTGGTTCTCACAACAACCCTGTGAAGGATTGAGTGCTGCTATTCTCTCCATTTTACAGATGAGAAAACTGAACAGAAGTTAAGTGGCTTCTTAAGGACCACAAATCTGCTGAGTACCTCAGGTGTGCCAGTCTTTCTGACTCTAGGCTTAGCATTATATCCGCTATACCTCTTAAAAACACTCTTAAAAGAGTTTAGATTTGTTTAGACTGGTCTAGAGGTTAGAACCTAGAGTAGCAGGTGCCAACTACAAAGTGGCAGAGATAATGAAATATTTGATAAGGTTTCTGACAAGTACAACAGGATAATGACTTGTCAGAAATACTGTAGATTCCTTTTCACATATTGGTCACACAAGATGACCTCTGAAATCTTTTCCTATTTTATCATTCAGTAATCTAGAAATGTAGACCAAAAAGGAGTACTCAGGGATGTAGGGGGAAAGCCAGGAAAGTGCAATGTAATGCAAGTCAAAGGATTCTTTTTCCTATTTGAGTCCCTATGTAGGTGTCTATGACAACTGCCTTGTAATATTGCACATATTATAAATAGCACAGTCTGTGGGCAGCAACAGAAAAACAACAACACATCAGTTTTAATTGCTAATGGGTGTCTGGCCCAGCCCACCACCACAGTTCTTAGAGCTGCATAGTTCAGTCCAGAGAACACCCCCACAGCATACCTCCTTTGGGTAGCAACAGCCAGTACAGAATGTTTTCTATTCTTCACACTGACTTCTCCTCACCTCCTCTCTTCTCCAAACATAGTCTGGGAAGGAGAATGCATCTCCAGTGTATAAAAACACAGTATGTTTTTAATTACCCCAGAGGACCCGTCAACCTTCTGCAAAATCTCATAAGGTGAACATGAGCAACCCAGTAACATTTTTCATTCTTTACTGATTTAGCAAACATTAGACAACCCTGTGATAAAGTTAGTTTTTGCTGCTCCCCTATCTCCCATTTCAACTCTTTCCCAAGCATCTTCTGGCTCTCAGAAGGCTGTTTACTTGTAATTCTTGTCCCTAACAAGTTAACTGATAAAGATATGATCCCTTTCATAAACATTGACAAGAGATTGCATTCACTTCCCTCCTTTTTTCACCTTGAATCATTGTGACTACAATTGATATGATGGCCCTGTGAATCATTTCACTCCCAAATATGCTAACAGGATGGATCATGCACTCCAAAACAGCTTCTGGAGAAGGGAAATATGAGTTTACCAGTAATGGCCTTGCCCAAGCTTGAGAAAAAATAAATAAAAAGAAACTTGGTATATTGCCAATGAAAGGTCACAAACTCTTGGCCCAGGCATGTGGTCAGGGGTTGTAATACTGCCAACAACTTAGGCAATAAAGAACTGTTTTGTTAAAGATACATTTGTTCACATTCTTGGTTTTTTAAAACTCAAACCCCATGAGGACAAAAATCATATCTTCAATATAATAAACTGTTGCAATTTGGAAATGTTAAATAAAGGACAAAAGAAACACATTTAGGGAAATATATCACCCTGGTTTATTACAGTTGTTTTGTTTCTTGACAAAAAAAATGGAAGACAAATCAATGAGACTAACATAAGACAAAGGCAAATAAATTGGGGAGACAGAAACAAGATGGTAGATTAGGGGCACCAACCCAGCTGAATTCTCTCAATATTTCATTCCAAAAAACTTTTGTTGTTGGGGTTTTTTTTTACCTAGAGGCATCAGGGAGCCCCCAAGGTGTTTTTTTATTTTAATTTTTAAATTTTTTAAATTTTTATTTAGAATATTTTCCCATGGTTACATGATTCATGCTCTTTCCCTCTCCCCCAACTCCCACCCTCCCCGTAGCCAGTGCGCAATTCCACTGGGTTTTACATGTATCATTGAAGACCTATTTCCATATTATTGATAGTTGCACTAGGGTGATCATTTAGCATCTACATCCCCAATAATATCCCCATCAACTCATGTTGAAGCAGTTGTTTTTCTTTTGTATTTCTACTCCCATAATTCTTCCACTTAATGTGTATTTTTTCTCTTAAGTCCCTCAGCAAAAAACTTTTTTTTATTTTTATTTTGAATATTTTCCCCTAGTTACATATTTCATGTTCTTTCCCTCTCTCCCAAACCTCCCTAACTCCCCTTAGCTGATGCACAATTCCACTGGGTTTTATATGTACCATTGATCAAGACCTAATTCCATATTATTGGTAGTTGAACTAGAGTTATCATTTAGCGTCTACATCCCCAATAATATCCCCATCAGCACATGTGTTCAAGCAGTTGTTTAGCAAAAAACTTTTTTAAAATGCTTCAAATGAAATTTTGAAGCAGCAAAGCTAAGAAAAGGTCAAGGTGAGACATTTTTCCAGCCTAAGAAAACTTAGGTGAGCAGAAGAGGTCTGGCACTGGGTTGAAAGCCTATCCAGAGTGCATGAGCATAGAGGCAGGAGCAGCCTGAGACCCAGAAGTTCTCAGCCCAGAGATGGTAAGGGGGTCAGATAACTTGTCAGAAAGAGATTACAAGGAACACTCTGATGGCACTGAATACAGCTGGTGCCAGTTAGATATTCTATTACCCATATACATTCCTGGATACCCATTTCAGGGTGAAGAGGAGCTCTTGTGGTTTGCTATAAGGGCTCTGGTCTCAGTTCCAATGGTGAAAGGAGACTAGTTCTTGTGGCTGCAGGAGAGCAAAGGACTTGGTCACAGTTCCAGGGCCAAGAAAAATAATTATAGAGAATCAGAGGTCTTTCCTGGGTATCTCTCTGAAAGAAAGGGGGAGGAAAAAAATCTCTTCTCCCAATCTGTCATGCCAACTCTACCACTTGCCATAGGCATAAAGCTTGAGTCAGCATTCTCTCCACAAATGACTTATGCACAAATGATCCATGCTTGAACACTAGGTTACACTAAGAATAAGTCTTTATTACCAGCGGCATATCTTAACTCCTACAAGAGAAAATAAGGCCTAAGTAGAGAAGAGTCTCAATAGCATCAAGGAGGAAGGGCAAAGAAAGAGAGTTTCAGGGTAAAGGATATATCTGACCTTCTGTCCCCTCAGGAGACAGGATACAGCTTCAATTATTGCGGGAATATTCAGATTATAAAAATAGAAGGAAAGATGTTGATGGAGTTAGGAGAAGCCACCTTTCAGACTTGGCACACCTAGGTTATTCAAAGCTCTTTTCTATCCTCCTAGTTTGATGTGTGAACATATGGTTCTTGCCTCTATGCCATGGCCACTTGGTAATGTGGTTTTACAGAGAGAGGTTAGAGTATCTAGTAGGAGTATTTGCTCTACTTCTAATGCCACACAGGAAGACACCAGAAACTGGCTATTGAAGACCAAATGAATAAATTGTGGGGCTGAGAGTTTTCAGCATAGAAGCTTACCAAAAAAGGAATGAAATGAGAGTGTACAGTAAGATAGGTATGTGTTTCCAAAAGAGATCAGTATGTTACACATAATCCTTAGGGATCCCCTCAAACTCAAAGAGAATTTTTTAGACTATCACATAGAGATGAAAACTCCTAAAACAGTATACTTAGAGACCCTAGATATGAAACCATAAATTATTTATTCTATCAAGTTAGAGGTTAAATGAGATAGTGTATATGTTTTACAAACAATAGAACTATGAATTGGTTCAACCATTCTGGAAAACAATTTGGAATTATGTAAAGAAAAAAGTGATTAAAATGTCCATGTCTTTTGATCCAGAACATATATTCAAAGGAGGTCAATGACAAAAAGGTCCCATTTCATCATGAGAGTCATGGTGGTAATTTTTGTAGTAGCAAAGAATTTTTTAAAATGGATAGATAGGAGATTGGCAAAGCAAATCATGGTATATGAATGTAATGGAATATTATTGTACCATAAGAATCAATAAATATGAGGAATTCAGAAAAACATGAGAAGACATATAAACTGAGGCACTATGAAGTAAGTCAAATTAGGAAACAATATTTACAATAATTACAATACAATTGAAAAGATCAATAAAGTAATTCTATAAATCTTTCTAGTTTTTATGGTAGATGATATGTACTAAATATCACCCTTCATTTGTTAAAACCACTACTTTCTTGTGTGTAAAACATGGTATAGTGGAAAGCATTAAAGATTTGTACTAGTATAAGCAATATAATTAGGACAAAAAGGAAAATGGTCAGTTGAGGAAACAACCTTCACATAAAATGTCTCTGATAAAAGCCTACTCTCCAAGATATATAACAAACTAATACAAATATAGACGAGAGTATTAGAGGTTCAATATATTGCCGAACCATCTATAAAGTTTAATTTAGTGCTTGGTACTCTAAATGTGAGATCCTTGTCCAATGACCAGGTAGACATACCACTAGAACAACTGATTCTTATCAATCTTGACATTCTCATTACAAATAAAACAAGAAAGATATTGTAGTGAAATGGAAAGATAGCTCACATTGCTTTAGATAGGCTCATAATGGAATTGGTTTTATTGTGTATACAAAAGCAATAAGAACATTCATTCCATGGGATATTTGATTATCTTGTATTCTAATGCTCATAAGTACAGAGTGTCCCAAAAGCCTTAGTGAAGTTTAATCTGCACTTAGACATTTGAGACACCTGGTATTTGCGGGAGGGGGGAAGACCACCAAAAACCATTGCAGAAGTAAATGGTTTGAAGAAGTAAAAAAATTCTAAAAAAATCCTTCCATAATAAAACAACTAAGTGATGTAGTGGATAGAGCATTGGGGGAGGCAGAAAGATCTGAGTTCAAATCTGGCCTCAGACACTTCCTGTCTGTGTGACTCTAGAGAAGTCTTCCTCCCAAGATTGTTGTGAGAATAAAATAATATTTATAATATGCTTTGTAAAGCTTGAAGCACTATATAAAGGCCAGATATTATTATTATGAACCCTGGAAGACATCTAGAGAGTGTGATATAGAAGAGTATTCAAAAAAGGAGGCAGCCAGAAAAGGAGAGGTCAAATATGTGACAACCTTGTTTTTTAAAACCCCAGATTGACCAATGTCCCTGATAATCTGCCTTTAAGAAACCACACCAGGGACTCACCCTTGCTCCAGACTGAACAATAAACTCTCAAGCACCCCTAGATCACTCTAAATAGGCTTAACAGATATAATCAAATCTTAAATATACTTTTTTGTCTTAGTTTTTCCTTTTGTATCTAGGCTGCCCCCAAAAGCCTCTAACTATATTGCATCTGGGTCTCTCCATTTTAGCCACATTTTAGACTGTGGCTATGCTATTCCCAAGAGGGTGGCAGGGCCTAGGCCCTTCTCCCTCTCCAAAATCTATATAAGCACTTACATTCTGTAGTTTCCTGGAAGTCCCAAGATCAGATTGACTGCAGGATAAAAACCAGGAGTGGCATCCCAAAGACCTAGAGAGAAGAGAGTATTAACTGGAGAATGAGTCAACAGGGTCAAAGGCTGCAGAGAGACCAACAAGAACCAGGACTGAGAAAAGACCTTTCGATTTGACAACTAAGAGATCATGAGCAACTTTGGAAAGACCAGTTTCAACATAATAACAAGATTAAAGTCAGACTATAAAGAGTTAAGAAGACAGTGAGAGGAAAGTAGAGGCATGTGTTATAGTCTTTTTCAGGGAGTTTAACTACAAAGGATAGATGAGATATAGGATGGTAGTAGAGATGGAAGAATCAAATGAGGGTTTTTTTTTGTTGTTTTTTTCAGAGGAAAGGAGAACTGAGCATGTTTGTAGACAGTAATGTGAAAGTGAAAGGAATACTGGTGAGAATAATTAGTTGGATTTGTTCAAGCCTCCATTTTTTCTAGGGGTTTCTGGTACATAACAATAATGTTCTACAAGTGTAAGCTACGCTTGAGAAACTCAGACCAGCAACTGAACCCTGACTAGACTGTTCCATCTGAATTTAAACCAGAGAACAACTTTAGTGCTTTTCCAGATAAAGCAATTGTTATCTCAACTAGGAGCAACCTCAGATTTTCCAGATAAAACAACTGTTAATAGCCTGTTTCTCCTGGAGTCTCTAGGCTCACTTCAAAAATTTACTGTCATCCTGATGTGGGTTGCAATACAGAGAGGTTGTTGTATGGATGTTGATAGGTTGCTCTAAGGATGTAGGCAAGAGCTCTACAATTGTCCAAATCAGCACAGGCACAGCAAACTAGGGAATTCCCCTTCTTTGGAGTCTACATAGAATCAAGCAAAAGTAATCTGAAGTTAGCCCCAGGTAGCATATCTTTAGCATGCCATTTGGATTGGTTTGCTCCTTCTGGCTGGAGAAACAAGGTGAACCATGGTTAAGTCCACACAAAACAAGGTAAACTATGAGTAAAGTGACATCAGTTCCTTGAGTACAGCAAAGCTATAACCATCCAAACAACTGACACCTTCCCTGACTACCAGGCAAGACAAAAACCATTCCTGAAAACTTCTTGGGGCCTTTCCATCTCCAAGGCTACTCAATTCTACCGCCTTCCCCTCTCTCTCAATAAAGCTTGTTCCCTCACCCTGGAGACTGCCTGAGCTGTCAGTTCTTTGAGTAAGACCCTAATTTCACTGCCCACATCTACACTCTTCTTCATGAGCTATAGTGGTTTTCTTTAATCAATAAAAGCTAGCTAGTTACTTCTCTGGTGGTTCCTTCTCAGCTAATCCTTTATCAGATAGGCTCTTACTCCTTAGAAGAGGAGTTCCCACATGCATGCTGTTTTGCTGAGAATATAAATAAACATAATGTCTAAGCCTCTCCCTCTTGTTCTTGGTGTCTTTCTTTCTCCCAGTTTGATTCTGGTCTCTGGGGGCAGATACCTGGGAGGGGAGTGGGTTGACAATAGGAAATGAAGCCAGTAGAGTGAGAGATTGAAAATAAGTGAGTGAGGGTGATAAAGGGGGGATATATTAGTGGAAATGGAATGGAATAAGATCACATGAACAAGTAGAGGGGTTAACCTTGGTAAGGAATAAAACCACTTCATCATGGGTGAAGAGAAGAAAATGACAAAGAACCTGGAAGGAAATTACCAAATAAGTATTCAGTCCTGTCACCCCCTGACTCAACAAACTACAATGGTTCCAAATCCCCACCAGGATCAAATATAAAATCCTCTGGGTTAGAGCCCTTCATAATGTGACCCTTTCCTACTGTTCCAATCTTCTTATACTTCACTCTTCACAACATACTCCGTGATCCAGTAGCACAGTCCTCCTTGCTGCTTCTTGCACAAGATATTTCATCTCCTTTATGTGCGTTTTCACTTGTCCCTCATGCCTGGAAAGTATTCTTTCCTCATCTATGCCTCCTGGCTTCCCTGCTTTCCTTCAAGTCTCATCACTTCTGTAATACGTTTTTCCCAGTCCCTTTTAATGCTAACACCTTCAATTTATTATCTCCAATTTATCCTTTATGAATCTTGTTTGTGCATAAATGTTTGTATACTACCTCCCTCTTTAGACTGTGAGGTCCTTGACAATAGAAGCTGGTTTTATGCTATGTGTATGTGTCTGTGTGTTGGGATCCTCAGCACTTTCCTGTGTCTGCGGGGAGGGTGCATTTGGATCCTCAGCACTTAGCACAGTGCCTATAACGGGGTATTAATATATGTTTGTTGATTTTTCTGAAGGTATTTTCACTGTAAGTTTCCACTCTTATTCTCAACATTCTATGTATGTGTATATAACCTTGGCCTCTTTATACCAATTTTGTGACGATGGCCTTGTTTTATGGAACCCCAAAGTTTACCTTTGTCCAGTGGGAACTTGCCTTTAGAGAAGTCCCAGACTGACTTTTGTTTTAGACTGAACAATAAACCTTCAAGTACTCAATGATCTCAGCCTAGATAGAATTAGTAGATGTAATCAAATCTTAAGTTCTGTTGTACTTATATTTTCCACAGTACCCTTTCCTCTTAGAAGTTTCTCCCATTGTATCTAGGCCTCTCCCAGGTAGTCCAGCCCCTGGATAGAATACTCCTTCTCTGGTCTCCATGTAAGCCAATCAATTGTATTTCCTGTCCTTTATTCCCCAAAAGGTATATAGGACCCCAAGTTCTTCAGTTCATTGGAAAATCCCCTTTCGAGGTGCATTTTCATAGACAATGTTGATGAGTGATATCTTGACACATGACAGCTTGTGGCGGCTGTTAGAACATTGTCTTCCTTGTCCTCGTTAAAGACTTGTTCTTTCTAACTACTTTGGTGGTCCTGTGTTTTTCAGGATTGACAGTGTCTTCTTTGCCTAATTATGATGTGTGATTTACAATTTATTTACAATTTATTAAACATTTAATAAGTTGTTTAAAAATTTCTTTGTTATGGGGTGACTCTGGAAGAGATGGGATATAAAGGAAATTGAGGTGGAGAGGAGACACAGGGAAAAACACAGAAAAAAACAGAAGATATCAATAAAAAAAATTTAAAAGAAGTTAAAACTAAGTGCATTCCTTTCACAGCTATGCTAGAAGAATACTTAAGCAAGAAAAAGGAACAGAGAAGACCACAGACAATTAAATATATGATTCAATTACATGAAAACAAAAAGCTTTTGTACAAATAAAATAAATGCAACTAAAATAAGGAACACTATCAACTTGGGAAAATTTTGGTGCCAAATATCTCTGATGAGGGTCTGATATTTAAAATAAAAAAAGAATCAATGCAAATTGTAATATAGAGTCAATTCTCTAAAGAATATGTAGTCAAAGAATGCAAAAAATCAGTTCTCAAAAGAACTATTAGCAAATTCATGAGATTGCTTCAAAGAACAAATAAGAAAAATGCAAATCAAAAAAACTCTGAGATTTTATTTGTTAGAGATGACAAAAGACAGGAGTTATAGAAAGAGACACACTAATACACTATGGGTAGTGCTATAATTAGTCTACATATTCTTGAAAGCAATATGGAAACACATGATACATGCTCAAGCACACCAAAACTACTAAAATGTACATGCTCTTTAACCAAGCAATTCCACTATTAAGCTTACAACCCAAGGAATTTATTAACAAGAAGTCTTCATATATATCGGATCATTAAATAGTAGCATTTTTTTGTGATAGCAAAGAACTGGAATCAAAATGGATGCACATCTGCTGAGGAAATGCTAAACAAATTGTGGTACATGAATGTAATGGAACTTAGTATGCTGTAAGAAAAGCTGAATATGATGAATACAGAAAAGCAAAGAAATATTTATACAACCTGACACAAAGCAAAATAAATAGCCAAGAAAATTATATACATGACTGCAAAGGCAACCATAAAACAATCACAAAGGAATATTGTAAAATGACAAAGAATAAATGAGTCTACAAAGAAAAGTTATGAAAAAATAGCCCCACCCTACTCTTCTGTAGAGGAAGACAGTGTAATTGATTGCTCATATTTTCAGACTTTTTTTGTTTTGCTTAATTTTGCTGATTTCTTTCACTTCTGCTTTAGAACATCTTATTTGTTGACTGAGGAAGGGAGGGATACCAGGAGAATTTTTGATATTAATAAAAATGATCTCAAAAGAAAATGCTCATAACCTTTGTTACAGAGATCAGATATAAAGGTCCAATAGACACCAAAATGTTCATCAAAGAACATGTGTGTGTATGTGTGGGTGTAGGTGTGCTTCCAAACTATTGGAAGCAAAATGTGAACCTATTTACTGGAAGACTGTTTAAACAAATTGTCATATATGGATGTAATGAAATGTTATTGTGTCCAAAGAAATTATAAATATAAATAATTCAGAGAAGTATGGGAATACATGAATTGATGTAGAGTGATGAAGAACCAGGAGCACAATCTACACAATTACCAAAGCATTGTAAAACTGAAAAGACACAAAAGAAATTGTATTCTATATACCTATTAATGACTAAGTTTGGTCCCAGAAAAGATTTAAGAAAATGAGGTTCCCATTTTTTGAAGGAGTGTGTGTGTGTGTGTGTGTGTGTGTGTGTGTGTGTGTAAATATGAGTATGGAATATTACATATCAGTCTCTATTGCTATGTTGGATGCTTTTGTTCAACTGCTTCTCCCTCTATTTAAAATTTTTGTTACAAGGAATAACATGAATTAGAAAAGGGCAGGATAAATTCAGAAATAAATGAGATATCAAAACAAAAAGTATCAGTAAAAAAATTTTAATTAAGTTCTTTTGTGAAAGTGATTTTGCCAATTCTTATTTTGATAAAAAATTATTTGTGAATTTTTCGGAGTAAAAATATTCCCCAATGGGGGCAGCTGGGTAGCTCAGTGGATTGAGAGCCAGGCCTAGAAACAGGAGGTCCTAGGTTCAAATCTGGCCTCAGACACGTCCCAACTGTGTGACCCTGGGCAAGTCACTTAACCCCCATTGCCTAGCCCTTACCACTCTTCTTCTTTGGAGCCAATACACAGTATTGACTCCAAGATGGAAGGTAAGGGTTTAATATATATATGTATATATAATGATCTATATATTTTATTTCTATATTGCTTAATAGCTAGCATTTATACAGTGCTTTAAGTTTTGCAGAATGCTTTTTATATATTCTTTCATTTGATCCTTACAATTGCTTTGTAATGTAGGGGCTATTGTATTTACACTTTCCAAATATGGAAAATGAATTTGAAAGAAGATAAATATTTGCTCAGGGACAAATAGGCTAAATGTTTGAGGCTAACACTGAACTCAATTCTTCCTTAGTACATGAAGCCCTTTATCTACAAGGTCACCTCAATTTATAATTTTTACTTTCAAATGAAGACTCACAAGATTTTAAGTTGTTGGGCACAATTTCCTAAAATATACTACTGTATTACCAAAGCTAAAATATTTCAGGTTCACAAGTCATCTATGTCTAAAAGAGGCAAATTCTCTGAAATTATGTCATTATTCATTATCCATTCCTCACTATTTCCAATGTGTACTATAATAACCCTAATCATATATGTTTTTTTAATAATAATTTTTATTTTTTTCATGGTTTTGGTGGTCCTGGTGTTTCAGTCCAATTAATTATCTAGCCCTGTCAATTCCACATCAACAGCTCTCTTTTTTTTTTCAAACCTTTACCTTCTGTCTTAGAATCAATATTGGTTCTAAGTACTGATTCCAAGGTGGAAAAGCAGTAAAGGCTAGGCAGTGGGGGTTAAGTAACTTGCGCAGGGTCACACAGCTAGGAAGTGTCTTGAGGCCAAATTTGAACCTAGGACCTCCCATTTCTAAGTCTGGCTCTCAATACACTGAGCCACCCAGCTGCCCTCATCAATATATCTTGCATCTTGACTCTTACCTTCCATTACCTCTCACCACTACTGGTACAACATAATTGGTTCTCCCACTTCCAGTTTCTTCCATCTCTAATTTTTTTTGATAGATTTGTGATTTTATCATCCTTCAATATGTCTTCCTATATTTTGTGACTTTTATCCACATCCTCCTATAAATAAGCCCTCTACAAGTGGTCCACTTACTGTTTTAGGTGTCTTCCTTTACATCTTCTGATATTAGGTGGTTACCAAATTGAGTACAATGTTAAGACATTTGTTAACTCTTAGTACATGACCAGCCTTTTTACTTTTCTGATCATACTTATTTTTTATAATCTTTATCTTATCTTTTTACAAAAGGGCAGTTAAATAGTATAGTGGATAAAGTGCTAGGCCTGGAATCAAAGAAGACTTTATTCAAATTCAGCTTCAGACACTTACTAGCTATAGAACCCTGGACAAGTTACTTAACCGTATTTGCCTCAGTTTTCTCATCTGTAAAATTAGCTGAAGAAGGAAAAGGCAAACCTCTCTGGTATCTTTGCCAAGAAAACTCCAAAAGAGGTCATGAAGAGTTAGACACAACTGAAAAACAGCTATACAAGAAACTTCTTATAATTATTCCCAGGAAATATGCTTCATTCTATTTATATCTACTACTGTTTTTTTGGACAAAATACAATTTTGATTCTTTGGAGATTAAAGCAGTCAATGATTTACATTCATATAACCTCTCCTCAAAAATACTGTGTTAAAAGATAGGATTTTGTTTTAGTAAGTAACCTGGGGTTACTAAAAGAACTATACAACTTCCCAAAGAGTGCACAATCTATTCTGCTTTTTCTCTATTTAAATTCTGAAGCTAATTGATTAATAGCTTACAGTGAATTCCAAAAGATATTTACTAGAAAATATGTCCAATGATTTTGCCAAGATCAGATGGAGTCAGGTTGTGTAGGAATCTAAAAGCTAGAATTTATGTATTTATCATAGAGGCAATAGGAAACCATTTGCGTTTACTGAGTAGGAAAGTGACATGATTAGATCCTCTCTTAGAGGAAGTCACTTTGGCAGCAACATCTAGGATAAATTAACTTTGGGAGATACTTGAGACAAGGAGACAAATCAGAAGGCCACTGCAATAATTTAGATGAAAGGTGATGAGGATCTGAACCAAAGTAGCAGCTTTGTGAGTACAGAGAAAGGGTCAGATGTGAGAGATGTTGTAAAGATAGAAATAGCTAGATTTGGAGATTGAATATGTTGGGAAAGGAAGAGCGAAGAGTTGAAAATAATGCCAAGGACATAATTCTTACATTCAAATGACCTTATATTCTTTCATCTGTATAAAATTGGGCACAATTTCCTAAAATATATTAATGTATGTACCTTCCTCCAGTGCCAGAAGAATGTGAGATTCTTTGAAGCAATCTTATTTTTGTTTTTATATCACCATCTAATGTTCCACATAGTACATGCTTAATGTTCGCTATTGAATTTAGTCCATAAGAACATACAACATACTCAAACTGGATTATATCTTCTTAGCAACTAAAATAAAAAAAACACTCAAAATAGCAATTACATTTACAACACATTGACACTTACTGCCACCTTTGGACATGATATAAAAGAAAATTAGCAAGTGGTTTTAATAACACCACACAGTCAAGAGTCCATCTGTGTTATTAAACAGAATTGATGACATTTTCCATACTGAAGAACATAAGGGTGGTGGTGGTTAGCATCACATAAACAACCCAAAAATCTGCCTCTGTTGAATATAAAAGATCATAAATGAGACCTAAAGAACTAAAGTGAATAATGTTTATGTGTTTCAAAAACCTTCAAAATACACTATAGGACTAGAACTCTCAACAGATGGAATTTGTTTCAGAAGCAGATTGTGGAGGATTGACCTTTAATTCATAAATTTTAATAGCAAAAACTGACCTCAGCCATTTTATTCTCATAAAATTATCAGTATCTTTTCAAAAGAATTGAAGAAGTGTTTTTCAGAAAACTGGCAGACAGGGGGTGGGGATTGAAAAAGAACAAAAACTGATACATTAAGCAAATTAATTTACTGAACTAAATGCCTCTGTATTCAGTGTAATATAATAGGCAATGAAGAAGTTATTCAATTCAGAAAAGTCATTCCCTTCCCCCTAGGGAATTACAGTCTGGTAGGTGATGAGTGTAATTGGAATCAAGAAAAACACATTACCTATTATTTGCATCTGAAGGTTATATATCAGTTGTAAGGGAGGTCATAGTAATCCTGAGATTCAGGGAAGGCTTCTTGAGAGGGCTTTTAAAAGGTCCTCAGAGACAGGAAGGTGGAAAGGGGTAGTAGAAAGATGATCTCAAAGCAAGTAGGATCTTGGATTAAGTCCTGCCTTTGGCATATGCAAACTGTATGACTTTGGTAAGGTACTTAACCTCTTAGTTCTCTAGATGTTTAAGATTGTAAGTTACAGAGAAGGTGCCAACCTTAATTGGTAGAGGGAGTTTACTATATAAAGTAAATCAGAGGTCCGTTCTCATTATTATCCTTTTAAAGGTGACAAGTTTGAATTTGGAAGGGCCTTCGCGGTAAGGCAGTTCAATCCCTTCATTTTATAAAAGAATAAATGGGGGGCAGCTGGGTAGCTCAGTGGATTGAGAGCCAGGCCTAGAGACAGGAGGTCCTAGGTTCAAATTCGGCCTCAGACACTTCCCAGCTGTGTGACCCTGGGCAAGTCACTTGACCCCCATTGCCTACCCTTACCAATCTTCCACCTATAAGTCAATACAAAGAAGTTAAGGGTTTAAAATTAAAAAAAAAGAATAAATGACAGTTCACGTGTTAAGTGCCTTTGTCAGGGTCCCTGTTACTGAGTAGCAGGGCTAGAAACAGAAGCACTAATAAGACTTTCCACAGATGTAGGAAAATACAAACCTTTTCCAGGCAGTATTTTATGATTTGGGTTTCCTAAAATACATCCACCTTACGTAGAACTTTTTCCAGAGGTCATCCATTACCCCTCCCTGGGCCCGGAGGCCAGACCCACGTCCTAGCAGTAGAGCTGTGAGGGAACCTAGGTAGTGGTAGCCAGGTGAGATGTCCGGCGTAAGCGGAAGTGAGGGGGGAAAGAAAATCACTGCAGGAATTTGGAGGGGCAGCATATTTAAGGTATGCGCAGCCGCGGGACACGAGGAGATCTCGGAGACTGTGACTTTCCCTGAAGACGTCAGAGAACTACCCATTCAGACCACAGACTTCCGGCTACTACCAGAAGTCAGTCACAATGCAGGATGGAAGGGAGGCATTGCTAGGAAATCCCGCCCCCTCACGTGTAGCGGGGACGGTGGCTGGGAGGAGTCACACCGTAAGAGCCGAGTGTTCGCTTTCAAGCAGGTAAGCCGCGGTGCTTGGGATGATTTCCTGATTGCGGCGGTGGCCCCCAGGGCTGTACAGAATCTGTCGCTAAAGATAAAGCTTTCTTCCCCTAGGGAAACGGCTGGGCTGTAGCCACCTCCTGGCCCGCTGAGCTGGGCCCCTTCTCTGAGCCCTGTCTCTGGGCTACTGAGGCCGCTTTCCAGGGCCCTGCTCTGCTGCCCCTACCGGGGCGGGGCTAGCGGGCGGAAGCAGGAGGAGGGAGGCGACCGGGTCCTTCCTGTCACCCAAGGTTGTCCAAAGGGTCAGGGAAAACGTCTAAAGTTTTACAAACTTCAAGGCTCTGAACATACGTTAGTTATTAGAATGTTGGGCTTGAGTCAGCCAGACCGCGTTCAAATTATGCTTCACACTCTGTGACCCTGGACAGGTCATTTAATTTGTTGGACTCGGTTTCCTTTTCTATAAAATCGAGATAACAATAGTCTTACCTCCGAGGATTGTGAGGCTCAAATGAGATAATACATGCATACATACACACACACACACACACACACACACACACATACACACATACATATATAAAGTACCTTATAAATACATAAAAATTGCTGACTTATTATCGAGGTAGGTAGGCAACTCAATGAATAGAGTGCAGGACCTGGAGTTGGAAGATCCCGAGTTCAAATTCTACTTCATATACTATATATACTTACTAATATACTACTTAACTGGCTGTGTGACCCCTGGCAAGTCACTTAACCCGTTTGCCTCAGTTTACTTATCTGTAAAATGGGAATAATGGCACCCACCTCCCAATGTTATTGAGAGGATTAAGTGAGATAATAATTGTAAAATACCTAGCACATAGAAAGTGTTATATGAATGTTAAGTGATCATGTTGGTGGTGGTACTAGTCCTTAGCTACTTGCCTGGTAGAATAAGGATTCCGGAGCAGGTTTAGGGCTCAGTGAGCAGGAGGGTGAGTAGTAGATGTTTTCTTTTGAAAAGCTTCTCCAAACTGGACTAGAGATAGGGACCTGGCATCTTTCAGTTTAGTTATTTTCCTCAGGAATACTTCTTTGTTCCTCCCTGGTTGAGATTTGGAAAGAATTGATGATGGGGGAAGGGATAAGATTTTTCTCTGTTGATACTTTACATTATTTTAGCTCCCTTTTGCCTCATCTCCCCACTTATATCATTCATTATCTCTAATCTTTTCACCCCAGTAATTTTATGTATCTCACTGCCCAGTTTTGATCATATAGTTAACCAAGTTCAATTATACACTGTCCTCAGTACAAATTTATAGGATAAGGTCATTCCCTAATGGATAAGTGGACAAAAAAATATGAACAAACAATTCCCCAAAGAACTGCACACTATGAGCAAGTGTATAAAAGATTGCACCAAATTACTAATAGTAAAAATGCAAATCAAATAACTTAGAGGTTTCACTTCATATTCAGCAAATTTTCAGATAACAAAAGAAGGAAACAACTAATTATGAAGGATTGTGGAAAGAGATCGACTTATAAACTACTGGTGGAGCTATCAATTGGACTTAAAGTCAACTTAGTGCACACTAGCTCCATGGGACAATTTGTAGGCAGTAAAGATTCTAGTAGAAATTCTGCCTTCTTCTCTAGTAAGAGTTGCTTAATAAATGAACAGGGTTTCTTCAAGCAATGATCCTTTTTTTTTCTGTGATAGAAGTAAAAATGACAGCACCTTCCATGAAAGAAAGGCAAGTTTGCTGGGGAGCTCGGGATGACTACTGGAAGTGCTTGGATGAAAATATTGATGATGCCTCTAAGTGTAAAAAGTTAAGAAGCATTTTTGAATCAAGCTGTCCCCAACAGTGGGTAAGTAATGCTGGCATTTATTCATCTTTTTACACAGAGAGACTAACCCAATTTTTAATAAACCGCATTAATATTTAATAAATATAACACAATACCTGCCACATAGTAAGTATTCCATAAATGCTTATTAACTATGGAAAATGACTCAATATATTTATAGCCTATGTTTCTGAAAGAAAGCATTTTGTGGTAGAAGGGAAAGCTGGCTAGGTTTCCCAACCCTGTTACTTTGTAACTCTGGACCAGTCACTTCACTTCTCAATCTTAGTGCCTCATCCATAAAATAAGGGGATTGAACTAGATCACTTCTGAGTTTCCTATCAGCTTTAAATTTGTGATTCTATGATGTTCTCCTTAGTTCTTGATTCCTACTTAACAATAGTTGACTTTGGAGGGTCTGAGAACCAGGCCTAAAGATGGGAGGGCTCAAGTTCAAATCTGGCCTCAAATACATCCTAGCTGTGTGACCCTGGGCAAGTTATTTAACCCCCATTGCTTTGCCCTTACCACTCTTCTGCCTTGGAACCAATAAATAGTATTGTTTCTAAGACAAGATAAGGGTTTAAAAGCTGGCATGTATATTACTAGGAAGCTTACAGAGCATATTATAAATATTTTTATTTGGTTCTAGTTTCAAATTGGTACAACATTTAAGCAAATGCCATGGTATTTAACAAACAAATCAGGTGTTTTATCTTTTGAAAATCAATGGTTTTCTCCAAAATTTTCCTAAGGGTTGTATAGTGTATCACAGGAAATTACAAATTCTTTAGTGTCTCTATTAGTGCTAAACATTATCCTTCCCACTGGACTGGGAGGAATGGCTGTTTGGGAAGAGGAGGAAAGATAAGAAAGAAAAAGTAGGAGGTAGAGAAAATAGCAAGTACCTGATAATGGGGAATGTGATCTCAAAAGGTACTTGAACATGCCTTATGTAAAACCCTCCCATCTGTCACCAACTCTCCATGGCTACAGGCCCTTATCATCTTTTGCTTGGACTATTGCAATAGCCTTCTAATTAACTGATCCCCCTCCTTTAAGTAATTCCCTTCCCCAGTCTAAGGTCCACATAGCTAGCAAAGTATTATTCCTAAAATTCAGGTGTGATAGTCACTCCACTGTTACAGTGGTTTCTCCATATCTTTGGAAACAAATACAAGTTTCTCTCTCTGACATTTAAAGCCAATCAACTTTTCCAGTCTTTTTCTTCATCTGATCTTTAGACCAGTCCAGCTGGCATTCTTTTCATTCACAAAAATGATATAGCATTCCCCAACTACTTGACTGTGCACAAGCTACACACCCCCCCATTCCTTGCATGGAATGTTCTACCCTCCTTACTTTTGCCTCTTAATATCTCAAGTTTTCTTCAGTGCCAAGCTCAAAACCTAAGGCCATTTCTTTTTTTTTTTTTTTTTCCTTTTAAACCCTTAACTTCTGTGTATTGACTTATAGGTGGAAGAGTGGTAAGGCCATTTCTGATTCTCCCTATCCCCCAGGTCTTAGTGCCTTCCTTTAAAAATTACTTTGTATTTGTTTTTTTATGTTTTTATATGTATATATGACATAAAATGAATGTATTTTATATTGTTTATATATTTTATCTTGTATTAATGTTTACATATTTTACATATTTTAGAGATACTGATATGTGTACATGTTGTCTTCCCTCAAAAGAAAGTAAACTTCTTGAAATAGTTTTATTTTTATCTTTTTATTCCCACTGGGTAGTAGGAACTTAAATGCTTGTTTGCTAGTATCTTTGCCATGTTATTTATTCTTGGTTTAATTATGTTAAATAGGATAAGCACATGTAAGTTTCAGTGTGTTTTCCTAGCTTTACTTCATGTTAAAAGCTAAGCAGGGGGCAGCTGGGTAGCTCAGTGGATTGAGAGTCAGGCCTAGAGACGGGAGGTCCTAGGTTCAAATCAGGCCTCATACACTTCCCAGCTGTGTGACCCTGGGCAAGTCACTTGACCCCATTGCCCACCCTTACCACTCTTCCACCTATGAGCCAATACACAGAAGTTAAGGGTTTTAAAAAAAAAAAATACTTAAAAAAAAGCTAAGTAGAATGTTAGTCAGGTAGTACAATAGGTTCATTTTGCAAATGAAGAAATTGAGTCCTAAAAGTTAAAGGTACATTCCAGGAAGAAAGTGGAAAAGTGGAACAATGAATGTCAACATTAATATTTGCCTGACTAATTTTATATCTAATTATTGTTATTGAAAGTTATCCTTTCTTGATAATTGAGTCAATTAACAGTTAAATCTTGCTACCACCAATTGCTAATTGTCCCTGATACTAACCTCTTCCCACTTCATAGTTGCCAAAGTGATTTTCCTTAAAGATATGACCATGTGATACCCTTCTTAATCAACATAGCTGGCCCTCTTATTGTCTGTAGAATAAAATAGAAACTCCCCTATTTGGCCTCTGAAGCCCTTTAGCTTCAGTGCTCTCCTTTTCACATTGTAGTCTAGCCAAAAAAACCTTATTGTAGTCCTTCCTTCAGGAAATTTTGTCCCACTTCTGTACCTTTGCTATACTAGCTATCCCTGTGGCAAACATCTTCATTCTTAGCTCCACCTCTTAGAATCCCTTAGATCAATTCATTTTCTGCACAAAGCCTTTCCTGATTTCCCCCCCCCCTCCGAAAAAAAAAAAGTTAGTGTCTTCCCTCCCTAAACTAACTTGTACTTGTTTTCTATTCATCTGCAAATAATCCACATTTATTAAATGCCAACTAAGTGTAAGTGGGGGTCTATGTGTGTCCTCCCTCCCCCGTTTTGATAGATATTAATATAGCAGAGGTGAAGAACTCAAGGTTAGTGCAAACTGGAGGCCAAATGCCTTTTATGTGCCATGTACTGTGATGGTGGGAACTCAATTTTCAAGGAGGTTACATTTATTGTGAGAGACAATGTGTACACATTTAATTATATGCAGAGTAAATACTGAGTAACTACAAGATAGGGACAGAGTGGAGTACACTAGCACCTGGGGTAATCAGGAAAGATATTGTGTTCAAGATGGTGCTTTAGCAGCTATAAGAGAAAGTGAGGAAAGAGTAACTTCTATAGACATGGGGGATGGCAAGTGCTAATACAAAAAAGAAATCTATAGCATGTGAGCAACAGAAATAAGGTCATTTTGGGTGGACCACTTCACTTTGTGGAAGGGAATATAAATTTTAAGACTCAGAAAGTGGGTTGGAGCCAAGTTATGAAGGGCTTCAGAAGTTCAACAAAGGAGTTTCAATGTGATCCTAGAGGCAGTAGATAGCTACTAGAGTACAAATTGGGGAATAACATGGCAAGACCCTTCCCGTATAAAGGATGAAGTGTAGTGGGGAGAGAATTGAGGCAGAGAAAAAAATTAGGAGCCATTGCAAGAGCCTAGAGGAGCTTGAAGCTGATAAGGTTTCTATTAAGATTGGTGACTGTATGTGTAATGAGAAAGGAACAAATTCAAAATGAGGTCAGGGAAGTGATTGAACAGTAGAGAAGAACCAAGAGACTAAAACCAAGAAGAGAAGAACCCAGAGTTATAAAATCCTAGAGAAGAAGTACATAAAACAAATGTTCTTAACCTTGAAGCTATTTACCGTCCCCCCACTCCCCAAGAGTCTGATGATAGATTTGGGGAGTGGGATGTCTGTGAGCTTGGATAGAAATGAATTACTTTATTCTCACAAACCTCCAACTGGAACTCCTCCTTCCCCTCTCATTATAAGGAGCTCCCAGTGATGATCTTCCTCCACCAATGTAGATCTTTTCTGCCTCTTGCAGTGATAAAGGTACCTGAGTAGAATAAAAAAAAAAGAGAGAGAGCACGGAGGTCCACCTTATTATTAGAGACTGTGGGGAAGGACAAAAGAGGGGGATTTCATTAAGGGGTTTTGAGATGATGAAAAGGTAGGGCTTGGTCAGTTTTCCCAGTAAATTAAGAGGTGAGGTCCTCAGCTGAGAGGGTGTATATAGGGAGAGAGGTGGGTTTCTTGAGGAAAGAAGAGAAAGTTTGAAACAGCCCTATGAGGAATTGTAAAGGGAATCAATTAATAGGAGTAAAGAAATGCCCTGCTTCAGAGAGAATGCAGCTAAAGTTAGGTGACATCGATTTGTAGTATACTTAGTCAGCTTGGTTGTGAGGCTTCTTCCATTTCTGTTCAGCAGCATGTAAGCAGGAGGAAAGGAGGCAAAAGATAGGAATAATTCAGGATTAAGGTTTGGCAGGAGTTGGGAATGAGGGATTTTAAAAGCTCAGTACAATATGGAATTGAACTTAGTTAACTATGTGAACAAATTGAGAAGGAAGATAAGAAAAAAATGGGGTGAGTAGGAAATTAGAAATAATATTGTAGGCAAAGTATAGGTGGGGAGATAAGGCATAGGGAGAGATAGGTTATGATCAAAGGACTGTCATACTTATATATGTACAATTTCTTACAGATTTCCTGTTGAACAAACTATATACTTATTAGTAGAGTCCTCTTCAGCTCTGGCTATAGTTTTGTCAGGATGGATAAAAATCAATGAGTTATTTTTAAGCCTTTTTTAAAATAGAAATTGCCATTTCTTGTTTTTTGTTTTAAATTTAAAATGCTTCTTAATCTAAGGAAAAACTCATTCCATCCAAAGTCCTATATATAAACAGATGTCATGATATTATTGGAAGCAGCATAGCATAGTTTTAGAACCAGGAAATCTATGGTTCAAGCCCCACCCTTGACCTCCATTATCTATGTGACTGGAAAGTTCTCAGGTCTCAAGAAAGTACCAACCTGCATTGGTAAATATTATCTGGGAATTTCCAATACCAGTTAAATAATAACTTCAGTCTCAGTGACTAGTAAAAGCATTTTTTAGAAAAACTGTTAGTTTACTTTTAGAAGAGACCTTTGTGAGCCATCAATGCAGCCCCCTTATTTTGAGCATAGTATGCAGCTCCTGTTCAGAGGGCTGAAGAGTTAATCCAAAATCTTGCCGACTTCATGGTGATTTTATATCCTCCTGGTTCCCAGTCCAGTGATCTTTCCACTATATCATGTTGACTAACAGCTTTTAGCAGTACATTTTTTAAAAGTTCTAATATAGGTAGCAAAATGGCCCAGTGAATAGAACAAACACTGACTAGGCCTGGAGTCAGGAAAACCTGAGTTCAAATTTGGCCTTAGACATTTACTAGATGTGTGACCTTAAAGAAATCATTTAACCTGTCTGCCTCTACCTCTAAGGCCTATAAAATATCTGCCAAGTGTTTCACAAACCCTAAAACACTATATAAATTTATTATTCCAGTCATTTCCCAATAAACCCTCCTTTGTATTTGAGGAAAGCAGTTAAAAAAAAACACAGTAAAAAACAGTTGACAGCTCAAGTATGACACACGCAGCATTCTGTACTCTGTGGTCTCTTTTTCTCTTACTCTGTAGAAATTGTGCTTCTTCCTCTATTCTCTAGGACTAAGACTGGTCATTGTAGTTAATCAGTTTGGTTTTATTTGTGTCATTGTAATCGTTGTGTTTATTGTTCTGGTTTGTTATATTTCTCTGAATTGTTATTTCTCATTAAAAAATTTTAAATTATTTTTAATTGTTTTTTCTTTTTCTATGAGTTTTTTCCTTTTTCTAAAAATATTTATTTAGAATATTTTTCCATAGTTGCATGATTAATGTTCCGCCCCCCCCCCCTTTCCCTTCCTCCCTCCTGGAGATGGCACGCAATTCTACTGGGTTATACATGTATCATTGTTCAAAACTTATTTATTTCTCATTTAATGGCATAGTAGGATTGGTTTTTTGGTGGTTGTTTTTTTTTTAAACCTTACCTTCCAGAAGAGTGGTAAGGGCTAGGCAATGGGGGTTAAGTGACTTGCCCAGGGTCACACAGCTGAGAAGAATCTGAGGCCAGATTTGAATCTAGGACCTCCCATCTCTAGGCCTGGCTCCCAATCCACTAAGCCACTCAGTTTCCCCTGCATAGTGGGATTGTTATATTTCTGATAATATAATACTTAAGATGCAAATAAATTTATAATCTTTTGAAGAAAGTTTTTGAAGTAGCAGGTTGTATAAACATTTTGCAGACAAGATACTGTGTTTTGTGAAGTGTCCATGAGTGCTGTGAGAGGCACTGGTGTAGTAGGAAAAAATCATTGGAATAAGCATCAGAGGATTTGGGTTCAAAAGCTGGTTCTGCCAACTTTGCAGCTTTCAAGCACTTGAACCTCATTGAGCCTCAATTTCTCCATCTGTAGTATAGGGAGAGTGAGGTGTGGGTAATGGTAGATGAGATGCTTCCTTCTCAAGTCCTTTCCCTCCACTCACATTTGAAGCCTTTACATAATAGGAGGCCTTTTTTCCCCCTAGCTTGGCAAGCATGGCCAAATCTTTACTATTAATATAAACTTCAAGAGCCCACAGTCACTTCTACAAAATGATTAAGTTTATACAAAATGAACATCATTTTGTATAAATCATTTAGTGTACTCGTACTAATAATTAACTTAAGTCAATTTTAGCACAAAAGAAAGTAACTCAAAAATTGGCACATTTTTTAACTAAAATTTTAATAGCAAGTATTAAGTTATAAGGATGACATCTATGCATCTCCATTTTGTGAGAAGACAGTGTATATGAAATTGGATTTTATTTGGACACATTAGTAACTTAGAATTATGACATATCTGTATCTAGTCATGTTTTCTATCTTATATCTAAGTAGATAGAAATAAGTGCTTTGTTAGTATCCACATTCCTTATAGGCAATGGAATCTTGGTTATTAACCTTATGTTTACTTAACTTTTTTTTTTTTTTTTAAACCCTTGTACTTCGGTGTATTGTCTCATAGGTGGAAGATTGGTAAGGGTGGGCAATGGGGGTCAAGTGACTTGCCCAGGGTCACACAGCTGGGAAGTGGCTCAGGCCGGGTTTGAACCTAGGACCTCCTGTCTCTAGGCCTGACTCTCACTCCACTGAGCTACCCAGCTGCCCCCTGTTTACTTAACTTTTTAAAGTTATACTTAATAACTACCTTATTTAGGCTGATGAAAATTTATAAAGTTAAACCATATTTGTCTTTCTAATGAAATCTTAACATTTTTGTTTAGGAAAATTTTTCTATCAACTCATACTTATTAAACATAATTATTAAGCTTGCTTCCAGCTCTAAATCATGAGATTATATGACATGTGCATGCTGTTGAAGAGTGTTCATATAATGATTCGATGTATTGACTGATTTTAAACCTTTATTCTTGTCTTGCCATGCTACATGGTGTCCTTTTTACTTTATCTCCCCTAATTGTGTTCTCTTTTTAATAGATTAAATATTTTGATAAAAGAAGAGATTATTTAAAGTTCAAAGAAAAGTTTGAAGCAGGACAATTTGAGCCTTCAGAAAGAACAGCAACATCATAGCTTTTTGTAAAAAGAAATTTTTCTTTTACAAATACTATAACTATTCTTTGTGGACATCAGTAAATATTCCTTTGAATACCAGATTGCCAGGATTGATGGAATGTGACAGATGGGCCTCACTGTCAGCACAACTCTCCTGTTCTTAATAGTACTGGAAATGATCAAAGAAGCCAATGATTAGAATATTTCATTCAGGGAACAACTTGAATAAAGTGGTATAGAAAATTTAAATTTATACTGTAGAAGTGATTTTCTTTTTCAGAAGACCTACATTTGAAGTTTTGGGATGATATTGTCGAGTTTTACATATCAAATATTTTAAATGAATGAAAAAGCTTGAAAGTAAATGCTGTAAGATAATAATGTAAAATTTCAAGGGCATAGAATTTAGAGTCAAATTTGAGGATTCTGCTATGTGTGATGTGGTTAAACATTTAATTTGCAAATAATGTTGTCTCTTGGGAAAACAAATCAAGAGGTCATAATCCTGGGCCATATTGCTTTATTTCTAATCATGATTGCCATGTTTCTGCATTTGTAAAAACAGATATTTGATCATCATAATAAATTAAAGGGAAAAAGATAACAAACTAATTTCCATTGATTTATATACCTCTATTTTAACTCTTACCTCTTTATTTTCAGAAGCAGTGATAAAGGGATAACTGGACACAGAGACTATAACTAATTAATGAAATTATGTCCTTTGAATATAATTTCCTTTCAAAGCATGACAGAAAACACTAGGAACAAAAGGCTAAGATTTTAATGACTTTTAGAGGTTCATTTTCTTCTCTGAATTTGTTTCTTTATCTAGAAAATTGAGAGATCCTCTACCCTGCCTACCTCAGAACTATTATGAAAATCAAATGATCAAAGATTTAGAGGCTAAAGGGACTTTAGAAGTTATCTAGTCTAGACCAGAGGTAGAATTTGAACCCAGGTTCCTTGACTCTCAATCTATCCAACCCCACAGTGTTGATTTATGTGAAACAAGCTAAAAAGATTAGACAGAACTTCTTGTTAATTGTGCTGTAATTCAACTCTACCCTCCATATGTTCAAAATCGTGGTGTCCTTTATTCTTCTAATTCTGACTTAAATAGTATTTCCTCCCTAAAACCAAACCTGGTAATGACTGATGAGTACCCTCATAACCTTATACAGCACTTTTCAAATCTCTCTCATACAGGAATCATATTTTGTATCATATTTATTTGTTTAACTATTTGAATAAATGATATCAATCTAACAGGTAGTAAACTTTGGGCTTGGGGCAAAAACTGTCCTATCTAAAGTCTGTTAACACCCAACTTGCCTAATGCTGGGCTCTGAAGACCTTAATAATTGTTGAAATCTGAATGATGAAATAGCTATGATTCTTAGTTGTGGCCCACAACTAATATTTTTATTAAAGAATGAATATACAGTACCCAGAGTTGCTTTTTATAAACTTATGTTTAATATTTTAAAGCATTAAAATAAATATATTATGTCAAAAAACTCAATACAAAATTATTCTCAATAAAAGTTTAGCCTATTCCATAAGTGATACAGAAGTTTAAAATATATTTGAAAAGCACCATTTAGTTCAGATAAGGCACAAAACTTTCTCTTCTTGTAATCACTTTAAATCTCTTTGCTTGATTATCTGTTGCCTTGTATACTCCCAAATCAGCAGAGCCCCACTCACATGAACATTAAGGGAACGTATGATGCCATGCTGAGGAATTTCCACACATACATCCACATGCTGAATCAGGTTTGCTGGAATTCCTTCACGTTCATTTCTGATGAGGAAAAAAGGAAATAAAGCCAGCTTTCATATAATGAAACTAGAATCCTACATTTTAACATGGGCATGCAAAGCAAGTAATATAAGGACACAAAAATGCTTATATAATTGTTCTGTGTGAAGTGAAAAATTAGGAAGATAATAGGAAGAAAACCCTTCTAGGAATATATAACTATTGACCAATGGATGAGACTTCTTCTCATGAGGCAGATCTAAATAAATGCCCTATGATAAACCCAGAAAAGCTAACTTTGATGTCTCTATCCTTTAGATAAATAGTAATTTATTCAACTTACTGACATCAAAAAAAAGAAAGTACTAAAGAAAAGTAATTACCCCAATAAGAGCAGAGATTTCTCAGGAAAACAATATTCTGTTAAGTCTGAACTTTTGGCAGTTTGTTCTACACCTATGGTAGTATAGCCTTCTGTTTTTTTCTTCTGTAAGTAATCAACAAGCTGAAGTGGTTTTACCTAAATAATTAAAGAAATGAGTAAAGAATTCAAACATTAGAAAATTTCATCTACAGTCTTTCTTAAAGAAAAATAAATACCATAAAATTTCAAGAAACAAGTTTTAATATATAAAAAATTCTCAAAAGTCAACATTATACACTAGAAGAATACAATATATAAGCCATATTTTGTTTACTAAATTTTCAAAGAGGTAAAAAAATAAATAGGTGATGAAATAATTGATTCACTTCAGCAAAACTATAGTAAGGTTAATAATAATACAATAGTAAATGAGAGAGAGGAGGAACTAAGTGTTGACTACTTGGTGTAGGGTATCTTCTTTTAAGGTTGGCTTACTATAAAATTTCCATAGAAATGCTATTTTAAAAAGAAAAGAACTCTACAAAACATTTCCAAATAAGATAATTACATAGTATATTACTTTTTACTCACCTCCACCAGAGGAAGCCACTGTTCTGCAGAAACACTGAGATGTTGAAATTGCTTATCATTGATACAGTGAAGACTACCTACTACTAGAACTGAGGCCCCAAATATTTCACAGGTCCGGCACAAACCTACAAAACCAAATATAAAACTGTCAAAATTATGTATTTCCTTTTATAATATTAAGCTTACTCAAAATAGCTTACTTTAATGCTTTATTAATCTGTAATTTCCCCATAGAGGTTCTCTCTCTTAACAATGCAGATGGCTACTCAACCATAACTATATTAGAAATTGGTCTTTTGAGACTTTCTGTGGTGAAAACAGCCAAGTTGGTGATGAGCTTTTTTTAACCTCAGCAAAAATCATTCAAATCAACATGCTAAAAATTGAACACTATTTTTCCCTTTTCTCTTCTCCTAACCTCAACTATTTCTGTCAAAATCATCAATCACCATCCTTCTAGAGCTTCATATTCATCTCAGCATTAATCAGGACTACTCCTTCCATCACCCCTCATAACAAATTAGTTACCAAGTCTCATTTCTAGCTTTACTACGTTTCTTGCATCCAAACTCTTCCTCCATTCACAATTCTTAACTTAGTTCAGACCCTCATCATCTCTCACCTAAAGCTTTCTAATTGATCTCCATGCCTTAAATCTTTCATCTTTCCATGTCATCCTATTCACTGCTGAAAAAGTGATTTCAGTTAAGCATAGATATGACTATGTGATGTCCCCTTATTCAGTCAACTCCAGTGGCTTCTTACTGCATCTAGGATAAAATATAAACTCCTCTGTTAGCTATCTTTCCAGCCTCAATGGACATTACTCCCCTGATGCTCTTCGATCTAGCCAAATTGGCCTTCTCTCTGTTCTTCATTCAATACACTCCATCTCTCATTTCCTTGCCTTTGCACTGCTACCCTCATGCCTGGAAGATATATTTTTCTACCTCTACCTCGGGGAGTTACTCCTCTATACCATTGTCTTCATGAAGCTTTTCCTGATTACAACTGCTAGGGTCCTCCCTCCCAAACTATCTTATATTTAACTATTTATAACTTCATATTTTTGCATTATCTATTTTTATATGAACTAATTTCCATATTAGAGTGTAAGTTCATTGTGAATAGGGAGTCTCATTCTTTTCACTTGTATCCCTAGTGCATAGCATAGATCCATCTGAAGCCTTTCAAGCTTGGTGAGACCTTTAGTAGCAAAGTACTTGAGAACCTAGGATCATTTTCACGAATATTTTTAAATTTGTGACAAAACTCTCCATATGTAAATAAGGATTAAAATGAGGAAGAAATAGCTTCTAATTAAATTATGCTCTCAGTGAGAGGGCAGTGAAATATTCCCTTTATATTTTTTAGGGACGCTGAAAGATATTACAAGGACCAGGGGAGAATTAACTGAGGCATGATACCTGTAATACTGTGGAAGCCCAAAAAACCCACCTAACCCTCTCTATTTTTCAGTCATCATACATTTAAGTGCCTACTATATATGTGCCAAGTACTCTGGTAAATGTTGGAATACAGACAGGAAAAGCAAAACAGCTCCTGCCCTCAAGGAGTTCACATTTAATTGGGGAATACAAGGAGCTGAATATAGATTATATACCAAACAACCACTCTGATGGGATGGAGGGGTTAGGGGAGAAACTAACAACTGGGAGATCATAAAAGGTACATGTATAGTGAGGAAGAGATCTATGGGTTCTATGAGGCAAAGTTAAGGAGAAAGCTTTCCAGGCATGGATCTAGCCCCATGCAAAGGCACCTCTAAGACAAGATATGAGATCTCATGTATAGGGAATAATCAATAAGATAATGTGGCTCAAGTGTGGATTGTGTGAGGGGGTAATGTGTAATTAGCCTGAGAAAAAAAGGCTGGAGCTGGATTTGTGACGGATTTTATGTGCCAAAGAGATTCTATTTTAAACATAAAGGGAAAAGGTAGCCATTGAAGCCACTGTAGCCCAAGAGATATGTCAAACACACCTTGAAAAATATGGAAAAGCTACTGGAGAATGAAAAATATGACTACTACATTGTCTTCAAAAAAGATGTATGGTAAGAATGGATTTCCATGCCAAGATTCTGTGTGATCTCAAAGCATATAAAATAAACCTTAATCAAGGCAAAGTAGAGCAGTATTCATGATGCCTGCCTGGCTGGCTGAAATTAAAACTGTCTCTCGCCCGTCTCGTTCACACTGATGCTGTCCTGCCTCTGAGATTTTCCTGGACCTGTGGGAGTCTTTTACCCTCACATAGTAGTCCATCTGCACTAGGTCACTCTAGCGTGTGAGCTGTCCTCATACATATGTGATGTGTCCGCATATGACCTCTGTTGAGATGCTGGCTTCCAGCTCCCATGTCAATGTGCTGCACTAATCTTGGAGGCACTAGTTGCTGCAGTAGCAGCAGGAACTGTAGAGGTAGTTGTTTTGGGGTAGGAGCTTGGTGATAAGGGGAAAGGGCAAGAAGTGATAGTACTATCATGAGTGAGGAAATGAGATGCCAATAACCACTTTCTACATTAATGAGTTAACTAGCTGAAATTTTGATTATCAAGACTGAAGCAGCTTCTCCACAGACTATCCTTAAACTTCCCTCTTCCTTCCTGCCATGACATCCAGCAACCACTCTGTATCACTATGTATTTTTATCAAAAGTCTCAAACTTTTTTAGGTTCGACCATGCCAAATAAAGGCTTCTTGTTTTTATGACTGCTGACTTGACTTTTGTGTGTGTGTGTGTAGTTTAAATATTTATTTAATATTTACACCTTTTAATATTTTACAGAGTTCTTTGCATCATAACAAGGGGTGATAGGTGGTACCCCATTTTGCATGTGAAGATATTATGACTTGTCTCTTGAAAATGCTAGAATAGGATAAATATTTTAATATAAGCAACACAAAAGTATACCACAGTAATTGAATTAAAAGGTTATTCTAGATCTTTTCCTCTCTCTCAAGAGGCATATATCATCTGTATATTACAAAGCCATCAAATGTATCATCTTATAATATTGGTAAATGTGACAAGAGCCAGTAAAAATTTCGTTAAGTTAATAAGAATTACGAGGAATGAGAAAGTCAAGAAACCAATTATACAACAATATGAAATTACCTCCTAAATTGGTTGGTTTATCAATGAGTGAAGCTACTACAATCAGTCTACTAATGGATTTTCCAAGTTTGGCAGCACGATCTGGAAATATCAATTCAAGTTCTAAATCAGGAACATTATTTTTCCAAGGGATCATTTTCTTTTGAACATCAATCCACTCTGATTGATTGTCTCCATCAACTGAATTGGAACCTGGGGAGAAAAAAACATCAAGATGATCCAAAATAATTTTTTGAACCAATATCTTTAATTAATGTTATTAATTGAAAATTTTAAAATAAAATCCTGCCTCCCAAAATTCAGCAATTTATTTTTTAAAAAACATTCACTAGATCTCATCAAAATAGATTTACCCTAGGGGTGCAAAGATGATTCAAAATTAGGGAAATAATGTTAGTATATTTTAAGAAATATAAAAACCAAGGGCAACTGGGTGGCTCAGTGGATTGAGAGCCAGGCCTAGAGATGGGAGGTCCTAGGTTAAAATCTGGCCTCAGATACTTACTTCCCAACTATGTGACCCTGGGCAAGTCACTTAACCCTCATTGCCTAGCCCAGGGGTTGGCAACCTATGGCTCTTGAGCCATATCTGGCTCCACCTCCTGACCAGCCAGTCGGGGGCAGAGCCCCAGTATGTGCCCCAGGGGGCCCTTCAGCCCCTGCCCCATATTCCAGCTTCTTCCACCTCCATCCTCCTCCTTCCACAGGCCTTTATGGCTCTCATGGCCAAAAAGGTTGCCAACCATTGGCCTAGTCCTTACCACTCTTCTTCCTTGGAACCAATACACAGTATTTACTCCAAGATATATATATGTGTATATATACAGAAGCCACATGATTATGTCAGCACAATGCAAATACAAAGTCTCTGACAAGACACAAAACATTTAATTTTTTTTATGCCTTACCTTCTACTTAGAATCAATACTAAGTACTAGTTCTAAGACAGTAGAGCAATAAAGGCTAAGAAACTGGAGTTAAGTGAGTTGCCCAGGATCACACAACTAGGAAGTGTCTGAGGCCTCATTTGAACTCGGGACTTGCCAATTCTAGGCCTCACTCTCAGTCCACTGAGTAGCCTAGCTATCCCTGTACAACAGATTTACACTAATGACCCTATAATGCACGCTTGCAGAAGGACATTTTTTAATATGATGAAAAATATCTAAAACTGGAAGTTAGCCTTATAAGCAATGGAGAAATACTAAAAGCTACCCCAATAAATACAAAAATAAAGCAAGAATGCTCTTTCCTTCACATTATATCTGATATGGTTTTATAAACAGGAGCAATAGCAAAAAGAAATGAGAAAAGGACTAAAGAATTCTGTGATGATTTACTCAGAAAATATCAGGGAATCAGCAAAAAAACTAACTGAAACAATAGCCTTGGTAAAGTAGCAGAATACAAAAATTGGCATTTGCATACAGCAATAGAAAGGTAAGTTCCATTCAAGAAATTAAAAAAATCAAAATATTTTTGGGTCAATATAACAGGCCACATTTTAATACTTATATAAATATAATAACATTCCTTGAAAACAATTTAAATCAGTGGATGAATATTTATGAAACTTCTCCCTAAATCGAAGAACATATTTAGTACTATGCTAATAAAACTATTTATAGATATACTCTATAGTTAGACAAAACAATGGCAAAATGTATTTGGATGAACAATAAAACAAAAAAAAATTTAAAGAAATGAAGGAGGAAAATGACTTCCAAATGTTAAATTATTTTATTAAGCAGTAATCATAAAAATTATGATAGTAGTTTTAAAAAAGATATTAATAAAACAGCCTAAAAATCAACAAAAAGTAATTCAACAACCTGAAATGTGAAAAACCAGAAGTAGGACTTTCTAAATTGTTAAGAATTTCAAAAAAAACTAGAAAATAGTCTGGCAAACTTTATGTAAAGAAAATAACTACAACCTCCATAACCTTTGACTCAGAGTTGCCACAGATAGGCAATACACCAAAATATTCATAGCAGTTCTTACAGTGGCAAAGAATTGGAAATGAAGTAGGTTCCCCTATACTGAGGATGGCTAAATAAGTTAAAGTAGATGTATGCAACAAAATATTACTATGCTATTAAAAACAATGAAATAATAAATATAAAGAAACATAAAAATACTTCTATGAACTGACAAGTGAAATAAGCAGAAGATGACATGAAGGAAATAATAACAAAACAAATGAAATAAAATGCTGTGAAATTATCATGATCAAGCTTGGCTCTAAAGAAAGAGAAGCCTCTTCCTGACAAGGATGTAGGGAATATGGATATAAAACACTAGAGATAATGTTATACTTTCTCAATGTCTTTTGTTAGTTGCACTGTTGGAGTTGTGAACTTAGTCATTCTGGAGAATAACTTGCATTATACCTAAAAGGCTACAAAACTGTGCAAACCTTTTGACTCAGTAATACCAGTACTAGGTCTATACCCTAAAGAAAACAAAGAGGAGGAAAAAAATCTTATTTTTACAAAAAATATTTAGGGCAGCTCTTTTTGTGGTAACAAAGAATTGGAAATTGACGGGATACCCATCAACTGAGGAATGGCTGAATAAGCTGTGTTTTATGATTAATGGAATTAATGGAATACAGTTGTGCTATAAGAATGATGAGCAGAGTACTTCTGGGAAAACCTACAAAGTGAAGTAAGTAAGCAAAATTAGAAAAATATACACAGTAATGGCAATATTTTAAGGATGATCAACTATGAATGACTTAGCTACTCTGATCAAAACAAGCATCCAAGAAATTCCAAAGGACTCGTGAGAAAAAATATTCATATCCAGAAAGAGAACTGATGAACTGCAAATTTGAGCACACTTTTTTCACTTTATTTTTCTTGAGATTTTTGGGTTTTTTTGGGTCTGTGTTTTCTTTTACAACATGGCTACTAAGGAAATATGTTTTGCATGGCTTCACATGTGTAATCAATATCCAATTGCTTGCCTTTTCAATGAAGGGGGACAATTTGGAACTCAAAATTAAAAAAAAAATTACATATAATGGAAAAAGTCAAAAAATTAAAAATATTTTGTTAGTTTATTATTTAAGTCAAAATTTAACATTTTCCCTTTTATAAAAGATTCTTCATTTTAAGAGATACATATCTGGGAAGGGGAAAAGAGAAGGGGCACACTGGGAAGAGCTTATAATAAAATGTTATTCTGAAAAATAATTGAGTCAATTCTTTAGAAAGAAATAGATTTTATGATACTAAACCATCCAAATGTTTCCCTTAAGAGTCTATTAGAGTTGAATTTTTAACATTAATTCAATATACTTCTAAAAAACACATGTACTTTAATTAATGTGTCCTGGAAAAGGTTCTCATAAATCATTTTATGCATACTTAGTTAACCTGCTACTTAAAGGAAACTTGCAAAAGATCCTTTTGCTCACTGAAGAATCCTTTGAAATGGAAATCACCCATTGTATGTGTTATTTTCAAATTTTTGCATATGGGTTTTATTAAAGCAGGCTATATCTATTGTCTTTAATCTGCCATGTTATAATATTCTTGCCTTTGCAAGATTAGAAACAGAATTGAAAAAATCTTCAGGGGGTAGTTTGTTTAGTTTGTCCCTTCTTTCATACAGAAGTCAATAAATGAACTTTCTTGAATACAGCTTACCTTCATATAGTATTTTTATGATTACAAAGTTATATACAAAGTCTATGAACATATAGATATATAGAGAGATATACATATATATACATCCATGTCTGTCATAATATATTCTGTCATCTCTTTCCTTAGTACATTCCTGTTGACTTTCTGTTTTGGCTTACATCTTTACTGCTCTTCATTTAGACTGTTTGGCAGGAATTATCCCTAAATCTACTTTTTATACTATATCATATATTTATCGAAGGCAGGGACTATATATATATATATATATACCTCAATGGATGTCAACTTATGACAAATTTTTAAACAAAAACCAATGGATGTGACTTAACATTGAAGGGTTCTATTTATAGGTTATCTTTTTACTGATACCTTGTTGACTAACATTCACAGTAATACATTAGAACTCTTTTCCTTAAGAAGATCAAAATTCATTGGCGAAGTGAGGTAAAAATATCCAGATTCATTTATTAACAAACCACTAAGATAGAGCCAGAATCACAATTAAAAGAAGACAAAAATAACCATATTTTACCTATATCTTGCTGAGACCAGTCACTTGGTTTTAGTTCACAAAGTTCAGTTTGAGAAAGGTACCACTGAAATGCTGAATCTATTGGAATGTCAGTGAATTTTATAAATTTACTAATGGTGATCCACTCATCTTCAACAAGTTCTGAAAGACGTGGAAGGGTATAAAATATGGTCTGAAAAGAAAATTGTTCACAAATTTTAATTTCCTTTCTTAAGAAAATGAAAGGCATTAACAGCCCTATGAATTTCTGTATAGAGAACTCAATTATTAGTACTATGTAGTATGCCAAACTAGAAGCACATTTTACACACACACACACACACACACACACACACACACACACACACACACACACACACACACACAAGCATATACTGCCAGCCTTATTTATTCTCTAGCTGTTTTCTGTGCATGTGTCCTATGCCCTGTAAGAACATCACAAATTACTTGAGGATAGAGACTGTGTCTCCAAACTTCTTTTTTTTCATCTCTAAAAGTACCTAATGTGATAAATATAAAAACTTCAGTTAAGCTATTCTTCACCAAATCTTTTACCACAACAAATAATATAAAAAATGTGTTTTCCTTCCTTTTCCCCCTCTAGAAAGAAGTTGAAGTAAGCCATGAAATGGCATAATGAGAAGCAGAGAAAGGTCTTGGATAATACATAAATTAAACAATAAGTTCTTGAATTATTGGAAACTAACAGTAGTTTTCTTGGTATCTACCAGAGAGAAAGAAAAAAAACTGTAAAAAACAGAATTTTCTTAATAACAATTTTTTGTATTATATGAAAATAAATACCATTTCTCAAATACAATTCTCATTTGCCTTACGAGTATATGACTACTATTCAAACTATTTAAGCCTTCATATGCTTTAACATATCATTGTTCACAGGCACTGAACTTAAAGAAATTCTAGTTAGTATAATTATTATTGTTATTGACCATTTAAGCACTCAAAGTACTAACTATATATATATAGTCCCTGCCTTCAAAGGGCTTAGATTTAGAATATCCTAACACACATACAAAATACAGGAAAAATATTTAATAAAAACTAGTTTCATTTTCCCATCCATTATTTCCTTCTCTTTAGGAGGTGGGAAGGTGTGAAGAAAATAATTTTTAGTTTGACATCTAATCACATTCATCATATAGAAATTTAACTCACAGAATTCATATGAAGAATGAAATGAAAAGAGAAAAAGCATGGGACTATAGAAGAAAAGGGTCAAAGAAAAACATGGGAGTTAATCTACTCCTGGCAAAAGAATGCTGACAAAAGACAATTTACATAATGATAAAGTAAATCCATCAGAAAGATGCCAAAGCATTGTGGACTTGAAAGAACATAGAGCAAAGAATGTTATTGAGTATTTTTTTAATAAATGATTTCTACTTTTAATAAAAGAACTGACTGGGCCAATATTTCTAGTAATTAAAATCTGAAGTGCTTACCATAGCACATATCAGTGAATTCAAAACTATGGGCAAACAAATAATATAAATCTAAAAACTTATTCAATAAGTAGTATATTATATACTTACGGTTATAGATAATTTTAAACTATTTAAAAGAAAACACAAAAGTCAAAGGTTTAAAATCCAAAACTGGAGAATTGCTATTATAGTTCTTAAATTGAGTCATATTTATGTCATTTTCTGGTGTTTAGTACTGTGTTGTAATTTTTAGCTTGTTTTCAAGAAAAATGTCAGAGGGTTTGTTTCCTGTTTTAAAATGACAGACAAAATTCTACTACTACCAAATAAAGGAGTATACTATTTGCTATAGAATTTCAGCCAACTAGAAACAGAGAAGTTTAGTTTAAAAAAAAAAAAAGACTAAACTCTATGTTCTTTCATCATAATGGGCTTCATTACAACAAAGTCTCACCTGCACAAATGTTTTCACTCATTTCCTTTTAATGTCAGAACAGATTTCTGTTTAGAGTTAAATATTCCCTTCCAGTGTTTACAAGCCAGACACTGCCTAAGAAACAGAAAGTGAAAATGACTAGCCAATTTTCACTACTAAAGAGTGAAGTGCAAGCAAGTCATCTACAAAATGACGAGAAATAAAATTAACAGAACTTTTAAAATCTAAAATGATGCTTGTAAACAGGAAAAAAAAAACATTTTAACCCTAATTATCTCCCTTAAATAACTATGACAATAAAAGAAGAAAATGTGAGCATTAAGGGCATGGCAAATAAAATTTTAGAATGATATTCTATGCTTACCTCTAGGCTATAATCCTTAAGTGGATGGAACGTTGCAAAAAAGAAATGCTCTTGAATTCTTTGCCAATTCTTTTTGGCATTCCTGAGAATTTAAAAAAATACGTATAATTTTGTGAGATATGACTGAGTTTTATAACTCTAGTGGGAAAAAATCAATTAGAAACCTTAAAGAGCTACTACATATTTTAGAAGGAAACTGAAATTTTGTCATTCTAATTTAAGAGTTAAATAGTATATTTCTCTCCAAGACAATTAAAAAGCCTTCAAATACATCTTATGCAACCTTACAACACCTCCAAAAAGGAAATAAGACCAAGAAAATAGAATTTCATTTTCAAGTCATGGATGAGTCAGCAATTATGTTAAAAAAATCTAAGTTGCCTAGTTTTCACTGTGACAATCAACCTTCTCTATATTCAGGCCTATCTCCAACCAAAACTGGTAAGAATAAAAAAAAGGTGGAAAAACTCTACTGCTACAAATAATTAAACAAGACTAGATAATATCATTTTAAAAGAATATTTAGGAAAGATATCCAGCTGACAAATCTAGAAGGAATAAATTGAAAATGTTTGTTCCTGAGCATTCAATATTATATATTTGAAAAGAACAAATGAACATTTATTCCAGATAACTATCAGATGGGTAGGTATACCTTGTTTCTTGAAATTAAAAATCTAAGTAAAAACGCTAGTTTTGTGAAGTCAAAACAGAGAGCTAGTAACTTACTATGAGCTTTATGGCCAAATGAATTTTTATATTAGTAATATTTTATAATAATTTAAATATGCCTAATATATTGAAAAGTGGAAAATATAGAATTACAAATTCTGTTATATCAGTAATGCTCAGCTTTTTTATTTCTATGATTCAATATGGAAAGGTCTAGCTACCTCAAATACTCCTAATTTAGCTTTTCTCTATCATAACCACTAAAGAGAAAGAAACTGAAAACTTTGAAACAAATATAATTTTTATTAGTCCAACTTCTATCTTAATCTATTTATCAGGCCTAATTATCCATATCATAAAGTTTATCTGAATCTACATGTTGAATATAAACTAGCCAAAAGTTTTTACAAAATACAATATAGATAGGAGTTGGGGGAGAAAGGGAATGGATCACAGATTTTCAAACTAGAAAGGATTTAGGGAACACTTAGGCAAAATCTTTATTTCTGCAAATGAGAAAAATGTGCACATTTAGTGAAGTGACTTCTCAAAGTCATGTAAGGCAGTAGAATCCTCTGATTCTGAATTCAGTGCTCTTCTTTGCACTATATCAGATAGTTTGAAAGTAAATAATTAACTAATTACATATTTTTAAAGAATCATATTTTATTAGATCTTGGCTTACTTCATCATACTTAGAAAACCAAGAATCTTAGATACTTATGTCTTTTGTACATGAAGATTAGTTGTTCACTATAAGAGTCCTACTAAAAAATACTGAAATTACAAGAAGTAAATGTTTTTCAGTTCCTTTTGTTATAAATATAGGAGAGGGAAACTGGATACTACCACTCTTAACTGGGTGACAGCAGTAGTAGTTCAGATATGTGGCTAGTGTAAGATCACCTGAGTCTTGCTACCTAGCTAGATGTTGTAACGCCTCCCTCCCTTATAACAGTGCCCAGGCAGGTTCCTTCGGGTCAGTGGATGGGTATCCATTTCAGGTCCCACCTGGGATTGATTAATGGTGGATATTGGGCTCTATTAACCTTGGACACATTTATCTGACTGCATTGCTCCCTTCCCAGAGAAGTGATGAAACAACCACTCCAGGAAGGTACTTGAAGAGTTTTATATATATTTGGCAAGGAAGGAATGTTTAGGAAATGGGAAGAGGAACAGGAAACCCTAAACTAATCTTTGATAATATTAATCCTTCAGGACTGTAGACAGGTGAGTGATTCTGGCTTGTTCTAGTTCCTCTGGCTGAGCCTGGCCACAGCCAAACCAGAGCAAGCAAGTTGTTGTATGATGTCTCTCAGCTTCTTCTTGCCAGATGTTATGCCTTTCACAGCCTTTAGGAACCACCCTTTCCACCCTCTTCTTCTTCTCCTGCCCACTTCCCGGATCCCTCCCGGGCCCCAGGATACCTAGATATCTAAAGATGGTTTGAATTCCTAAATATCTAGGGGACAGAAGAATAAGAGGATTCACGGTCTGGATACAGGTTGGCAATGTCAGTGAGGTTCAGACAGGAGTTCTTGCAAGGTTGAGCCAAGCAAGCCTCAGATCCCAATTGACCAGGGTCTACAGATCCCAGGTCCAAAGGAAAGGGAAAAGACACCCCCTGTCAGGGGCTGCCAGAGTATTTATACCCCCCTGGCCAACCGCTTTCTCCCCTGTCCTCATGGCCTCTGGGAACATTTTGAGGTCCAACGGTCTTCACCTGTCAATCAACGGTGAGACTCTCAGCTCCCAGAGTTTCAATATGACACTTTTGACTTCTAAATATGGGGTGGCCAATGTAATAAAAGTGCTAAGATATAATTTTTTGTAAGAGATTTTACAAAAAATAAAATATTTACAAGAGACTTGCTCTAGTTCTTAAATTTACTCATTAAAGGGATCTCAAGCAAATCACTTTTTTAGAATTTATAAGGCTCACTTCCAAAATAGATCTAAGAAAGCTTAATAAAATATAAAATAAGCCAATTAGAAAAATTAAACAAATGCAAAGGAAAGGTGCACAGAAATACATCTTTTCAGGAAACACAAATGATAAATTACTACAATTAAGTGCTAAGCTTTCCTGTTTCCTGGTTGCTAAGGGAAATAATTTATAAAATCCTATGTGATAAGGCAAAGAAGTTTGTCTAAAAGAACAAATTTTTCATGGTACTAAATTAAATCGAGTATTTATGATTAAAAAAAGCCACCAATGGATATCCTCAACCATGGTTTTATAAAAGACAAAAATACTACTCAAATATTCATTTTTTCAAAATTAAGTTCTCACTCAGTGAAAGCATTTCTATAGGATGCTAACTAAGACAATACTGTCAGTACAATGAATTCAGTAAGAGACAATGAGTGATTCCTTAAAATCACTCCCATCCTCTGTTATCTTTGTTCCCATGCATATGCTGCTAAGTAAAGCTGGAGAAAGATTAAACTGTGATGATAACATCCACTACAAATTTATGTTACATAACTTCAATTAAGGGCCTCGTTGCAGCAAGGAAATTCTTTTACATTTCCTTAATTAAATTACTATTCCATTCATCACAACAGCTCTTCCAAACCTTTTCATCCCTCCACAGATCTCTCAAGGTTCCTTCTTCCCCAACTCTTCTGGATGAGGAACTTGCTTCACATTTTACTGAAAAACTAAAGAATTTACCTTTTTGTTGAGGAGAGGAGAAAGATCTTCCTATTAAAAGTAAAAAGGTGTCCTCTCCTCTCTTCCTCATCTCAATATCACCCAAATGCCTCCTGCCAATTCTTCACCCCATCTCACCTAAAGAGCTGGCCCTTTCTCACAACAAAGCCAACCCCCTAAGCATGCCCAAGTGATCCCATTCCAAATCATCATCTCCAACAGGCTAGCCCCCATCTTAAATATTTTAAATCTCTCCACCTACTAGATGCTTCCTTACTGCTTATAAACATGCACATGACTTCTTTATCTTCAAAAAATCCTCCTTTGATCTATCCATTCCTGTTAACCATCGTCCCTAGATTTCTTCTCCCATTTCTTCTCTCATTTGTAGCTAACTCCCTGGGAAAGCTGCCTACAGTGGGTGTCTCTAGCTCCTTTCTTCTTACTCTCTTCTTAACTCTCTACAGTCTGTCCTCTGACTTAATTATTCAACAGAAACTAATATCTAATCCAAAGAAAAAGAAGCTGATGGCATTTTTTATCATGAGTCCTTTGGAATAGTTTTGGATCATTGTATTTCTTAGAATAGCCAAGTTATTCACAGTTGTTCACTACACAGTATTCCTGTCACTATGTACAACATTCTCCTGGTTCTGCTTATTTTACCCTGCTTCAGTTTAATCTAAGTCTTTCCAGGTTTTTCTGAGCTTTTCCTTATATCATTTCTTACAGCACAATAGTATTCCATTACAACCATATACTATAGCTTACTCAGCCATTCCCCAATTGATGGGTATCCCCACACTTTACAATTCTTTGCCTCTACAAAAACAGCTGCTTCAAATATTTTTGTACACATATGTCCTCCCCCTTTTTGATTTTTATCTCTTCAGGATATAAACCTACCAATGGTATTGCTGGATAAAAGAGTATGTACTGTTTTATAACTCTTTGTATATAGTCCCTCTCTAGAATGATGTTATATTCATTATCCTTTGAAATGTTGGTCTCACCTTGATTGAGAAGGGAGGCACTGGGAGAGATTGGAATGTTCCCAGATGCCATGAGCCAGGGGCAAAGTCGGTTGGCCTGGGGGTATAAATACCCCTAACAGCCATCTGGAGGGGGTCTTTGGTCTTGAGTCTCTGATTTTGGACTTTGGTCCTTAGATCTTTAGGTCTCTGAATCTTCCTAGCTAGCTCTTTAGGTCTCTTGGTCCCTGGGTGGTAAAGGAAGGAAGGGAGGTCTGAAGAAGCAGAGGGTGGGAAGGATCTATATATTTCCTGAAGGCTTTGAAAGCTAATACATCACCAAACCCTGATAATAAGAAAGCTGAGAGAAATCACCAACACAGCTGCAAAGGCAGTCACTCTCTGGTTTGGCATTGGCCAGGCTGAGCCAGAGGGGTTGTGAAGAACAAAAGCTCCAGCTTCTACTAAGTTAATTGCCTCCAGCCCTGAGTTATTATAGATTATAGATATCAGATTGACAGGGTCTCCAATTCCCAATCCTTATCCTGATTATCCTTTCCCTAATTATAGATCATAGATAAAAGTGTTTAATAAGTACCTTCCTGATGGTCTTTATATCATGACCCTTGGGAAGGGAGCCAACACAGTCAGATAAACGTGATCCAAGGCTAATCAGAGCCCAATAATAATAATTGATCCAACCCAGGTTGGACCTGAAAAGGTTACACATCCACCTAACCCTTCGGGGTCCTTCCCTGGGGAATTATTATTGAAAGGGGATTACAACAACTTAGCAAGGGTGATTGGGGTTGGTGTTCCCCCCAAGCACCTAGGGAGAATACAGAGATACATCCACCTCACTGGTATCCATACCTCCCTAGGACCTTAGGACTTCTCTTTCTTTATAATTTTATAACATCACACATAATCTCCCACATAATCTCAAAAATGTCATTTTTTTCTGTCATAATAGCCATTTGATAGGTGTGGAGTTGTACCTTAGAATTATTTTAATTTTCATTTCTCTGTCATTTTGAGTACTTTTTGCATGACTATAAAGAGCTTTAATTACTTTATCTGAGAACTGCCTGTTAAATGTCCTTTGAACACATCAATTGGAGAATGACTTGTATTCTCACATATTTGACTCATTTCTCTATGTATTTAAGAAATAAGATGTTTATTAGACTTATAAAAAAATTGTACCATTATAATGGCTGTGTATTACTCTCCATCTTATTTCCCCCATTTAGTTTCTGACCACTATCTCCCTCAATTTGCCCTTTAAAAAAATAACTCTCCCTTTTCTCTTATCCCCTTCCTCTACAAATTTCCAGTAGGGTAAGGAAGATTTCTATATTCAACTGATTGTTTACATTCTTCCCCTCATTCAGCCAATTCTGATGACAGTAAGGTTCACATGCTCTCTTCCCCACCTCTGCCATCTTCCCCTCCACTATAAAAGCTCTTTCAGCCTTTCCCTGGACTTCTCTATCTCAAGATTTGAGGAAGACATAGAGATTTTTAACATATTTATTCAGAGATGCTGTTTGACATTTCCCCTCCTCTCCCCAACACACTTAAGGGAGGAGAGCGGAAACTGAGGCAAGAAAAGTCTCTTGGAGAAGGGAGCTGCCCCAATTCCTGTTGTGGCTCAGGATGCCTTTTGGGGATCAACTCAGAAGTCCTGGATGGGGAGATGGGGAACTCAGGGACCCCATCTCCCAACTCTGAATTGGGTAAAAAAGAATATCCCCATCTCTGCGGATGCATCTATAAATGATTTTTATTTAAAAAAATAAATCTCTTTTATAAGATAATTTTTTTCCTATTTTCCCCTTCCCCTCTCCTCCCAATGCATTCCTCTTTCTCTTGCCTTCATTTTTTTTTAACATCCCATCATATTCAACTCACATCCTCACCCTCTGGCTTTGTATACCCCTTCTAACTACCCTAATAATTGCAAAGTTCTTTGGAGTTAGAAGTTATCACCTCCCCATGTAGGGATGTATACACTTTAACTTTATTGAATGTCTTTCAATTTCTCTTTCCTTTTTATCTTTTTAGGCTTCTCTTCAGTCTGGTATCTAAGAGTCAAATTTTCTGATCTTTTCATCAGGGATATTTGAAAATTCTCTATTTCATTAAATACCCATTTTTTTTTTCCATCTGAAGGACTATGTTTTGTTTTGCTAGTAATTCTTGGTAGAAGTCATTCTCCTCTGGAGTACTATATTCTATGTCCTACGATCCTTTAATGCAGAAGCTACTAAATCTTGTGTTAGCTTGACTGTGGCTCCACAATATTTGAATTGTTTCTTTTTGCCCACTTGCAATATTTTCTCCTTAACCTGGGAGTTCTGATATTTGTCTATAACATTCCTGAAACTCAGACGATCTCTTTCAGGAGATAATCAGTGGCACCTTTGGTTCTAAAATATCAGGGCAGTTTTTCTTTGATAATTTCTTGAAAGATAATGCCTAAGCTCTTTTTTTTTGATTATAGTATTTGGGTAGTTCAAAAATTCTTAGATTTATTTTCCAGGTCAGTTGTTTTCCCCATGTTCACATTTTCATCTATTTTTTTTTTCATTCTTTTGACTTTGATTGTTTCTTGATGTCTCAAGGAGCATTAGCTTCCACTACTCAATTCTAATTTTTAAGACATGATTTTCTTGAGTGAGCTTTTGTATCTCTTTTTCCATTTGGCCTATTCTACTTTGTAAGGAGTTTCTTTCCTCACTGAATTTGTGTATCTATTTTTCCATATGGCCAATTGTGCCTTTTAAGAAGTTCTTCTCTTCAGTGAATTTTTGTAAATCTTTTTCCATTTGGAAAATCCTGCTTTTTAAAGAGTTCTCTTCACTGGATTTTTGTGCTTATTTTACCAGTTGGTCTAGTCTGTTTTTTAAGATATTGATTTCTTCAATATTTTTTGTGCCTCCTTTTATTTGTTGACTCTTTTTTCATGATTTTGTCACTTTCATTTCTTTTCCCAATTTTTCTTCTACCTCTCTTATTTGATTTTTAAAGTTCTTTTTGAGCTCTCCTATGAATTTTTTGGGGGGCTGGAAGCAATTCATATTTTTCTTGGAGGTTTTGGATGCAGCAGTATTGATTTTGTTATCTTCTTCTAAATTTGTGTTCTGGTCTTTCCTTATCACCAAATGAGTTTCTATTTTTGTTGTTTGTTAATTTCTAGATTTTTTTCATTTCTTTTAATTAAAAAAATTTTTTAATTAGGTTTTATAACTGTGGCAAAGGAGACTGTTCCAAGCTTCAGATTCTTTGTGCAGCTGCCTTCAGAGAAGGCTTTGGAGAAATTTATCTGCTTTCAGTTCTTCCAAGATGATATGATGTAAGGAAAGTTTTGTTAAATACTTTCCCAGCCTGGGCTCTGATCTATAGGTAGCCCCAAGCATTCTTTTACCATTTGGAACTGTGACCAGGGGCCCCTACTTCCCTGTGGCCACAAGCACTGGGTCTACTGGTGTTCATCCTCATTCTGAAAACTCAACCCAGAATTTCTACCTGGACCTGCATATGAGTAATGAGTAATGAGTAAACAAAAGTCTTGCACCCAGAGCCAGCAAAGAGATCCCTACAATCTTCTTCTGAATAGTGGTATGACTCCCTTTATTGTCTGTGGCTAAGAGCTCCGGAAGCCTTGGCTGTCGTTTTGGCTGTGCCCAGGGCCTATTGCTGTGGTGAGGCCTGCCCTGACATTCTTCTTTGCACTCCATCTCCACCCCAGTACGTTGTTAGATCCCATCTGCTGGCCTTCTTAGATGTTTTGGGCCAACTTCACCCCCTCTTTTTGTGGGTTATGCTACTCCAGAAGCATTATAGCATAGTTTTTATGTGGATAATTTGGAAGAGATCAGATGGGTCCATGTACCTCCTCTGCCATCTTATTTCTACCCTAAGCTTTCATGGCACTACTAGTTCCTCTTCTTCTATGATTTCCTGGACTGCTTCTCCTCAGTCTCTTTTGATGGGTTCTCATCCAAGTCATAGCCACTAATCTTGGGGAATAGGTGTCCTACAGGGCTCTATATCTTCCTTTCTCCTTCTATTCCATTACACTTAGTGTTATCAGATTTCCTATGAAATTGATTATCATCTATATGCAGATGATTTTCAAATCTATTTATACAACTCTAAATTCTCTGCAGACTTCCAGCTTCACATTTCCAACTGCCTATTAGACACCCCAAATTAGATGTCTTGGAGACTTCTTAAACTCAGAACTGTCCAAAACTGAACTCTTTATCATTTCCTTTACAAACCCTCCTTTCTTTCTAACATCCCTATTACTACTAAGGGTTCCATGCACCTCCCAATCACTCAGGCTTACCACTTACATCTCATCCTTTACTCCTTACTCTCTTTACCCCACTGTTGTCAAGGCCTGTTGATTTTACCTTCTTAATAAGCCCACTTCTTTACTGACACTGTTACCACCTCTTATGCAGAGCCTAACCCTAACCACGTCACATGTGGGCTACTGCAGTAGCATTTGGCTTCACTGGACTGACAAAAGTCTCTCTCTACTCCAGGCCATCCTTTACTTGGCTATTAGAGTTATATTCCTAAAGTTTAGTTCTGACAACATCACTAACATTTCAGCAGCTCCCTATCACTTCCAGGATCAACTATAAATCCTGTTTGGTGTTCAAGCACTTCACAACCAGTACCTCTTCCCCACTCTTTCCAGTCTTCTCATACCTTACAGAACCCTGCCCTCCATGCACTCTTCAATATCACAATGACTCGCTGTTCCTTGAAAAGACACTCCATTTCCCAGCTCTGAGCATTTTTTCTGCCTGTCCCTTATGCCTGCAATCATTTACATATACTGTCTTCTCTGGCTTCTATTAAGTTCTAGTAAAATCCCATCTTCTATAGGAAGCCTTTCCCATCCTCTCAATTCTGGTGCTTTACCTTTCTTAATTATTTCATATTTATCCTGCATATAGCTCATTATTAAATATGGTTCCTTACTATCCCTCCCATTATAATGTAAGCTCTTTGGGAGTAGGGACTTTTTTTTAATTTTAATTTTCATTTATTTATTTATTTATTTTAAGCCCTTAATTTCTGTGTATTGACTTATAGGTGGAAGAGTGGTAAGGGTAAGCAATGGGGGTCAAGTGACTTGCCCAGGGTCACACAGCTGGGAAGTGTCTGAGACCGGATTTGAACCTAGGACCTCCTGTCTCTAGGCCTGGCTCTCAAACCACTGAGCTACCCAGCTACCCCAGGGACTTTTCTTTTGGCTTTCTTTATATCTCCTATGAAATATCTATTTGCATATATGCTATACACACACTAGTGAATTTCTTTTTCCTTGGATATGAATTGATTGATATAAGGAAATCTAGATATGGAACTTCACAAATACAGATTAGCACCTTTTTTATAACTTAAGTCTTAGCTGCTAGCAAGACTTATGGGTTTCACACACCAAAGATATTTGAGCTTCTAGGTTCCAAGATTAGCTCTATCTACTATGCCAAGTCATTTCTTTTAATGCTTTAACTATAAATAATCAGCATTTTAAATAATAGGCTACATTTGTTTTCCAGGCCTCTGGAAATTTAATAAGCGCTTCCACATTCTCTCAAGTTAACTCCAAATCGAGTCTTAGGAAATCTAATCACTCCACAGAGGAAGAGAGAAAAACAAGTCTAAGGAAAGAAGGACTGAAGTATCAGTCAGAAGACCCAGGTCCAAATCCACACTCTGACATTTCTTATTAAATTGACTCTAGGAAAACTGTTTCATCTATTTTAGTCTTAGTTTCCTCTTCTGTAAAATTAGTAGTTTAGACTAGATGATCTCTAAGACCTGCATTTAGCACTAAATCCTATAATGTGATGATAAATATTTCCTAGATTGTTACTTCTATATCCAATTAACAAGCATTTAGCAACACCCCAAATAAGCTTATAATTTAATGAAGGAAAGACTAATATATACAATCTAAATAAACCTAACTTCTTCAGAACCCTTTGTTCCAGACCTATAGTTTTTGCAGAGAAAAACAAAAACAAAAACAACCCTAAAATTGATTATTATCTTTTTATGAATCTCACAGGTATTTTTTTCTGAAACTACATAAAAAAGATGCAAAGAATAAAAGGTTTAGAAATATAAAATTAACAAAAGCTAAAGATCAAGCTCATTGTAAATATAATTATAATTTAACTGGACAGATTAAAATTTATTAAGGGGCTTTAGGTATCTCCATAGTCTAATACAACATTAAAATAAAGGAAAATCAAAAAGCTAAAATCAGGCAAAAATGTTAGGGCACCAATATGATTTTATATCTTAACCATAGTAGAAATAAACTGAAAGCAATAATTATTAAATTCTACATACCCTGCTCCATGCATGTTTTCCACCTGATGAAGGCTGGATTCTATAACAGCAGTCAAAGCATCAAACTCCTCTACATGCAAAGTTTTGCACATAGCCCAGATTTTCTTAAGAGCTAATAAAGCATAAAGTCGAACACTGAAATTATGGTTGAAACACCACTGCAGAACAACAGTAAGAGCCTGTTTTAGAACTGGTTTCTAGAAAAAAAGGACAAAGAGACTCTTTAGATTTAGACACAAATCATTATATATGACTACATAAGCAAGAGAGGTAAAAAATTATGGAAATTCCATCATTATTGATTTTTTTGTTACTTGTCTTCTTGAATGGCCTAAGACTTAGCACTAAGAACATAGTAGGAAGTTAAACTATACAAAGAAAAATAAAAAGGCAATTTAAGCTTTCTCATATTCTCATATTCTATAAATTCAAAAGATTATTTCCCCTTCACAGAAACTGACATTGCCTACTCATCTTGTAAAATTATGACAATTTGTAAGAAAAAGCAAAATGACCATTAGGTACACTAAATTTCAAAACAAAGCTCTAAGCCCTAGTCGAGACTTCATACCCAAGCAATTTTTCTATTACAATAATACTACAATCACAGGCTCTATATAAATCTTATGCCTTTTATGGAATAAGAACGCTACCCACATTCAGAGGAAGAACTACAGGACTGGAAACACAGAAGAAAAACAAATGCTTGAACAAATGGGTTGATATGGACATGATTGAGGATGTAGACTCGAAATGACCACACCAATGTAACTATTAATAATATGTAAATAAGTCTTGATCGATGACACATGTTAAAACCAGTGGAAATGCACATCAGCTATGGTGGGAGGAGGTTTGAAGGGGGAGTGAAGGGGAAAGTAAAAACATGAATCATGTAACCATAGAAAATTTTTCAAAAAAAAAAACTAAAATGTAAATAAATAAATAAATCACATGTCTGATAAATTAAAAGTATATAAATACTAGATTGCCTAAAAGTGGGGCCTATTTTGTCTAAATTCCCTAGTACCTGTGTGCTTTTCACACTTGTGTGAAAATTTTTTTTTGTATTTATATCTTAATATCCCTATGAGGTAAGTAGAGAGTATGGATAAAGAACTGAAATGTAGAAAGCTAACTGTCCTTTATAGATTACATGGTGACTCAGTGGTGAAAATGATACTGGAATATCAGAATCTTTATAAATCAATCAATAAGCATTTGTAAGTGCCTACTAAAAACCAAGCACAGCATTAGGTATTGGGGATTCTAGTACAAAGAATAAAGCAATAACTACTCAAAAGGAAATTATGTTCTAATGGAGAAGACATGTAGAACTGGTTAAGATACAGAGATACAAATAGAAGTAAGGAAGGAATGCATTCCAGGAAAATGGGAAAGCAGTGGAGAGGCCTAGAGATAGGAAGAACCATATGTGAAGAAGAGTGAGAAGGCCAATTTGGCTGGATCACAGATTTTAAGTCAGGGGAGCTGTGCATACTAGATGAGGTATCCTATCCATTAGGTTGTATTCACTTTCCTATATAAAACAAAAAATTTTATATATTAATTTATAATTAAGAAACTAATTGGCTTTTCCTCATTTTAAAATCACAAGGTTTACTTTAGAATAGTAAGAGGAATATTGTTAGGCAGAATTAGTAATTCTTTTTAAAAATTATTTTACTTTTTCCCAATTACATATTAAAACATTTTTAAAATGTTAATTTTTGAGAAAGCAAGCAATTATATATATATTGGTTATACATGTTTAGTCATATAAAACATATTCCACATTAGTCATGTTGTGAAAGAAAATGCACACATACATACAAACAAGAAAAATAAATTTTCAGAAGTAAGCTTTAGTCTGTATTCAGTCTCCGTCAGTTGTTTCTCAGGATATGGATAGCATTTTTAAAAATCATAATTCCTTCATAAATGTCTTGGATCACTGCATTGCTGAGAATAGCTAAATCAATCACAGATGATCATCATACAGTATTGTTCTTAGTGTGTACATTGTTTTCCTGGTTCCTCTCACTTCACTTTTCGACAGTTCATATAGGTCTTTCCAGACTTTTCAGAGAGCATCCTACTCATTTCTTATAGCACAATAGTATTATATCATAATCATATGACAACTTATTTAGCTATCCCCAAGTGAATGGGCATCCTTTAATTTCCAATTCTTTGCCACCACCACAAAAAAAAAAACAAAAAAACCTTATATTTTTGTAAATATAGGTCCTTTTTTTAAATCTCTTAGGGATACAGACCTAGTAATGGTATTGCTGGGTCAAAGAGTATACACAGTTTTTTAGCCCCTTTGGTACAGATCCAAATACCCCCAAAATAGCTGAATCAGTTCACAACTCCAGAAATAATGTATTAGTGCCTCAAATTTCCCACTTTTCCTCCAACATTTATCTTTTTCCTTTTCCATCATATTAGTAAATAAGATAGGTATGGGGTCTCAGAGTTGTTTTAACTTACATTTCTCTAATCAATAGTGATTTAGGACATTTTTAAATGACTATAGATAGCTTTGACTTCTTTACCTGAAAACTGCCTGTTCATATTCTTTGACAATCAATTCAGGAAATGGCATATATTCTTATAAATTTGACTCACTTCTCTATATATTTAAGAAATGAGGCCTTTATCAAAGAAACTTGCCATAAAAGAGTTAACAACTCAGAGCTTGCTTTGTGTAAATGTGGAAACAAGGGACAAACTATTTTTTTAAATTTTCTGTTGTCATGCAAAGCACACTTCCATATTGGTCATTGTTGTAAGAGCACAGTCCAATGTACCCCAAGCCCCAAAATAAAACCATAAATACACTGATGTGAAATATGATTCCTACAGTTCTGTCTCTGGAGTGGATGGCATTCCCCATCATAAGTCTTTCAGGATTGTCCCAGATTGCTGAGAGTAGCCAAATTTTGACAGATAATCATCAACCATTATTGCTATTAGTGTATACAATATTCTCCCAGTTCTGCTTATTTCACTCTGCTTCAGTTACCTTTCCAGCTTTTTTTGAAATCATCTTGCTTATCATTTCTTATAGCAAAATATTATTCCATTACCAAAATGTATCACAATTTTTTCAGCCATTCCCCAATTGATGGAAATCTCTCAATTTCCACTTCTTTGCCATTACATAAAGAACAGCTATAAATATTTTTATACAAATAGATCCTTTCCCTCTTTTTGGAATACAGACCCAGTAGTGGTATTACCAGATTAAAGGGTATGCACAGTTTTATAGTCCTTGGGGCATAGTTCCAAATTGGCCTCCAAAATGGTTGGATCAGTTCACATCTCCACCAACAATGCATTAGTATCCCAATTTTGCCACATCCCTTCTAACATTTACCACTTTCCTTTACTGGCATATGGCCAAACTTTTAAATAAAAGCATATCTTTTTGTTGTTGTTGTTGTTGTAGTTACTTACTAAATTAGTTACCCAGATGCTATTGCTAGGTGGAAATCTTTACTGATCTAGATCCATCATAAAGGCCAAACATAAATTGTTTGTAATTAGAGTGGGGGTGGGGGGAATCAGCATTGACAAGATAATTGAGGAATTAAATCATCTGGTCAACACAGCTCTAAGGCATTTAAATGGCATTAGGTTTTTTTATTCTTTTCCCTTTCAACAGTCATCAATATGTATTAAGAATCATTGTATGCACACCATACACCATCAGACATTAACCAAAAACAATTCTAAATAAAATTTATGAATGGCTGATACACATAAACAAATAAACAAAACAAAAAAAAAAGGACCAACTAGCTTCAATAAGACTGAGGGAGAGGACTTCTTGGTTAAGATGGTGGCAGAGTAAAAAGCAGCTGCTTAACCTCTCCTAACTGAAACATGAAGGACTCCTCAAGAAGACAAAAAAACAAATCCAGAGGAGTGAAGGGACCCCACAACAGGGCGCAACAGTGGAGGTACGTGGAATCAGGGCATTTCCATGCTATAAAGAGGTGGAAAAGCTCTCACTAAAATGCAAGCTGAGCAACCCCCTCCCCCACCCCACACCACCTAAAGGGTCAAAGCCAGCACACAAGAGCTAGAGCAAGTTTGGGGCACACATTAAGTCCTTGGCAGCTACCTGGGGTCACTAGGGCCTGCTCCTGAGAGCAGCAAGACTAAAGACTCCAAGAGGCTAAAGAAAGCGCGGACTTTGAACACAGACCCTGAGGGCAGGCACGAGTGCAGGCGCGAACACAAGCCCAGACACAAATCCTGAGCGCAGGCTCGGACTCGGATCTTGAACTCAGGTGAGAACCTTGAGTGGGGACCTAGTGCAGAGGGGTGCACAATTGTGGAAGCAGCACCCTGAGACTGTTAAAGGAGACTTGGGCAGAGGAACAAGCAAGGGGACCACCAGGAGACTTGACCCTGAGAACAACTAGACCTGAGACCTCAAGAGCCTAAAGAGTGCAGACAGATCCTGAGTGTAAGGATAAACCTGAGAGGGCGCAGGGCTAACAATGGCAAGCCAGAGACAAGAACCCCAAAAGAGAAAGATCATCAAGAAGAAATCTGTAACACTCGACAACTTTTACACAGATAAAATCCAGACAAAAGAGCAAACAGCAGAGGAGAACAGACAAGTAACATATCCAAACCTTCCCAAAATAATAAAAACTGGCCGCAAGCTATTGAAAAGTTCAAATCTTAGATGATGAGAAAGATGGAGGAGATCTGGCAAGAAAATAACAGTTTAAAAGGCAGACTTTTGCAATTGGAAAGTGGGGCTCAGAAATAAAATGAACTGATGAGCAAATTGAACACCAGAAATGAACAGCTGGAAAAGGAAAACCAGTCCCTAAAGGTTAGAATTAAGCAATTAAAAGCTAATGATCTCTCAAGACAGCAAGAACAAATAAAACAAAGTCAAAAGACTGATAAAATAGAAGGAAACATGAAATATCTCAATGAGAAAGTGACAGACCAAGAAAAGCGCTCTAAAAGAGACAATCTGAGAATTATTAGTCTTCCTGAAAAGGCAGAAATTAATAGAAATTTGGACTCCATACTAAAAGAAATTATTCAGCAAAATTGCCTTGAAGTTCTACAACAAGAGGGCAATACAGACATTAAAAGGATCCATAGATCACCCTCTACACCAGACCCAGAAAAGACAACCCCCAGGAATATAATAGCCAAATTCAAGAGCTTCCAAGTAAAAGAAAAAATTTTACAAGAAGCCAGAAAGAGACAATTCAGATATCAAGGATCACCAATCAGGATCACACAGGATCTGGCTGCCTCCACACTAAAAGACCACAAGGCTTGGAATATGATATTCAGAAAGGCAAGAGAACTGGGTCTACAATCGAGGATCACGTACCCATCAAAACTAACCATATACTTCCAAGAGAAAATTTAGGCATTCAACAAGATAGAAGATTTCCAATTATTTGCACAGAAAAGACCAGGACTAAACGAAAAGTTCAATATCCAATCACAAAAATCAAGAGAAACATGAAAAGGTAAATAAGAAACAGAGGGGAAAGAAAGAAAACTCATATTTTTTAAATGTGCCTCTTTAAGGGCTTCAATAAGATCTAATTATTTGTATTCCTATATGGAGAAATGTTATGTGTAATTCTCTGTAGTGAACTCTATTCACTATTGTAATATCCACTATAATAGTAATTAGAAGAATTATTCACAGGGAGAGGTTGGAGTACTAAATGATCTAAGATGATAAGGGGGCGGGAAAGAGGGAGGTGAATACTAGAGGACACCAAGAGAAACTTGAATGAATAAGAAAAATAGGATATTCTATTACACACAAAGAGGGCATGGGAAGGGGAGGGGATGAATACTATTATAAGAAGGAGAGGAAGAGAGCATTAAGAGGTAATATTTAAACCTTATTCTCAGTGTAATCAACCCTGAGAGGGAAGAGTAGCTTTATCCACTGGGATATAAAACTCTATCTAACCCTACTGAAAAAGTCAGAAGGGATAAACCAAGGGGAGCAGGGAAGTGGGGAGATCAAAAAAGGGAAGGGAGAAGAAGGGGGAGGGAATTCATTAGGCCTTAAAAATAAAAAGAGGGGAATAATAAGGGAGGGGGTAGAAAGGGAAGTAAATCAAAGGAGTGGACAAGGGTTACTGGCATAAAGCAAACCATTGGTTTAAAAGGAAATAGTGTAAGAAGAAGAGGTAGAATTAGGGGAGGATACAAAAATGTTGGGGAATACACAATTGATAAAAAAAAACTTTTTTAAAAACTTTCTTTAAAACAAAAAACTGACAGGGGTCTAATTACTCAAATATACAAGGAGTAAAATCAATTGTATAAAAAATCAAGCCATTCCCCAATTGATAAATGGGCAAGAGACATAAATAGGCAATTTTCAGATAAAGAAATCAAAAGTATCAATAAGCACATGAGAAAGTGTTCTAAATCTCTAATAATTAGAGAAATGCAAATTAAAACAACTCTGAGGTATCACCTCACCCCTAGCAGATTGGCTAAAATGAAAGAAGGGGAGAGTAATGAATGTTGGAGGGTATGTGGCAAAACTGGGACATTAATGCATTACTGGTGGAGTTGTGAACTGATCCAACCATTCTGGATGGCAATTTGGAACTATGCTCAACGGGCTATAAAAGATTGCCTGCCCTTTGATCCAGCCATACCATTGTTGGGTTTGTAGCCCAAAGAGATCATAGATAAATAGACTTGTACGAAAATATTTATAGCCGCGCTTTTTGTGATGGCAAAAAACTGGAAAATGAGGGTATGCCCTTCAATTGGGGAATGGCTCAACAAATTGTGGTATATGCTGGTGATGGAATACTATTGCACTCAAAGGAATATTAAATTGGAGGAATTCCATGTGAACTGGAAAGACCTCCAGGAATTGATGCAGAGCGAAAGGAACAGAGCCATAAGAACATTGTACACAGAAAGTGATATACTATGGTAAAATAGAATGTAATGGACTTTTGTACTAGCAGCAATGCCATGACCCAAGACAATTCTGAGGGACTTATGGAAAAGAAAGCTACCCACATTCAGAGGAAGAACTGCAGGAGTGGAAACAGAAGAAAAACAACTGCTTGAACACATGGGTTGAGACGGACAAGATTGGGGATGTAGACTCAGAACTACCACTCCAATGCAACTATCAACAATTTGGAAATAGGTCTTGATCAATGACACAGGTTAAAACCAGTGGAAATACGCATCAGCCATGGGGGCTGGGGGGAGCTCGGGGGGTGAAGGGGAAAGTAAGAGCATGAATTATGTAACCATGTTAACTTTTCTAAAAAAAAAAATATTAATAAATGTTTTAAAAAAAAAAGACTGAGGGAGAGCTGGTAACATTGACAGAGGTAATGGGAAATGATTAAAATCAGGTCTGTAAAGGTTTCATGGACATCAGAAAGAAAGCAAAGATCTTTAGGATAAAAGAGATATACTATACAAAGAGGAAGAAATCTTCAAAATTATAAGACTAAAAGGTAAGAAGTGAATGGTGCCACGGATGGTGATAGATAATATGTATGAGACAGCAAAATGATAAAGGTAAAAATGCAAACTATAACTTGGTTAGAAGGAACACCATAGTACATAAAAGGGACAGAACAATTAAAAAGATTTAGTAGTTAAATAATAAGGCCAACATTGAGGACCCAGAGGTAGGACAGAAATAATAAGAATAGTTCTAGTAGTCCAAACTGACTTTAGAGGAAGATTATTTTTTTAGGGTTTGGAGCAGGTACCATATAGCCAGCAAAAGGAAAGCTGCAATGATCCAGGCATGAACAATATAAATGGGGTTGGGGATAAGGTAATGGGAATGAAAAGAAATGAGAAAAACAAAGATTTATTATAAAGGAAGAATCAATAGGCCAAACAGTGAAGGATAGAAGTCAAAGATAAAAGGGTAAGACTATAGATAGTTTGGGAAAAGATATGTGAAATCTCTCTTTCCCTCCTAATCTCCCAAACAAATATTAGATTGGTTGATTAGTCAGATATGTTCATATATGTTAGTAATATGACTAGAGTGTAGATATAGGAGTTATTTTTATATTGGCTGGTAGTAATTGAAGCCATTGAAGCAAAGAATAACGGAACAATTTTGTCTACTACAGTAACAGATCTTTAGTTTTTAAATAATGAAATGAGAAATTTTGCTCACATTCTTTGCAATAGCAATGCTCTCAGTTTCTAGAATTAAGAAAACAACTTTTTTCATTTGAATGCCAAAATATTTGGTTGTTTTCAGTAGGCACATATGAAGTATGTTAGAAAATAAAATGTTTATTTCTATTCTAAGAAAATTTCCCTTTTTTTTTCAAAAAAGAAAGTACCTCTACAACTGAGAGTATAAAAATATACATACATCTTAAAATATTGAAATTTTTGCCTTCTTTGGATACCAAGTGACAAAAATTATTGGAAAAACTAGAAAATGGTATAGCAGAAATTAGGCATAGAAAAACACCTCACACCATATACCAAGGTAAAGCCAAAATAGATACATGATTTAGAAACAAGAGGTGAGGCCATAAACAAAGTAAGGGAGCACAAAATAGTTTACCTATCAGACCTATGGATAAATGAAGAAATTAGGTCAAAAAAAGACATAGGGAACATTATGAGATATAAAATAGATAACTTTGACACATTAAATTAAAGTCTCCACACAAACAAAATCAATGCAACCAAGATTAAAAGGCAAACAACTGGGGGAAAATATTTATAGTAAGTCTCTTTGATAAAGGCTTCATTTCTAAAATATAGAGAACTGAGTTGAATTTGTAAGCATTTCCAACTGACAAATGGTCAAAGTTATGAACAGAAAATTCTCAGATGAAGAAATTAAATTATCTTTAGTCATGTGAATCAATGCTCCAAATCACTATAAATTAGAGAAATTAGAGAAATGCAAATTAAACATCTTTGAGGTACCACCTCACACCAACCAGATAGACTAATGTAATGAAAAGGGAAAATGATAAATATTGGTGGGGATGTAGAAAAATCAAGACACTAATACACTGTTGGTGGAGCTGTGAAAAACCATCCTGGAGAAAAATCTGGATCCATAGCCAAAGGGCCATTGAACTGTGTATGTCCTTTGATTCAGCAATACCACTATTAGGTCTATATCTCAAAGATTAAAAATAAGAGAAAAGAGCCTATCTATACAAAAATATTGATAGTAGCTCTTTTTATGGTGGCAAAGAACTGGTATCTAAAGGGATGGCCATCAATTGGGAATGGCTGAACAAGTTGTAGTATATGCCTGAAATGGAATACTATTGTGTCATAAGAAATGACAAACAAGATGATGACAAAACACCTGGAAAGACTCATATGAAATGATGCAAAGTGAAGTGAGCAGAATCAGAATGTTGTATACAACAGAAATGATGTATGATGACCAATGGTGAATGACAACTTCTATCAACAAAGCAAGGATCCAGGACAATTCCAAGGGGCTCATGATGGATGAAAAAGATATCCACCACCATAAAAGGAGGATATAGAGTCCATAGGCAGATGGAAACATACCATTCTTCACTTTATTCCCTCTGTGAGTTTTTCTCTAGTGTAAGCAATGTGTCTTGTTCCACAACATGATGAACACAAAAATATGTATTATGTGATAATATATATTCAACCTATTTCATATTACCTGCTTTTTGGGGAAGGGTGGGAGGGAAGTAGAGAACATGGATTACAAAATGTTAAAAAGCCGAATATTAAAAATTCTATCAACATTTAATCTAGGGGGAATTTTTTTTTCTTTAATTAGCCCAATATGGCTATGCCTAGATGGCTCTAGGACAGAACTCATTTTCAGACTACAACAATTCTCCATAAAGTTTTTTTCTTTATTTCCTATTGCATATAGCTCCTAATGTTCTCCTTTAAGTGTCTATGAAACTATTTCTCAAATAGCTATGCAAAAAGAAACAATTAAATGGAACACTATGGAAGGTTGTATTTAAAGAAATCCTAAGTAAATACTTATATTAAGTTCAGAATCAATTTTCAATCTAGTAGATCTAAATAATTATAATAAATCTAAGTATATAAATCTAATAGATCTAAATAATAATATATATTAATCACTCATGAGTAGACTGAGCCAATATGATAAAAATTATAATTCTACCTAAAATAATTTACTTATTCTGTGCCATACTAATCAATATATGAATTGCTTTATTGTGCTAGAAAAAACAACAAAATTTATCTGGAGGAATAAAAGGTCAAGATTATCAAAGAAATCAATTAAAAAAAGGTGAAAGAAGGGAACCTAGTAGTATTAGAGGTAAAACTATATTACAAAGTGGTAATCATCAAAAGAATGAGAAACTGGATAAGAAATAGAGTGGTAGATCAATGAAACAGATTAGGCATGCAACATACAGAAGTAATTGAATACAACTGTTTAGTGTTTGATAAACAAAGGTCCAGGTTATAGGGACAAGAAATTCACTATGACAAAAACTGTTGGGAAAATTGGAAAACAGCCTGACAGAAACTAGGCATAGACCAATATCTCACACTATTTTTCACCAAGATAAGCTCAAAATGGGTATATGATTTCAACATAACATTGAGGAAGCATGGAAGAAATTACCTATCAGATATATGGATAGGGAAAGAGTTTACAAATAAACAAGAGATAGAAAGGTAAAGTGGATAATTTTGATTACATCAAATTATAAAATTTTTGCACAAATAAAACCAACACAGCCAAAATAAGAAGAAAATAAGGAAATGGTGGGGGGCCAAGGGGGTGCAGAATTTTATAGAAAGTTTCCCTGCTTTAGTTTCATTTCTTTTTTTTCCTGTCACATTTGATTCCAAGCTGTTTCTCTCCCTCTCTCCCAACTCTGCGACACACATATATGTGAAATTATAAAATACATAGTGCCATCTATCAGTTCTTCATATCATTTGTAATTGATTCAAATATTCATATAACTTAGAATAGCTTAGTGATTCACAATTAGTCTTTGAACAATATTGTTGTTATTATATATCCCTCTTGGAGATTGTATATTGTATATACTTCATTTCTCTCCACTATTTCATGCAAGTCATTTCTCAATTATACAGAGAAATGAGACAAGTTAATAACTTGGAGCCATTCCTCAATTGATAATCAAAGAATAAGAGGCAGTTTTCAGATAAAGAAATCAAAACTACCAATAGTCATTTAAAAATTATCTAAATCACTATTAGAAAAATGCAAATTTGAACAATTTTGAGGTACTACTTTATATTCATCAGATTGGCTAAAATGACAGAAAAAGAAAATGACAAATGCTAGAGGGGACACAGGAAAATAGGTACACTAAAACACTGTTGGTGGAGTTGTGAACTGGTCTAACCATTTTGGAGAACAATTTAGGACTACCCCAAATTGCCGTAAAACTGTATATGTGTACCCTTTGATACATTAATACTGCAACTAGGTCTATATCACAAAGAGGTTAAGGAAAAATAAAAAAGGCCCATTTGAACAAAAACATTTATAGTAGTTCTTTTTATGGAGGCAAAGATGTGGAAACTAAGGGGACACCCATTAGTTGGAAAATGGCTAAGCAAATTGTCATATATGAATGTGATTGAATACATTGTGCTCTAAGAAGTGATAAGGGAGATTATTTGAGAGCAACCTGGGAACTTACATGAATTGATGCAAAGAAAAATGAGCAGAAAAACCTCTACATAGTAACAGAAGTATAAAAGATAATGACTATGAAAGACTTTGTAACTGATCAACATAATGAACCACTACGACTTTAAAGAACTCATGATGAAACATGTTATCTACCTACAGACAGAGAAATGATAAACTCAGGATGCATAATTAAGTGCTTATTTTTTTCTCCTTTCTTTAATTTTCTTGCTTTTTATGTAAAGGGGTTGGCTAATTTGTAGATCTATTTCATATCATATGTATAATGAGTATTATATTTCCTGCCTCCTCAATGTGGAATGTGGATAAGAGAATTTGAAACTGAAAATAAAAATAAACATTTTTTAAAAATTTCTAATATACAAGTAATCTACTTTATTTATAAATACATATTTTTTTCTTTTTATTGAAAAGAGGGAAAAGTTATAGTTCTTGTTTTTTGCACTAGGGAAAGTGGTAAAATTAAGAGAATACCAAGAATCCTACATTTCAAAGAAATTACAGAATTTTAGAAATTGGTGGTCTACATGTAAAAAACTTTTTTTTAATTTAAGCATTTTAAACTTACCATATCAGATATATTCTGAATAATGATATCCAAATGTGACAAAACAGATAAAAATGTGCAGATACTCATTTTGAGCTTTTCTTCACCCTATGGAAAAAGAACCAATGAATAAGTATTGAGTACAGTCCAAGGCACTGTGAAGAATACACATAATTAAGTATATGACATGACCCCTAACCCTGAGGAGTTTATATTCTAACTATGGAGACAAGGTTATAAATGGGAAGTTAAAAAAAATAATACAAGAGTTATAATATAACATATGAATGAAAACTGCCAAATAAATGGTCAAGAAGAAAATAATAATCACTGTGAACAAAAAAGGCCTGAGAAAACTTCACAGAGGAAAAGTAACTTGAATCATGCAATGAGACAAAGGCAGGGTTTGGCTTAAAGGCAAAGGAGCAGAGTTGACTATTCTAGAAGAAGGGAGTAGGAGAGATTAAAGACCAATGTGGGAAAGCATATCCACAAAAAAGTAGAAGATTCCAGTAGGAGAGCAGTGAAAGCAAAGATATAAAGTTCTATTTGAGTGAGACTAATAGAGCAGTAATGGCAAACCTTTTAGAGTCTGAATGCCCAAACTGCAAACCTAATGTGATATGAAGCCTTACCCCAGACAGAGGAGGGAGGAAGCACTCCCATTGGGCTGCTATGCAGAGTGGTGAGTGATGATGAGAGAAATGTCCTCAGGCATGCCTTGAGAGAGGGGAAAGAGAGCAGTCCCTCTGGCATGCATACCATAGCTTTACCAGCATAGCAACAGAGGGACTTGATTGTTTTGTTATGCTATATGAACTTCATGGAACACAGTGGAGGGATAGTTATTAAAGGTTTGGGGGCACTAAAAAGATATAAAGATGTCTTTTAAAAAGATGAAGAAGCTAGTAGTGGTGGTAAGATGGATTCGAGGGAGATGACTATATAGACAGGTGGACAAATTAGGAAGTGAAAAGGCAAAAGAGAATTAAACAAAATTCATAAAAGTACATGATGGATATTTTAGGAATATTTTTTTACTATTTTTCTAAGAGTTCTTCGATCATAAATTCTAGAACTGATCATCTGACATGAGCTCATCAGTAGAAGGCATTCCTAATGCGGAAATTAACTCCAACATGCCAATTTGCAAGTGTACAACTTAAGAGACATAGAAAGTAAGTATAAATGCAGTGAGAATTAGAGGCACTAGAGCTAGCACAACTCAGAGGCAGGACTTGGGACACAGGTCTCATGACTGAGGATGGCTAGGACATTGCCTCTCTAGTCTTTATATAAATGCCTTCAATAGTTTAAATATCATGATAACAAAACAAAGGCTTGACTGATGTGTGTGTATATATATTTGTATACAACATCCAATCTATTCTGATTTGATTTCTAGTTCATATTCACAAAAGGCATTTCAGGTTTTTGTTGTTTTAGTAAAACAACTCCTAATCAATACTAAGCTAACTTTATTACTATTCTCTTATTACACTTTCCATTTACTTATTCACAAAATAGTACATCAGATTCAAAATTGAGTTCAAAGAATATTTGGTATATGAAAAATGGGCCCACTAACAAAAAACAAAACATGAAAACTGTAATTTACTTACATAACAAAAACAATTCCAGAACTTTGGAAGAAACTGAGGAAATTTATGAAGAATCAATATAATAATCCATTCTATTAAATATTTTATGGATGCTTGGTTATTGACAAATCCTGCTTCAAAAATCTTGCCAATAATCTTATCCAGGAAGTTCTAAGTAAAAAAAAATTCACAATATGAATTATTGCTGAGGAAAAATAATTTCTTGCACATTAAACACGTAAGTAAAAAATAAAAAACAAAAATATTTCAATTTTATTAACTTATCATTAATTTTTCTAAAGTGTTTAGCAAACAAGGAACTCAACAATCCTAACAACCACCATCATAAGTACTATAATTAATTTTGTTATTGTTTTGGCCCAAGTTTTCATATGGTTGACTTAGCACCTTAGTTTCTGTGTCAATAATTTTACAAGTTACTAAATAAATTTAAATCAACTATACACTAAGAGCTGACTTTTATAAAGTAATCAAGTTCAGAGTGATTTATGATACCTCTTACTAACCAGATCCCTTATACCAGAGAGTGTCTCATGTTTGTTCATTACTTTTGTTATATTTAAATTAGTAACTCCAGGTTATTTTCCATATTTATTGATAATCACTTGAAACAGAAAAAGGAGATATACAGAGATTTAAGCCTAATCTAACCTAATCCTGATCACGTGGTTCTCCAGATGACTGACTGACTCAGCCATGGTGTTCCACTGCCACCTCCAAGGGAATAGAGAGAGTACAGGCGTCTCTTGCACCACACTTTTATCCTTTCTCTTGACCTGGACCATAACCTTTAGTTCCAGGTCATGATCCTAGGGCTCTTCATCTGTGACCTGTTTAGAGCATTCACATGACATGCAATCATGCAGCGAGGTAGGACAAGCTAAGAGGAGGGAAGTGGATTCTATTTATACACTTTGCAAAGTTATTGTGCTTATTGCTTCTCCTTCTCAAGAATGTCTTTCACTTTCATGTATTTGTATTCCTAGTAGTTCTCTTATTCTTTAGAAAGATTTTCTGCTGAGTATTCAAGTTTTTCCATTCTGTCAATTATTTCTGTTGTGCAGGCCACAAATTCTGCTTTTACAATTCTTATTTCTCTTTTATAAAACTGGGAACATGCCACTATAATTCTATGTTCTCTTTGGAATCCACAGGGTTCTCTCCCTCTTGGGTGTTGATTTATTTTTCCTTTGAATGCCGTAATTATTAATAGAGGCCAGTCATGAATGTTTGATAGAGGGGAAACAGAGAAAGTCTATGTGGTGAGTCTCTTTCAGCATTCTCCTGGGGCCAAATACACACTGGGAGACTTTAAGGGGGTGTCACCCCAAAACTGGGTGACCTGGATGGTGATGCTGCCCCTTAGGAGTTGGGTCGAGGCTTTCCTATAAGAGGAGGTATGTGGTACCCCAATCCAATCCTGAATAAGGACGGGGTTCACACAAACCTCACCCCAATCTGTTAATTTTACAGTGGGTGGCCTAGCTTCAAGATGAGGCAGCCAGACCAAGCTGTGGTTCCCCTCTCCTTTATTGTCTCTCAGGCACTCTGGAACACTATCTCGCTGTTGAATGGCTTTTTATTATTCACAAATCAGGGATTGGGGAAAGGAGTGAAGGGCAGAGGGATTTTGGGGTGCCCTCTTCACTTTTCCTATGGTGTCCTTCACTTAGGTGGGAAACCCAATGGTTCCCATTTCTAAGCTTCTCCCCTCACCCCTTCTTCTATTTCTATTTCTCTGTTTCTATCCTTTTCTATAATTGAACGTTTTGACTGAAAAGGAGCACTCAGCAAGGTTGGGAATGGGTGAAGGAGAGTAAGAGATTGCTCCCAAATTGGAGTCCAAACTTAGCTAACTTGATGGTTGAAGTCTTGATGGGTGAGATGTGATGGAATCACTTTGATCAGGGAATCAGGGTTTCAATTTCCAAAAGATTGATTCTCAGAGGAAGCCCTCAAGACTGGATCCAAGCTGGGATGTCCACCTCCTCCCTCTCTCAGTTCTCCACCCAAAGACCTCTCCTTCCCTCCTCCTCTGCAGAGAGATTCCCAGAATCCACTCTCGTCTCAACTGTCAGCAACTGCCTTCTCTGGCTCCTTTGGTCCCATCCCCCTTGCACAAATGCCATCCTTACAATGGCAATATTTATTCAAAGTTTAGTCTCAGTTAACTGATTTTGAGGTTTTATTCCCTTCTATTACTATTATCTCTATTTGCTCATGTTGAAAATGTTTGATAATACCTATATTTTTTCCTTATTTCTCATTTTCTGACTCTTCTTCTTTGATGACAATTACTGCAAAGGATATACCTTAAATTCGTCTTATCCCCTCCCACCAGGCAATTCATGTTTGCTGGCCTCATTTTCTGGCCCAAGTGACTTCTGGTGGGACTGAGCTGGCCCCAGCTGAATGCTAGATCATTTCCGTCAGGCTAAGTGGAATATCACACATGCAGGGCTTTGTCTCAGTTCCCCTGCTCTGTTCTTCAGTTCTCCAACTAGCTTTGTTAGAGCACACATTGCCATTCCTACTTGAGCAAGTTTCTGCTTTTTTAATTTTCCATGGCAAAGAGAGAAGGGGATGGGAGATGTAGAGTTTAGCTTTGTTGTAAGCCCATGGATCAGTTTATGTAGCCCTACCAGACCATGGTCCCTGGTGTAGCATCCATGATCTTAAGTGGGGTCAAAGCTGCCTCACAGAATTCCATAGTGCCCCACAGAACTCCAGGAGAGGCAATTCAACACTGGTGAGGTCAGAAGTTAATGAGTAAAACTATTACCTTATTCTCTTGAGTAAATAAGGGTCAGTACCAAGTTAGAGTTCTTAGTGTCCTAACCTCTGGAAAAAGCTGAAATTGCTTTGTCTCTTGAATATAATTCCTATTTTAGAGAGGTCATAAAGACTGTTAAAGTGTCTAGTCCTAAATTTTGCTGGTTACATGACCTGGAAGTCTACTTCATAGTATCTCACAATTCATTAAATATTTGCTGAACCGAATTTTTATTGAATTGAGGCAAGAATGCATGAATGTTTTGCTAAATGATTCTGAGATCTTACCAATGTAGCTATTTTCTCCATCCATACAGAGAGTAATTCATTCATAACTTGTTATGTAGGACTTTTTTCCACTTCCTCCCAGCATCTCTCCTCAAAGAACTTACTCAAAATACTAGGAGCCTTACTCTCAGTCTCTCTATATTTTGTATGATATGAGGTATAGTGCTTAGGTTATCCATCTCTTATCCCTAGTACTTTGACATAACTGGCCCTACAATTCACATCTTTTTCTGATTATACATTTCCACAATGACTGTACTTTACATACATATTTCCCCAAGTGAAATATACTGTAATCAACCTGTGCCCAATATGAATAGGTTTAGTTGAACTCTGAGTTAGTGGAAACTTTGGCTCTTCGAAATGGTAATATTTTAAAGTTCACAATCTTATAAAATCACGAGTGGGTTATATAAAATCATTCGTGGGGCTTTTTTTTTAGCTGGTTTTTTGTGCTGGAGGCAGTTTAGGTTAGTTACAACTACTACATAATTTCCCAAATTAAATAAGGGAGGCCTAGCAGTACCAGATCTTAAACTGTACTATAAAGCAATGATCACCAAATTAAATAAGGCCTGCTCTTGATTTTTGTCTGTTCTGGGAAAGCATATCTACCCCATTTTACTCCTCACTTGATGCTAAAAGATCCTTGAATGCAGAAATTTCCCTGGTTCATTTACTTAAGAAATTTTGTATGATATCAGAATATGTATAACAAGTTATTTATTATAGAGTAGCTTTTACAAGGTGGCATTATGAACTACTAAGCCAAATGCTTTTTTGGTAATCAACAAATACAGTGTTATTTGTACTTTTCAGTGAATTTTGTGACTGAAAACTTTGCTAAAGAAAATTGATTTTGAAAGCCAGGTTGTTTCCTTCTAATACTTTAATGATAGCCTTAGCATATTTTTAGATCATTCTCAAAATGATTTTATAAAATAAGAAAATAGGCATTTATATTAGCAGTTATTGATACCTAAAAAAGACTGATGACAATATACTTTAATTTTCCCATTGTTTTGTCTGTAATTTTCCCTTCCCTAAGTCATTCTGTAAAAGAATCCCTCAACACCTTCAAGATCACATTGCCTCTAGCACAGATTGCCTCAGTGTGTTTGAACCAGCTGCTCTTTCAAACTTCTTTTTAAGTGCCATCTTAACATCCATCTATAGCACATAGAGTACTCAAAAGTGTTAAGATGAACTATCATATTTGGATCCGATTACTGATGTTTACAATTATAGAAATACAAAAAATGTAACACTTTCTATTTGTGTCCTCCAGACAGAATATTCCTGAAACTAAACTAGATCTCATGCCAAACTTTCTATAGATGTTTTTGCTTTGACAGCTTTCTAGTATTATGAGGCAAAAATACTACTCATAATATTCTACATCCTCCTTCTTAAGGTTTACAAATGAATCTGTATCCTAAACTGTCATTACTACTGAATGCTTGGCAAGGAGTTGAAGGCTACACTGGCTCAAGTGGTTTCTGTTAGGAGGCCATTTTCTATAGCTACATTTTTACAGGGAAGAATAATAATTAGGGTCATTATCATTGCCTTTTTACATTTTCCTTCCCCCACAACCCATAACTGACAAGTGTTTTGAAAATGTCAGCATGAACCTGTTAAAATTTTTTATGTCATCTCATGTTAATTCTTTCAACAGTTAATAGTCAAAGACAACTGATTCTGGATGACTCCCATTATCAATAACTGATTTTCTGTCTGTTAAGAAATGTTAATGGTGGAGGAGTGGAGAGTAATTTAATTTAATTCAGTACTTGCCAAGTCCACAAGTTCCATGCCTTCCAATATTCTTAATGAAGTAAGTATTTATGATAAATAGGAGACAGACTTCCAAGTAATCTATATATAGCCCTTTCCTATCTTGGTGTTTCCAAGATATTTTCCAACATAATTTTTTATTTTCTTCTGTATTCACATTTGTATCACAGTCACAGGCACAGATTTGGAACAAAAAAGGGACTTTGGAAACAATGTAGTCTATCCCCTCACTTTATAAATTAAGAGTTGGGCTCAGATCTGGCCTGAGATACTTCCCTAGCTGTGTGACCCTGGGCAAGTCACTTAACCAATTGACTAGCCCAGTGTTAGTGAACCTTTAAGAGACTGTGTGCCCAAACAGCACCTTCAAGCTGCCTGTGGGCCCCCTTGCATTACCCCAGAGAGCTGCTGGGCAGAGGGGCGGGCATTTGAACACCATCCTCAGGCACTGTGGAAAGGAGGAGAAGAACAGCTCCCTCCTGCATGCTAAGGCACACATGCCATGCTTTTGCCAATATGGGTCTAGCCTGTACCACTTTTCTACCTTGGAATCAATACTTAGTATTGATTATAAAATAGAAGGTAAGAGTTTTTTAAAAATTCAGGATCAGGGGGCAGCTGGGTAGCTCAGTGGAGTGAGAGTCAGGCCTAGAGACAGGAGGTCCTAGGTTCAAACCCGGCCTCAGCCACTTCCCAGCTGTGTGACCCTGGGCAAGTCACTTGACCCCCATTGCCCACCCTTACCACTCTTCCACCTATGAGACAATACACCGAAGTACAAGAGTTTAAAAAAAAAAAAAAAGTTCGGGCTCAGAAGGGTTAAGTAATTTGTCCAAGATCTTTCAGGTACTGAGTAGCATAGGTAGAATTCAAACCTAAGTTTTCTAATTCCACATGTCTATCAAATCTCAAGTCAAGATATTATCCTGTGATGTCACTGGTCCTCTTCAAAAAATGAAGGACAAATAATAAACTTCCTCCAGGTCTTCACTCAGATCTCAAAATCTCTTGGTTGTGTTACCTTCATTTACAGAGTCCTCTAGTCTACTTCCAGTTGTGTTGGTTTCTGATTTTTTATTTTGTTATTTGCTCTGTTTGTGTAATTTTATTCTTCATCAGAACAATTACTTAGAGAATCAAGTTTTATTAAGATTCTTCATGAAACATCAAATTGTTTAGTCTAATAGGCATCTAAATTTTTTCCCTCTATTTTGTTCCCTCTGTTTTTGTTCCTTTTGGTTTGTGGAGACACTGTTAATGTTACTTTGTTATTTTTCGTTCTGGTGCTGGCCTTTCATTTTTTTTTTACTCCATCATTTTTGCTCTCCAAAATTTATTTTTCATATTGGTTTTTTTTGGTTCATTCATTTCTTTAAGTGATTTTCCTGTTTTACAAAACTACTTTTTAAAAATGAGAATTCTTTCTGCCGATTACTTTACTTTTGTATATTCACTGCTGTTTTTCAGGTGATGAAAGGGGAATGGACTCTCTCACAACCACTCTATTATCTTTCCAAAAGTTCTTGCAGCTTTATTCATATTAACAATCAACCAATTATCATAAAGCACAATAAATGACAAGAATAAATAAAGGAACTTATTTGAAATGATATGAACTTATTTGAAGCACAGCGAAGAAAACACAATTAAAAGAATATATACACTGACTGCAACTATACAAATATTAACAATAACCACCACAAAATATAGAATACACAGAAGAGTAAAGTTAATAAGGGAACACAGAAACAAACAAGAAAACTTTAGTGCTATCTTTTTATAGAGAGAAATATAGTTTCCTAAGCAAATAATTTAAAAAAAGAAAGAAATAGTTTATGACTTTTTGTACAACACACTAAAAAATTTCTATTTGGTATCTAAAAGATTGTATGGTTACTAAATTTATAATCAATAATACTTCAATAGATACATGAAGCAGTTCCAAAATATACTTTAAAATTATTTTATTTTACCCACAATTGTTACCAAAGTCGTTTAAGACTTGAGTCAAAAAAATAGAGCAATATAAATACCATAAAGACAAGGGTAGGACTGGTAGCATTGAAAAGAAAATGGCCTGAGACAGACAGACGCACACACATTGCTCCAAAAGAATATGGGTGAGTTCCTGTTAAGAGAATAAAGAAAACCTCAGGCAGAGGAGTCAGGAGTTCATTATGAAGTTATTCCCTGATTCTTGCCTGAGATTGCTTCATTACGATTTTTAATAAAAAGAATTTAGTAACAAATACGTGTTGACCACTTACTTGAAAAATAAAAATCAGTTAGTGGTCAAATTTCTCCTTAGTAGTGTAATTGGATTTAGACAGCTTGGCCCTCATATACCTATACTTGAATCCTTTCTACTCTGATAGGATTTGTCAAAGCTTACCCTACATTGGAACACTCTTCATTAACCAAGGAGAAAATCTGTTACATAATAATGTTCTAAAGGAAGACTTTAGTAAAGATGAAGCTATTACCAGATAATAAAATATAAAAAGGGTATTATTTTATTTCTATGAAATCTATTATCATAGTAAGAAAAAATTAAGTTAGTCACTTTCTTCATAAAGATATATCTTCTACTTAATTTTAATCATGGAGCTTAAATCTGGCCTCAGACACTTTCTAGCTGTGTGACCCTGGTCAAGTCACTTGACCCCCCATTGCCTAGCCCTTACCATTCTTCTGCCTTGGGACCAATATATAGTATTGGTTCCAAGACAGAAGGTTTAAAAAAAGAAAATCATGGAGCTTGATATAAATATGTATTCCTCAGTCTAATCTCATTTAAAAGTATCAAGAAGTTTTTTTTTAAACAGAACAGTATCTTAATTAAAAAGGTAAATTATTCTTAATTATAAATAAGATAAAAGTTTTACCTGGTCAAATTTGGGAAAGAGAACAAGTAGAGCCTGCCATACTCTATTTTTTACTCTATGTTGCAAAGAATTCACATAGTAACGCGTTTTAGACCTGGATACCAGAACATCCTGAAAAGAAATTTGAATTTCATGTTATAACACTTCTTTTTAAAAGTACTTACATGGCTTGTGACCAAAGCAAAAACAAGTTATTAATGGAATTTGCTAGCGCTTAAGTTGTTAAAAAATGGAATCTCAAAACCCATCCTGCCTACCACCAATTTTTTGAAAAATAAATGCAACTACCCCAGAAAGGGAAGGGGAGAGAAAGAAATCAAATGAAGGCCAAAAAAGGGGATGTGGGTGGAGAATGAAAAGTAGTGGCAACTAAATTTAAGACTTTTTTCATCATTTAAATAGGTCAACAAAGAAGTTCAACTTATCTGCTCTTTAAATTGAAAGAAAGAATGAAAACTTCATTTGTTAAATTAAATAAATGCCTTCGAAATATGCCTTAAATTCACATTATCAACAATTAAAGAGGCATGAGAACACAATAAAAAGACCGTTAGGGACCATTTAATCAAACTTCATTTTACAGGTGAAAACCAGAGCCCAAAAAAGTTTAAAAAAAAAACAACAAAACTTTCTCAAGATCACAAAGCTAATTTGTGGCAAATTCCAACTACCCTCTCAGTCTAATGATTTTTTTTTTTAAACTTTACCACCATAGGCTAAGACATGGAATGATCTAAGGTGTGCAGATGGAGAAGAGAAAGAAGAAGGGGGAAAAGTACACACACAAGGCAGACAGGAAAGGGGTTTGAGAGAGAAATGAGGGAAAAACACATAGTGTGATATAAAAGACCAAAAATAATAAAACTTTTTTGTAAAATAAGGTACAAAGGAAGAACAAGCGTGGAAGAGACACAGAAGAAAAAGGGATAGGACATATATAGAGAAGGTAAGAGATTTAGATAGTTTGAACTCCATACTCTCTATGGCATATGGCTATTTCAACTGTGTCTTTTGCTTAAGAATGTAAATTATTCTTATTGTCTCCAGTTTACAATGCCCTTTCAAGTCTTATTGAATTCTAATCTTCCTTCAAGAATCAGCTAAAATCCGCCATCTACAGGAGGCCTTTTTCTTTCTTATCCCTTTCCCTCAGTGCTAGTAAAATCCCTCAGAGATTTTTCTCCTTTTTACCCAGTATATATCTTGTAGGTACAAAGTTATTTACATGTTGTCTCCTCTATTAGAAAGTGAGTTCCTTGAGGGCAGGGTCTAGGATTTTGTCTTACATTGTATATCCAGGGCTTAGGGCAATACCTACCAAATAATTACTGTAATGCTTGTTTGATGAATGATTAAATTTATCAAAAGATTCTTTGAGGGCAGAAACCATATTTTATACTTCACTACAAGGTGCTTTATATAAGAGGTATTTGAAGATTTGTGTTTTCAAAAGAAATGTACACAATAATTATGGGAGTTTGCTATCTTTCTCCATAACTTTAGAACAGGCACATTATAAAGAATCATGCACTTCTAACTTGACAAGATAGACAAGGTGGGAATCACAGGAAAAATAGAAGGATGGCTTACTTAATGTTTAATTTCAACTTCCTTATCCACTATTCCACCCACATTCACCTATCCAGACAAAGGCTGATGAGTAGATTCCTACCAAAACCCCAAAACAAAAAACATTCTTTATTCTGTTGCTCTCAGGGTTTAAAAAAAAATCTGATGAAAACAAAAGCCCAAATGTATAATCCTTTATTTCTGACAATTTTTAATTCAACCCTTAACTTCCCTCTATTTGCTGAGTGCCACTATCTTCACATTCATCCAGGTTAGCAACCATGAAATCATCCTTGATTCTTCCCTCTCCTTCACTCCTGTGTTCAATACTCTGAATGGCACTGGAGATACAAAGACAAAAACGAAATGCTCTACAATGCTTACAAAGCTCTTCAGGTTCGGCACAAAAAGTTTGTGATTTCCTGAACAGAAATGACCAACCTGGATGGCAGCCCCAACCAGGATGGCAGCTGGCAGTCAAGGAGCAAGGGGAGGGAGAAGAAACACCCATGGGTGAGCTTTGGGTTTCCTGTCTCTGAACACTGTTAGTATGATTTTGGGAGAGGGATAAGGGTTTAGGGTAGTAAAAGAGAGTTTATGGAGAAGGGGAACTAGTAATGGGATATCAGGATAAGTTTTATATAGAAGGTGTTTAGCCTGAGTCTTGAAAGAAATAAAGAATTCTCTGAGACTATATATTGGGAACAACCAATTCAAAAGCAGAGAGACAGAAGATAGTGGGGAGTGTAATAATGAACAAGAGAGTCAGTCTGGTAGTACCAGAAAATGTAGGAAAGAATAATATATAGCAAGGCTAGAAAAACCATTAAGAGTCAAACTATGAATGGCTTTAAAAGCCAAACAAAGGAATTCCCATTTTATCTTGGCATTAAAAAGGAGCCTCTGTAGTTTACTGGGCAAGGAAGTAACATGATCAGATCTGCACTTTAGCAAAATAACTTTGGCAACTTTGTGGAAGATGGATTGGAGTAAAGAGATACTTCACAGAACTTAAGAGTTAATACAACCAGTATACAAGAGAAATGTCCAATATAATAGGTCCAACAAGTGACTATCCAGGGTCTGCTTTAAGACTTTTCATTAATTCTCAAAGTATATTATTCCATATATGTACAGCTCTAACTGTGCATATATGCATGATATAAGGATTTTTCTCCTGACATCAAGCCTAAATTTACTTGTGGAAGAAAGACTAAGTAGGAGGCCACTATAAGAGTAAAGACCTAAACCATGGCGATAGCTATTGGAGTAGTGAAAAAGAATGATGAATGCATGATATGAAGGTATTCTGTTTCCATTCATACCATGTTCTAGTCAACTTTGCCTACTTTTTCCCCATAGACAATATTCCAACTCCTGTCTTTCCTCAAATTTTTCTCTATAGCCAGAATGCTCTTCCTTTTAAATGCCATCTGTTAAGACTCCCATGTTGCTACTTTCAGGGCTCAGATTAAGTCCCATCTCCTATAAAAGGCCTTTCCTAAAACCTTCAGTCATTAGTACACTTACTCCCCAAACTCGAAATTACTTTGCATTTACTTTCTGTATATTTTATTTTGCTTTATCCATGTACTTGACATTTCCTGCCTCCCTATGGTATATAAATAAGTTTGTTGAAGTCAGACTATTCATTTTTGTACATGCATTCTCAACATCTAGCCCAATGATTAGTATATAGCAATGATAGCAAACCTTTTAGAGACCGTGTGCTGTGCACCTCCTCCCCCAATCCCACACAAGAGAGGGAGAAAGTGTTCCCATTGGGCTGTTGGGCAGAGGGGCAGGGGATGTAAAAAAATGTCATCAGGCATGGTGGAGAGAGGGAGGGAAGCAGCTTGCCCAAATCCCTCAACCTTACTAGGAATGAACTCCTCGGAGGGGTGGAGGAAGAAAGAATGGCACACATGTCCACAGAGAGCGCTCTGTGTACCATCTTTGGCACATGTCCCATAAGGTCACCATCACTTTTTTTTTTTTTTTTATCCTGGGACTCCATTCTAGGAGCATAGGGCCACAACCAGTAGGCAATGGGTCACACAGTCGCTCAGGGTCTCCCAGCTGGGAAGTGTCTGAGCCCGGGTTTGAACCTAGGACCTTTCGTCTCTAGGCCTGGCTCTCAATCCACTGAGCTAGCCCAGCTGCCCCTACTTTAGGTTGCAGTTTCTTTAGCAGATGTAGTTTTTACAGGGTGGGGTTGGTAGCCCCACGCCCAACCCTCTTCCTTTTTCATCCGGGCTAGGGACCGTCCTTGGCCCAGGAGTGGTAAGGGTGGGCAATAGGGGTCAAGTGACTTGCCCAAGGTCACACAGCTGGAAGTGTCCGAGGCCGGACTTGAACCTAGGACCTCCAGTCTCTAGGCCTGGCTCTCAATCCACTGAGCCACCCAGCTGCCCCTACCATCACTGGTATATAGGAAAAACTTAGTCCTATTGAGCTGCATTACTGTGCATCTTTTATTACCTTCTGAAATCCTACCTAAAGAGGATCCAACTTATGCAAATCCTTGGTCATTCCAAATTTCTATACTGTTAGGATTATAGAACATTAAAGTTGAATTCTTCTCCCACAAAATAATTCAGTGCCAGAACCAGAGCCATTAGTGAAATTTACCTCTCTAAGCAATGGGGAATTCAAAACCACAGAACCCAAAAGCTACTATTAATGCTTCTCTGTCCAATAAAACATTTAAAAGATGAAAATGGAAACTAGCTTGGTGCTTCTTCACTACCTCTTCTTTCACAACATCTTATACTTACTACCAAAGTACTCAGAACTGAACATAAAGATTTAAGAAATTTTTCTTCTTAGCTACAATGGTTGTTTTAATAGGCATAGGAAATTATCATCATGTATTATATTGGGAGAACTTATGTAGAAGCAAATCCTGACATAGCTTTCTAAAGATCCACAAGCTAAGGTTACTTTTATTTTTCTGCTGTCTATTTTTTAGGTACTAAAAACTAGGGTCAGTAAATCAATTTTGCCTAATTCAGTAACTATAGTAATATTGCTCCTAAATGTTCAGAAATAAACACTAATGCTCATTTCTTCTGGATTTTGAGTTTTCTTTCAGAATATGAAAATGTACTTTCTGCTTATGCAAAAAGAATGCTGCACTTGCAAACTGAACCTGCTGGGCTAATATGCCACTATATTATTACTTTTAATAAAAACAAAGATTATTTTAAAGTAATATAAAGGTAAAATAAAGTAAAGCCTTTACTTTATCTAGTAGCTTGATTGCAAGATCTTCTATAAACATCTTGTGGGAAATATTTGATCCATCCAATAAACAAAGGAATTTGATAGCACAAACTCTCACATAATGGTCATCTCTGTTGGTACTGGAAAACATATGTATTGAATAATAATCAATGTATCTTGAAAGTACCATAAGCAAATAAAACTTTTATCAAAAAAATAGTTAAAAAACCTTTTTTGAAACAAAATTTTGTGTTAAAGTCCCATATTTAATGAAAGTAATTTGTCATTGGTGCTCAGCATAGAAAATAAAAAGAATCACAGTTCTGTCAGTTGAAGAAACTCTCCAAAGAAAATGAATGGATCAACACAAATCTACCTTAACTTCTGGTCTTATTCAACATTCTATTGATATTGGATGAGTAGAAACACCTTCATGCAATAAGGAGAGCACATTTGATATCACAGGCAAGTAATAAAACCTTTATTATAAAAGCAGATTATATATAAGATTACAAATACTCCTTTTTCCCAAGTGACATCTGGAAAAAATATCAAGTATCACAATGACAAGTACTTTTTCATATAAAAAATACAAGGTACATCTGGCAAAAGAAGACCATATTCTTAGACCTGTTCTAATATGAATCAGGATACAATTTTAAGTGAACTAGAAAATTTTACATATATGTTGTGTTATACCACAAGGATTCTTAAGCTGTTTCGAGTCATGGATCTCTTTTGGCTGGCAAACAAATCCTATGGATCTCTTCTCAGGAAAAAAAGTTTTGTTTTGTTTTGTTCATATTTGAAGGAAATTCTAAAGCTCAGTTAGAGATTATTAAAATAAAGATGGATTTTTTCCCCCATGAAAGTTTACATATTTTAATGGCTATAACTTTTGGTTTAAAAAAAAAAAGGGAAAAGTAACTGAATTCATTATTAACTGTCACAAACAATAAACAAATAGATTAATACAATAATATTGCTCTCTTTCAAGGGATAAATTAAATTTCAAAAATTATATAAAAGATGTGTCAGAAATTTAAGGGAATAATTAATAGTAACATTACTATCCTGAATCTTTCACAAGATGGATAAATCAGTCTTAAAGATAAAAACTTTTATAATGTTTCAGAATAATTATATCTTGTTTGTTTGACATATTAACCAATTAGCTATGCTTCTATAAATTTTAATAATAAAAAGCTAAATAATTTTAGTATATTTTAACTGAGCCAAAAACCCTCTGTGGTTGGTTTTTCCCAATCTTGGCTTTCTTTTGGGAAGTTCAAGGGTTTTAGTCTTAAAATTTTATATAATTGGTAATAGCTCAAAGAAAAGTAGTTTTCAAAGAATAAATAATAACATTTAATTGTTTTTTGAAAACTAGCTTAAATAACATTGTTCCCTGCACATAAGTTTTGGGTTTTTTTGGTTTTTGGGTTATTAAATTTTTTTTATTTTAATAACAAAATTCCACATCAATTTTCTGAAGTTATATAATCCAAATTGTCTCCCTTCCTTCTTCCCTGCCACCCTCCTCCAGGAGCAGGCAAGCATTCAATCTGGAACATAACAAGACCTTAATAAATATTAAGTGAATTAATTTTATTTCTTTCTAACTAGTAAAATTCTCCCATTTAACAAAGATGTATTTTTATAGTAAATAATTTCCCATTTATATTGGACATGAAAAAATATTAAAAATACTTACTTTTCTGTGACAATATTTGCTGCACATTCATGTCCAAGATTTTCTATGAAGGCTTGTACGTCCTGTATAAGCCTTCACATAAAAACATGATAAAAGGTTAAAGTACAAAATAATTCCAAATCTAACAGTTATTTCTTTTAATTAAAAGCTTCAGAACTAAGAAAAGCAATGTAAAATAGTTGGCACTTATAATCCACCCAAGCAGGTATTTAATGTAAACATGATAATATTAAACCAAGTGCTTTTTTACCTCTGATCTCGCCTAAACACATTTCCAAAGATGCAACCCTCAATAATAAGTTCAATATAATCTCTAGCATTGAAGAATTGATCTTGGGAGAGAGTCAAATCATCTGAAGTAGGAACTATCCAAGATTGACAGCAATAATTTATGAGTATATTGAAAACCCCAGTCTTTGTTGTGGACATTTCGATTATCTTATATATAATCTGAAATGAAAATAAAATAGAAGTCAATTTACTTACTTGCATGTTTACTTTCAAGGAAATCTATGATTCTATAAACTATCAGGTAAACAACCTCTAAAGCTAATAGAAGTTGCAGCATAACCAACAGTAAGAACTGTATCAGGTCTATAAACAAATCTATTCAATGCCTAGAGACAGTTCCCACTGAAAAATCAAAAGATCGCAACACCAATAAGAAGAGGAAGATCACTTTAGTTTTCTAATTTTCATAGTTTTTTAATGTAGTGATAATAATCTAAAATCTCCAAAAGAACAAATTCTCTACAAATAATAGGAAAAAATGAATAAAATAAAATAACCCCACCACTCTCCCTTAAATTGAAATTTTTATGGTATACTTAGGTTTAAATCTCCTATTTTAATTGTACAAAAAGTCCATTTCGCTATGCTGTTTAGTTATCTTTCTTATGTTCAGAAGTTTAAAGACAAGAGTAATATAATAAATTCAGCTATAGATGAAAATGTATTACCTACAAATGATAATCAAAAAAGCTATGCTTTTAAAAAACATTACCTCCTTTATTTTTGAATATGCCCGGCCCTTGGTTCTGGCAGCCACAGTAAGAACTCTGATATCAAAGACAAACTGGACAAAAGCTTTTAAATTAGACCAGAATATCAGTTGCGTGTTGCTCAAAGAATATATAATTTTCCAAGCCATATCAAAAGACTCAATGCAGAGTGATTCAGAGGAGCAAAGAAGCTAAGAAAAAAAGAGATACAACTATTGCTTAATTTCAAAACAATTAACACTTACTTCTATAACTAAGACTTAAATTCACAACTCTATCACTTACCTTAGGAACCAGTATTTTCATGCAATGAAACACTGGTAAAACTTGATCAGAAGGAAGAATTGTTAGGGCTTCTAATGCAGACTGCAAAGTGCTTACTGGCTTTGAAACATGTAGAAAGGATTCCAGCATCTCATCCTCCGTGTTTGGTATAAGGGTATGATATTTGTTTAATAGGAATGAGAGGCAGAGCCATTGATCATGAACATACTGTGCAACTATTCTACCCCAGCCCTGGGAAGAGGATGATTCTTCAAATAAACTGCAATTAAAAAATATATGTATATATAATATTATTACTATCTATACTTATTTGTGGCAAAGTTTTATTGTCTTTGTATATTATAAATATGAAAAATGATAAAGGCTGTTATAATAATATAAATTAGTAATTTAATTAAAGCCATGTTGATAGATAAAGTTATCAGACCACGCGCTTGTAAGCATTCAAAACTGCCGCCTCCATTACTGTCTCCAGTCTGCTGGCCAAGAGCCTACTGGCAAAGAGACCACTCCCTCCTAACCCAGGAGATTTAAGCTCTTCCCTGGGTCAAGATGTAGGCCTTCCCAAGCCCAAAAACCCGGAAACAGAAACCAGTTGGACCATGTTGGATCACGGGAAATGTAGTTTTGATACATTTCCCATGTCCATAGAAATATATACACTTTTAGATGGCATTTTCCAAATTTCACTTTTACAATATATAGCACGATGCTCTTACAGAGGTAAATTAAACATCACTACCATCAAGTCCCTCTGCCTAAAAGAGAATCAGCTAAATGAGAGAATTTCATTCATCATTGGCTAGCAGGAAGAAAATCTACTAACACTAATGCAATCAAAGACAAATACAACTACACATGGTCAAATCAAATATGACATAAGCAAGGCAGGGTAATATGAGTATTTAATTCTGTTCATGAAATGCAAGGATAGCTTTTGGATTTTTTCAAAAAATCTAATAACAGCCTCAGCCACTTCCCAGCTGTGTGACCCTGGGCAAGTCACTTGACCCCCATTGCCCACCCTTACCAATCTTCCACCTATGAGACAATATACCCAAGTACAAGGGTTTAAAAAAAAATCTAATAGCAATAAAAGAAAGTTAAAAAACATCTTAAGCAAGAAAAGATGAACAAACCTGTTTTGTTCCTCAGAATGTGGCTTTCTTACTATCTGGTTGAGGTGAAAAGAAGAAATGAATCTTTCCAAAATTCCAATATCTAGGGAATCAAGATGCAGACCTGACTTCTGGGAGAGGATCCCACAGACCATTGCTAAACATTCCATACTAACTACTTTCTGAATCTGTTTACCAAGTATTGGTTCCTGATGAGAAAAAGCAAGAAAATATTTGTTTAACCTAAAGTAAATTCTCAATTCTTCTTACAATCCATTATGTCTTTAAATCAATACTAAATCTGACTCTCTACAATTTTCACCAACTTCTCCTACTCCTGCTTGCTTAAAAAAAAAAAAAAAAAAAGTAAAATGTCAACCTTCTTGACTTCAGAAGAGGATTCACTGACAAGCATGCCTTACTCTGTATAAACCAATGCATAGTGCCCCAACCATATAACCCAGTCACTTAACATGCCCTAAGAAATAATAAGCAAGATGATTTCAGAAAAAGCTGGAAAGATCTGCAGGAACTGATGCAGAGCAAAACAAGTAGAACTGGGAGAACACTGTACACACTGGATGATAATTATTTGTGAAAACTTGGCAGTTCTCAGCAAAGATCTAGGACAATCTTGAAAGACTTATGACAAAGAAGGCTCTCCATCTCCAGAGAAAGAACTATTGGAGTCATCTTTTCATATCAATGTATCTTTGGTTTTATTTTGGGGTTTTGGCTATATATGACTTTGCTCTTACAATGACCAATATGGAAGTGGTTTTGCATGACAATATAAAAATGAAAAAAAGAAAAAACACCAAGTGCTACAATTTGGAACAAAATTCTACTCTCTACCAAGATTAAACTAAGTAATGCTATTTAATCTTAACATTAGCTAACATCCATATAGTGCCTTAAGGTTTGCAAAGCACTTTACAAATATTATCTCATTTGATCCACACATTAACCTTTTCAGGTGTTATTATTACCATCCTTACTTTACAGATGAGAATATTAAGGCTTAAAATTTAAATGACTTGCTCAGGGCTACAGGGATAGTAAGCATCTGAAGCAGGAGCTGAAATAGGGTCATCTTGACTCTAAGTCCAGTGCTCAGCTTTCTGTGCCATCTAGCTGCCCACTTTACATCATTATACTACATACAAGTGTATGTACATACTATATAACACTCCTTAGCTTCCAACATGTTAATAAGAAACTCTTTCACATCTGCCTACTCCATCATTCACATTCTGTCAACTGTGATTCCTGTTTCTTCCTAGATTACCTTCCAGCTAATCTTATGTATGTCATCTATGTGTGTATGTTCAATGTACAAGGTTATTTATGTGCATAGTTATTTAAATGTTTCCCTTCCTTTACAGCTTGAGCACCTTAGTACAGATAGTGTTCTTGTCTTTCTTGGTACTCTCAGCACTTTGCATAAGACTTCTAGGACCCTAAGCAACTCACAAGCTGCAAACTGGTCATATTGCTCAGAGGAAATATTGTTTAATTTTTCCTTATCCAAAAGAGGCAAGAGGAAATAATCAACGCCTGTGCAGACCATTTTAGTTTTATTACATTTCTGCAGTGAAGAATTTAAGTCATTTATATGTACCTTTGATAACCTTAAAGAAGTTCAAAGCATTTCAAAAAGTAAAATAAAAAGGATCCTTAAAAATTAAATATTTTAATGGTGCCTATGGTATATTAGAAAGAACACTTGGGGGCAGCTGGGTGGCTCAGTGGATTGAGAGCCAGGCTCAGAGAAAGGATATTCAAATCTGGCCTCAGACACTTCCTAGATGTGTGTCTCTGGCCAAGTCACTTAATTCCCAATGCCTAACCCTTACCACTGTTCTGCCTTGGAACCAATACATATTATTGATTCTAAAAAAGAAGGTGAGAGTTTAAAAAAATTAAGAAAAGAAAAAGCACTCAATCTGGCATCAAAAGGATCTAGATTCAAATCCCAGCTTTGATGCTTACTACCTGGGTAGCCCTGTATTATTTCCCTCAGTCCCAATTTCTTCCTTTATATATATATATATATAAGGAGGCTATATTAGATGATGTCTTGGGAATTCCTTAGACTCTAAACTATAAGATCCAAAGAGCTCTCCTCATCAGTGTGGTTACTCCCACCACTGGCACCTATTGCAAACACTTTTTTGTCCTGTGCAATTTTTGTCCATCTTGCTATAAATTTTTCAGAGAATATATTAAATGCCCTGTAAGTTTTATCTGTTTCTTTTAATATTTAAAAGACAGGAGTGCACTGCTAAGACTATTTCCTTCATTTTCATTTTATGACAAATTCACTTCCTTTTCTGGTTAAAAATATTACTATAGTAGTATTTCTTAAATTTTTTAGTATACCTTCATAATCTAAAATTTCTTTCTTGATATTTCAGAGACTTCAGAATTAATGACAGGTAGGTAGAACAGTTTAACATAATTATTTTTGTTCCATAAATACCATTTTCTTTAATTCATATTCTTAGTAATGGATTAGAAAATGTTATGATAAAGATAGAAAAAGGCAGTATAATAGATGGAAGCTTTATTTACAATCGCCATCTTGGCCAGTAAGAATAAAAACTTAACTGACATATTTTTGTATATATAGTAAGAATTCGCATCATTAAATTTTGCAAAAAATGCATGCCTACCTTTATAAAATTATAATAATTTTCATATAGTTGCTATTTCCACTATATAACTATGGAGACTTTGTTTCATAGTTACACTCCTTAGAGGGATACAAAATATTTTTTCATGGAATACAATTTTTTTATTAAATTTTTTCCTTCATAATCAAAATAAAAAGTGAAAAACTGGAAAGAATGCTGCATTTGGTGATATAAGACCCGGTTTGATTCCCAGTTTTTTTACTTACTACCTGTATGGTCATAAGTCATATCATATATAAAATGTGAGGGTCTGGATATGGTGACATTCAAAGTCCTCTCTTGCTCTCTTTCTATGATTCTTTTATCTTACTGATCTAGAGAAGTCCATAGATGATGGATCCAAACAAGTTACTGAGAATTCATAAAGGATTCTTGAAGCACAACTCTACTTCTTTGAAGTTACTTTCAAAACTCTCCATCACACACAAGATCTTGATGCCACTATTTCCAAGTGATAACACTGGACAAGGGCCAACTTTAAATAAGAACAATGCTTTCATTATAGACTTTGGTGCTATTCATAGCAGATCACATCTCCTATCATTTCACCCTTACCGACCTAGGAAGTCAGACTAAAATCACTGTCCTCATTTGACATGTGAGAAACAGGCACAATGAAGTATTGATCCTAAAGTTTCAGAATTGATTACTAGAAGAAATAAAATGATAATAATAACAGCAGCTAGCATTTACATAGCAATTAAAGGTTTGCAAAGCATTTATGTTATCTCATTTGATCGTTACATCAACTCTGGGAGAGAGGTACTATATCCCCATTTTAAAGATGAGAAAGTGAGGCACATAGAGGTTAAGTGATCCTAGGATCACAAAGCTGGTTTGAGACAGGATGTGAACTTAGGATTTGTTGACTTAAAGTTCTGAGTTCTATCTACTGTGCCACTTAACTCAGCCTGTCTAGATTTAAAACTGGGGTCAAGACACACTTGACCACTTACATTCTTGTGTGACTCTAAAGTATGGTCAAAGATCATGTATTAAGAGATGGAAGAGACAAAATTATATAGTCCAAACCTCCTATTTTACAATTGAGGAAACTGATGCTTCACATAATGAAATTTGTCATCATAGGTGATTTGTACCTGAGGAATTACCATTTTGTAGTCATACCTCAGTTCTCAGTTATTTTCCTAAAATGCATGTCAGATCATGTCACTACTCTACTTAATAAATGCCAATGTCTCCTTATTTTCTCCAGAATCAAAAGTAGGCTCTGCAATTTAGCTTTTTAAGTCCTTCACAACCTAGATCCAAATTATCTTTCCAAACTTATTATATACTACTACCCTTTCTGTATTTTACAGTTCATTGAAACTGATCTTTTTATTCTGCCTCTTACATAACCCTACATCTTCCTTTTCTGTCTTCGTATTATTTGTAATAATATTTGTATTGATATGGAAATTCCATTTCCAGAATGGGGTGACTCCCACCTAACTGGCACTTGTAAAAATTCCTTGTTTCTTACAAAATTAAGTTCAAGTATTGCTTTCTATGCAAAGTCTTTCTTGTTCTTCACAAGTGCTAGTGCTCTCCTCCACAAAAGAAAATTTCCCTTGTATTTAATTTATATGTATTTTGTTTATTTATATACATGTCTACCTTAAATGAATGAAAGCTTCTTGAGAGCAAGAATTATTTGATATTTCTCTCTATGTCCTCATCACTTAGCAAAGTGCCTAACACATAGTTGGTGCTTATTGCAGTTAGCTTTAATAATATTTCTTGTAAACTACAAAAGGTTCACAAAAGTATTACATAATTAGAAAAATTACCTTTTCACTATTGACATCCTGAAGATGTAGAATAGATGCATTTTTTAAAAGAGAAATGAATCTCCAAATGGAGTTATTGTTTTTCCAACCAATCTTTCCATGTAAATTCACAAGTTCATTTAATATTGTTAAATATAAGTGACAACGTTCTAGATCTGAAACCTAAGACAAAATAAAAAGATATGCATAATTGTTATTAAAATAAGATATCTCAAAGAAAAAAGTACAAGTAAAAAATCAAGTTTCAATGACGCTTCACAAATGAATTACGTATTAGAATCTAGAAATCACAAACATCTGATTTTTGCAAATACACACACACATCACTGGAAAAGCACAAGAACACCAAGAATCATTTGGCAAAGGAGTTAGATGGTAGGCATCATACAAGTTCTTGCATTATCAATAACAGGATTCCTAAAGCTAATGGTAATAATTAAGCATTTTATGGCATCAAAGAATAGTGAACTTCACCACATATCTGGAGGACAATGTGGTATAGTTGAAAGAACAATGGATTTTAAATCAGAGAATTTTGGTTTAATTCTCCTCATTCAAATTCCAGTCCTGTAATTTACTGCCTATGTGACTTTGGGCAAGTCTCTTAAACATTTCTAGGTCTTAGTTTCCTAATACATAAAATAGGAATTGTCCAATATTGATTCTGAGGTCCTTTCCAGTTTGATTATAATAATGAAATGACACGAACATGACCATGTACATATACACATACCCAAAGAGATTTCCTTTTTTTTTTTTTTTTTTTTTTTAACGTGTGCACTTTTATTTGAACTGGTCTTAAGTCAGTGTACAGGTAAAGCTCCTCCCCTCCCCCAAGTACTGGCACCAATCTCATTAAACTCCCAGGGAGACTGTTAAAGTCTTCATTCACATCTATGTTGGGGGCAGGGAGAGAATTTAGGGAGCCATTCGTTATGGCTGACAATTAAAAAAAAAAAAGGAACAAGTATTAAGGCGGAAGATACAAAAAGTTTTTTTTTTAAGGATTACATAATTTACAAGTAAAGCAATACTACTGCCACCCCCCACCCCCACCCCCTGGTCTGGATTTTAAGTCGCTCTCTGCCCCTGTGGGGATAGAGCAAGACGGCCTTCATAGAGGCAAGTAACTCTCTGTAACAATGCATTATACAATATTTGGAATGACTTATTAAAAAAAATGTACAATCAGAGTCCTGAAGACGCACTGTAGAACTTTGGGGATGTTTGCCTCCAACATTACTTTAGACTGCTCATCACCTTCACCGTTTCAGTTTTTAAATCCTGAGTCAAGCGCCAAAAAAAAAAAAACAAAAAAAAAAAAACAAATAAAGCCATGCCAATCTCATCTCTTTTTTTTGGGCAATTATCATGTCACACCCTTTGACAAAAAAACAACCAAGAAAAAAAAAAAACAACACCAACAGTCCATTTAGAAGCATTTGCGGTGGACAATGGAAGGCCCAGATTCATCGTACTCCTGCTTACTGATCCACATCTGTTGGAAGGTGGAGAGGGAGGCCAGGATGGAGCCTCCAATCCAGACAGAGTATTTGCGCTCAGGTGGGGCAATGATCTTGATTTTCATCGTGCTGGGGGCTAGGGCTGTAATCTCCTTCTGCATCCTGTCAGCAATGCCTGGGTACATGGTGGTACCACCAGACAGTACGGTATTGGCATACAAATCCTTACGGATGTCAACATCACACTTCATGATTGAGTTGAAAGTAGTTTCATGGATTCCACAGGACTCCATGCCTAAGAAAGATGGCTGGAAGAGAGCCTCTGGGCACCGGAACCTCTCATTGCCAATGGTGATAACCTGACCATCGGGGAGCTCGTAGCTCTTCTCCAGAGAAGAGCTGGACGCAGCGGTGGCCATCTCCTGCTCGAAGTCAAGGGCTACGTAACACAGCTTCTCCTTGATGTCACGCACGATTTCCCTCTCGGCTGTGGTGGTGAAACTGTACCCTCTCTCGGTGAGGATCTTCATGAGGTAATCCGTCAGATCACGGCCAGCCAGATCCAGACGGAGAATGGCATGGGGAAGGGCATAACCTTCATAGATGGGCACAGTGTGGGTCACACCATCACCGGAGTCCATCACGATACCAGTGGTACGACCAGAGGCATACAGGGACAGCACAGCCTGGATGGCGACGTACATGGCTGGGGTGTTGAAGGTCTCAAACATGATCTGTGTCATCTTTTCTCTGTTGGCTTTGGGGTTCAGGGGGGCTTCTGTGAGCAGTACAGGGTGCTCTTCAGGGGCCACACGGAGTTCATTGTAGAAAGTATGATGCCAGATCTTCTCCATGTCATCCCAGTTGGTGACAATACCATGTTCAATGGGGTACTTCAGGGTCAGAATACCTCTCTTGCTCTGGGCTTCATCCCCCACGTAGCTGTCTTTCTGGCCCATACCCACCATCACACCCTGATGTCTGGGGCGCCCCACAATGGAAGGGAAGACGGCCCGAGGGGCATCGTTTCCTGCAAAGTCAGCTTTGCACATACCGGATCCATTGTCAACAACAAGCGCAGCAATATCATCATCCATGGCGAACTTTGAAGTTGCAAGTTTAAACCTTTAAGAGAGAGGAGGTGGTGCCGCACCTGAAGGCAGGGGGGGAGGCAAGTGCACGCTGGGTGAAAGAGCTCACAGCTCGAGATTTCCTTTTTTAAAAAATAATTTACAATTTATTTATTTTAAATTTATTTTTATTTTTAAATGTTTTTCCATGTTTACATGATTCATTTTCTTTCTCTCCTCTCTTCCCTCCATGTTATCACTTGATACCTATTTCCATATTATTCATTTTTGCTACAGAGCAATTTTTTGAAGCTTATATTTTGCTTTTGCATTTCTATTCCCATAGTTCTTTCTCTCATTGTGGACAGCATTCTTTTACATACAAGTCCTTCAGGAGTGTGCTGGTTGGTTGCATTGCTACTAGTAGCAAAGTCCATTACATTGGATTATTCCACAATGTATTGGTCTCTATGTATAATGTTCTCCTGGTTCTGCTCCTTTCGCTCTGCATCAATTCCTGGAGGTCTTTCCAGTTCACATGGAATTCCTCCAGTTCATTATTCCTTTCAGTACAATAGTATTCCATCATCATCAGATACCACAATTTGTTTAGCCATTCCCCAATTGAGGGACACCCCCTCATTTTCCAAATTTTTGCCACCACAAAGAGTATGGCTATGAATATTTTTGTACAAGTGTTTTTCCTTTATTTCCAAAGAGATTTCCTACTTGCCAAAAACTTCAGAAGAATTGTTTAAATTCAATCTTACACTGGTAAGTTATACCTGAAGTACTTTCTTAGACTGATATATGTTCAGCTCACTGACCCTAACAGTACCTGTCCATAGAAAACAGAGGAAGAAAAATGGGCTTCAAATACTTGTGATTACCTTGTAATTAGCCTCAAAAGCATTAATAAGAAAAAGGCTCTATGTTTCTGGATTGCTCAAACCTTTCATCTTTGCTACAGGCTAGAGCAGAATATACTATGCCTCAGATGATCCAGAGGAAACAGGGGTAGTAATCATGATCTCTTGACAAGAGTTGGGACCAAAATGAACTGAAAGGGATAAATAGGTAATTATATTATGTTAGAGGGTATTATGGACAAGGGAACATTACCCATATTGGACCTGTATGCACCAAGTTATAGCTTTAAATGAATGAAAAAATATATATATTTAAGTGTTGTAATGTATAGAAAATGGTGGCGAAACAGTCATGGTAGGACTAAAAGGGCCCTAGACTATAAGTCAGGAGACTCAGACAATAATTCTATAATCAATTAAATACCAATGTGATCTTGGGTAAATTACCCAATCTCTTTGGGCCATAATTTCCTTATCTATAAAAGGAGAACACCAGACTTCAACTCTTCTAATTCTAGAATTTTCTGACTATTCCATTCTAACAGAAGCTTTAATAAAAAGAACACTCACATTTTAAAACCTAGAAACCTAAATAGTCTCTAATAATTTTCCCTACTTCCACCAAAGTGGATCAGTTAATTTTTTAACATTGCATATTAAAATTTCTAAATGTAAATAAACTTGCTTTCAGTAAGTTTATCCAAGAGAAAAAATGTCATATAATAAATATTTCAATTTAAGACAACTGCATAACTGTCAAATTCCATTAAATACCTACAGTTTTCAGTTCACTGGCTGTCAGTCTTCTGACAATAAATTCAAAAATACTTTCTGTAGTACACATGACAGAATTTTGAAGAAGAGTTAACACCCCATCTGTACCAAAAGAAAAAATACATTATTCCAGAAACATAAGACATTTAAGAAGTATTCACGTCAAGATAAAAAGCATACATTAAACACCTATTATGGGCCAGGCACTGTACTGAGCACTAGGGATATAAAAGAAAGACTAAAAAAAAGTCCCTAATCTCAACAAGCTCACACAAAAGAGAAATAATATGCAAATAACTATATACCAACAGGATATATAAGATAAATCAGAAATAGCATCAGAGAGGGAAATAAGTAAAGGAAAGAGTAGGAAAGGCTTCCTGCTTAAGGTGAAACATTAGCATTGGGACTCTTAATTTTATACTTCTCAACAAAAAGCTACTTATTGACATTTTCTCTATACTATGTAATCTTAGAAGTAGTAGCTTTCCTACAATAGGAATTTAATAAAAGTTAACTATTTAGCAAGTAACTGCTTTAGTTAGAAAAACTAAAAGATTTTGAATGTAAACATAACAGATTTTTTGCAACCCTCCTAATCCCTTTGTAGACAGCCTTGTATTTGAGTAACAAAATGCAATTTTCCTTTACCCTGTATGTGTGTGTGTATGTATGTATATATGTGTGTGTGTGTGTGTGTACATATACATAGCTTAATAATTTTTTCCAACAAAAGTTCAGGACAAGGGCCTTCATATTCCCCACAGTGCCCAAGAGAAGAGGAGGGAGAGGGAGAGGGAGAGAGGGAGAGAAAAGGAAATATACAGAGAAACATCATTTAAATAAAGAAGTTTATAGGGAGTGATTATAAAGAAAGGAGTTTGAATTTTGTGGTAGACTCATGGGCTCAGGCTCATTCTTTAATAGTCATAACTTGCATGCCTAAAAAATTTCTCTGTAATAGCAGCAGTAAAATATTTTGGTTATTAGTGAATACAAAAAAGTGTGCAATGTCCTTTTCAAACTAAATATAAGACAAGTTTATTTGAATCAGGTCTTAAAATCATATGGCCAAAAGAGATAAAGACTATAACTAAGAACCCAGGTGAGAACAACTTAAGAAAATACCTTCATCTCGCCAAATTCAGCAACAAACTGAGATTCGCGAGGTACTCAATGGTAGTAAGAGGTTATGACCAGTAAAAGGGCTACGTTGGGCCCATTACTTCAACCTAGAGAATGCCATAGAACTTTTATTTTAAACATTAAAAGAATTAAGAGGGTTATAATGCTCCAAAGTACCAACACATGCTTTCTTTAAAATTTTGGTATTCTCTAATAAAAGATACCTCTTCCAAAAAAAGTGTTTTAGTTGGTTTGCCTCACTGATGCGCTCTTCTTTTATCACTAGACTCCCCAATCACTTCCTCCCCACAACAACATAACCACACTTTATAATGAAGTTTAATTAAGCAAAATAAGTCAACACATTGGCCATTAACCAACGTATGACCCATTCTATAGCTCTATTCCACAAACCCTCTGATGAGACAGGAGGGATACTTTAGTATGCTGATGTCACAGCTAGTTACTGCACTGATCAGAATTCTGAACCTTTCTGATAGCTTTTCATTACATTTACATTACTGTGGCTATCATGTAAATTGTTATCCTGCTCTATTTCACTCTGATTCAATTCACAAAAATCTTCCCACTAGGGCTTAGTGAAAAAAGACTAATGATAGATATATGGTTCTACTAATTATAAATCTTATTCAAAAGGAACAAGACAAATAAAAGTGACAGAAGTAGAAAGTGCACAGCATATTAAGAAAGATACAGGGGGCAGCTGGGTAGCTCAGTGTATTGAGAGCCAGACCTAGAGACAGGAAGTCATAGGTTCAAATATGGCCTCAGACACTTCCCTGCTGTATGATCCTGGGCAAGTCACTTGACCCTCATTGCCTAGCCCTTACCACTCTTCTGCCTTGGAGCCAATACACAGTATTGACTCCAAGAAGAAAGGTCCTTACCAAGGAAAGGAAAGGAAAGGAAAGGAAAGGAAAGGAGAAAGGAAAGGAAAGGAAAGGAAAGGAAAGGAAAGGAAAGGAAAGGAAAGGAAAGGAGGGAAACAAACAAACAAACAAACATAGATTTTCATCAAAATGATGAAGTACAAACAGAGACTTCTGAGCTCTCCCGAATTCCCCTCCAAACAACTTTAAAATAATTCCTCAAAATAAATTCTGGAGCAGGACCAATGAAAGGATGGGATGAAAGATTTTTCCAGCCTAAGACAACTTAGATCAGCAGGAAAGGTCTGTCTTACTGGGGTGACAGTCCTGAACAGTCCAGCACAAAATCCTTTAGCAAGCCAGTGGCAGACCTTGGGGGACTCAATCAGCAGCCTCTGGATCTTTCAATCCATACACAGTGAGGGGGTTAGAAAATGTGTCAAAAGGAAATGATGAGGGACTCTTTTCTGGCACTAGGAGCAGGACCTTGTGGCATTGCCCATACTCTGTTCCAGGTCACAGTATGAGGGCAAGAAGTACTAGCACACTAGAGCATGCAGCTGCAGGGGAGCAGGGACCATAGTCACAGTTCCAGGGTGCAAAAGAGTGCTTGTGGTTGCTCACAGACCACAGCATAGGCCCACAGAACAGTAAGAGCACTTCTCCTTAGGTCATACCACATGGAAGAACCAAAAAGTTACAGACCCCCAGAATTAGCTCTGAAAGCAGCATAAAAACCCTAAGCTTGAGACAATACTCCCTCTACTCCATGGGCAGAACCCAACTGTAAGATTAAGTTAAAAATCAAGAAATAGAGTAGAAAAATGAGCAAGTTACAAAAAAAAAAAAAAAAAAAAAAAAGAACCTGACTATAAAAAATTAATTTGGTGACAGGGAAGGTCAAAACACAAACTCAGGTAAAGACAACAAAGTCAAAATAGTTATATACAAGGGGGCAGCTGGGTAGCTCAGTGGAATGAAAGTCAGGCCTAGAGACGGGAGGTCCTAGGTTCAAATCCAGCCTCAGACACTTCCCAGCTATGTGACCCTGGGCAAGTGACTTGACCCCCATTGCCCACCCTTACCACTCTTCCACCTAGGAGCCAATACAGAAGTTAAGGGTTTAAAAAAAAATAGTTATATACAAAGCCTCAAAGAAAAATATAAATTGGTCTCTACACCAAGTGGGATTCCTGGAAGAGCTCAAAAAGAATTTTTAAAAAATCAAATGAGAAAAGTAGAGGGAAAATTGGGAAAAGAAATGAGGGTGGCACAAGAAAATAATTTTTAAAAAGAATGAACATCTTGATAAAGAAGGCATAAAAAATACTGAAGAAAATAACATCTTAAAAAATAGAATAGGTCAAATAGTAAATGCAGCACAAACATCTACTGAACAACTCCTTAAACAAAAAAGAGAATTGACCAAATGGGGAAAAAAAAAGTACAAAATCTCACTAAAGAAAACAATTTCTTAAAAATTAGAATTGGATAAGTGGAAGCTAATGAATTTATGAGACATCAAGAAATGATTAACAAAACCAAAAGAATGAAAAAATAGAATAAAATTTAAAAGATCTCATTGGAAAAACAACTAACATGGAAAACAGATTGAGAAGAGATCATTTAAGAATTATTGGACAACCTGAAAGCTATGATCAAAAAAGGGCTTTGATATCATATTTCAAAAAATTATTAAGGAAAACTGACCTGATATCCTAGAACCAGAATATAAAATGGAAATGAAAATACTCCACCAACCACTTTCTGAAAGAAATCCCAAAGTGAAAACTCTCAGGAATGTTAAAACCGAATTCCAGGGCTCCAAGGAAATAACCAGGATTACATACAATAATCACCTACCCAGTAAAACTGAATATAACACTTCAGGGGAAAAAGTGAAAATTTAATGAAATTGTGAAGTTTCAAATATTCTTGATGAAAAGAAGAGCTGAAAAGAAAATTGACTCTCAAATACAAGATTCAAGAGAAGTATAAAAAGATAACCAGGAAAGAGAAAAGTATAAAGAATTTAATAAGGCTTATTAACTTGTTTACATTCCTGTATAGGAAGTTGATACTTATAACTCCTAAGAACTTTGTCATTATTAGGGAAGTTAGAAGGAATCTACATAAACAGAGGACATGGGGGTTTACTGACTGATGGGATGATATCCTAAAAAGTACAATTAAGGGGTAAGAGAGATGCAGTAGGAGAAGGGGGAATGGAGAGGTAGAAAAAGGTAGGGGAATACTGGGACAAGAGGTGGCTGACAACACTTTGAACCTTATTCTCATCAGAATTAGCTCAAAAAGGGAATACCATACACTAAGTTTAATATAGAAATCTATCTTACTGTATGATGATCAACTATGAGTATCTTATTCTCAGCAATACAATGATCCAAGACAATTCCAAAGGATGTATGATGAAAAATGCTTACCATCTCCAGAAAAACAACTGATTGAGTCTGAATATAAATGAAACATACTTTTTTTTACTTCCTTTACTTTTCTTGGGTTTTTCCTTTGGTCTGTGTTTTCTTTCACAATATGACTAATATGGACATGTTTTGCATGACTTCACATGTATTGTTGTTGTTCAGTTGTTTCAGTTTTGTACAACTCTCTGTGATTCCATTTGGGGTTTTCTTAGTAAAGATATTGGAGTAGTTTGCCATTTTCTTCTCCAGTTTATTTTACAGATGAGTACACTTTGCCCAGGGTCACATAGCTATTATCGGTGTGGTGCAGTGGATAGAGTGCTGGGACTGTACTGAGGAAGAACTGTCTTCCTGAGTTCAAATCTGGCCACAGAAACTTACTAATTACATTACCCTGGTTAAGTCACTTAACTCTCTTTGCCTCAGTTTCCTCATCTGGAAAATGGGCTGCAGAAGGAAATGGCAAACTACTCCAATAACCTTGCCAAGAAAATCTCAAATGGGGTCACAAAAAGTCAGGCATATGTATAACCTATATCAAATTGCTTGTTTTCTTGATGAAGGGGGTGTCGGGGAAGTAAGGGAGGGAATTTGGAATTCAATTAAAAGAAGATAATAATTGCTTTAACACATAATTGGAAAAAAAAGTAAAATTTTTAAAAATATTTTCAGAAGAATACATAGAAGAAAATCCAGGAACCATAAGAGAGGAAAACTGAAGAAAGAATTTGGGTAATGTAATAGTTAAAAGGTCACCAAACTGTAATAATTAAAATTAAATTATGAATAGCTTTAACAATTTAGTTTAATCAAAGTAGAGATAGGAAAGAGAGGGAAATATAGGAAAGAGGTAGGGAGCAGTTTAGTTAAGTAACCTAATAGTGTTCTGATGGAATGAAGTTCACCTCCAACAAAGGCTCCTTCAGGTCCAATCTCTAGTCAGAAGTCCAAGAGAGACTCTTCAGCAAGAGTCACCAGCACAGTAGTGTCTCCAGCAAGAGTGTCACCAATGCAAGAATATATGTTCAGTCTTCTGAGAACACTTTTATAAGCCATTTTCTCCACCCACTAGCTCTCCCATATCACATCTCAGGAACCAATCATAGTTCCTTAATTTGGCTGGCACCACCCAGGAGGGGCAGTGCCTGTGGGATCAATTTCTTATCTCTGAGGGTGTGCCAGTTACTTGCACATTAATGGTAAAGGATCTTCAAGTTCCTGACTGATTACATCAAAAGTCACTGATTGATTACAACAAAGAAAACAATGGGAGAGTAATTCCCTTTTCACATTATCAATGAATACCAAAACAGAAATAATACTGTGATAAGATTATATTACAATTTATCAGGACAAAAAAGAAATGCCTAAATTCAGACAAATCACAATATTATAAGGAAACATGGTGTAGGAGTAATGGAGACACTTAAATTATTTGGTCATCGGCTGGACCTTTCTCTGCTAAAAGCAGAGCAACTAATAATTTCCTAGCTTTCCTCAATGATAATTTCATCCTTCAAAAAGTAGAGAAAACAAAGAAAGAAAGGCTTCCTATAGGTGGGATTTTATATGGGACTTGAAAGAAGCCAGACAATAGTTAAGGAAAAAATTCTAGGCATGAGGGACAGTCAGAGAAAATGCTGAAATGTGAAGGAAGAGATCTTTTTAAGTTACCTTCCAGCTCTAAATCCATGATATATAACCTATGTCCTTGATAGATCCAGGCCCAGCTAAATTACCTTCTAGAGTATTTGAAGAACTGGCAGATATGGCTGCTGACATACTATCAGTGATAATGGGAGAGTTGATGTAACATTAGAGAAAGGCAAATGTTTTGAAAAAAGGTATGTGTGTGGGGGGGGGGTATAATCTGTAAATTATAGGCCAGTGAACTTTCCTAGATTCTAGAACCCATTATTAAAGGAATCTTTAAAAAGCATTTAGAACTGGAATAGCTAAAACAGGTCATGCTATATTGAGTTTGTGCTTTTGGCTATGTAACTGGACAGGAAGAATTAAGGGAATAATATAAATACAATATATCTATGTCAACAAAGCATTTGACAGTCTCTAATGCTACCTCTATCTAGATAAGACAAAGAGCTTTAGTCTAAGTAGGCAGTGTAGTGTATTCAAAACTGTTTGACTATCAGCTAGTTGGCACAGTGGATAGAGAACTAAGCCTGGAGTTGGGAAGACCTGGGTTCAAACATGGCTTCTGACACTTAACTCCACTTCTCTAGCTTTTGCCTTTCCATCTTAGAGTTGTTCCTAAGACAGAAAGTAAAGGTTTTTTTAAAAAATGAATTAAATGATCAATTTCCCAAAATAGTAATTATTAGGCTAATGTTAACTTGAGAGGTCTATCACGATTTGACCAGTTTGATTTGGGATTAAGTAGCCAACTATGAAACCACACTCACCTCTCTTCTCTATGACCCTGATTATACTACCTCTAATTTCATTAGTAGCTCCAGAAAAGTCAAAAGACAAAGTAGGTCATGAAGGTGAATTAGTGCAACTAAACATTTCAAGTGTTTTGAGAGCCTCACCAAAGATGGTCATGACTGACCACAGTACTGCTGAAGCAGACCTGTAGATTAAAAAGTTCCCACTCTGCTATTTATAAGCTGTATGAACTGGACAAAAACATTTAACCTGTCATTTTCTTCATCTGGCAAATATAGATCACTAACATCATAGAGTTGTGTGAGAATTAAATAAGATAAATATAAGTCAAAATATAAACAGAAGCTATTATCATTCTATTACTGTAATGGATCTGTGATCCAATCAATGTGCCCTTTCAATCTAAGTCCCTCCTATAATGCAGACTGAACCCATCTGTGCTTTCTCCTCCTATGCAGCCCCTGTCTTTATAATATTTCTCATAAATTCTCTACAGGGATCCACCTAACATACTGGGAGTTCTCCTGTAGCTCTCCAGATATCCCATGGCTACATCAGAGGATATGGGATATCCATGTTATCCCTTCCTCTTACTACATGGCCAGACCATGTCCTTTTCCAGTCAGGTGCATCATTGAAGCATCTTTGTGCCACTTCCTGTACATAATATTTTGTTGGCAATATACTACAACCTATTCATACATACCACACATTTGTTTATTGCCCTCCATATAATTTGCAATTTTGATTCTTTGGAGACTGTGGCATTCTATGATTTGCAACTGTACAGAATCACTAGAACAGTCACGGTAACAAAAAATTGGAATTTTGTTTCAGAGAGAAGTTTTACTTTGGGGATGGTTGCGTCAAACTCTTCCAAGTGACAAGTATGTTCTAAGTCCTGATGTAATCAGCACAATGTCATCCACAAACAAAAGCACTTTAACATCTTACCAGCTATAGGGAATCCAACTTCCATTTGGACTCCATGCTGCACATCATCCATAACAGCTGAAAATACCTTTAGTAAGCATACATCTTCATGTCAAAACAAAATTCTCTCTGCTATCCCTATTTTAGAATTTTAACATATACATGAGAGAAATCTTGTTGGAAAAGAGCCTGAAGAGTGACATTTTTTTCCTACCAAACCTATATTTTTTTATAATTAGGAAACAATGAGCAGAGAAGGACTTTATATTCAGTGATCTTGAGTCAGCTAGATGACTACAATGATGTGGTCTGCTATAAGATACAGTTTGCCTGTTTCTGTTTCATACTTTCATCATGTCTTATTATTAATAATAAGCTATTTTTGTTATTAAATGATAATTTTCCTTGCTCACAATACTGTCTGGAAAAGTCATTCTCATAATCATTTCTTTTCATTACTCCAATAAAAACAATTTCATCATTGTTTATGAACAGTACAAATACTTTAATTTGTGCATGTATTTAAAGTTTAAATAATACCTATAGATAGATCTTTATCTGTATGTGACTTATTGCTATAATCTGTTAAATTATATAATTGCTAGAAAAATAAATTAAAACCATCACCTCCTCCTCTATGAAACATATCTGTTTAAATTTGTGCTAATATTTACAAAAATAAAACCTAACGTGGTTTTAATTTGTTTTGAAAAACACCTAGCACTATCTCATACTGAAGTAAGTATTGCTTAACAATTTTGTAAATGATAATGATATTTCAATTATTTGGAAAAGGAATCAAAGATACACAAAAGTTTTGCTAGCTAAAATAAGAGGAACTGAAGTGCAGATGAAATGAACACAGGAAACCTGGATTCAAATCATACCTCAAAACACCTACTAGTTGGGTGACCCTAGGTGAAACATAGCATCCATGTCTTTCTTTTTTCCCCCCCAAATATGCCACTTGTATTCTAGGCCTCCTCTTGCTCCTACCGAACTCAGTTCGACTCCTGGGGTCATGGGCTCTGATAAGGAAGCTCTTCCCTTACCTTATCTAAAACAAAACCATCACACCATTCATATTCCCAATCCCAGCTCTACTTTGTGTTGTCTTCCTCGTCAAAATGTAAGCTCCAGGATGGCCGAAGTATCCTACTTGTTTTTGTATCCCCCACGCTTAGCATACTGCACATCATAGCAAATGCTTCTTTCTTTTGTTTCCTTTTCTTATTTAAACATCTAGAACTTACCTATTTATACATGCATTTCCCCACAATGACAAATTATGTATTCTCATAAAATCAAATACTAAAATATTTAAAGATAGTCATTTTTATTACCCCTCATCCCTTCACCCAAACAATAAATAGCCCAAATATAAATCTAACAGAATACATCACTTACCATCTTGTACTAGGGGACTTTTCAGTGAAGAAGTGTGCAATAATTTCAACAACAACTGTAAGCATTTGTCTGTTTTCAGCAAGGGTATATAAGCATTTGTACCAAGCTTCATAAGGGAATCCATAAGAGGATGCAGGAAAGCCTTTAATTCATTCTGTGTTTTCTTCCTTTCACTACACATTAAAAACAAAATCACAAAATAAACATTTCAAGCTAAGACAAATCCCATTTAACCTACAACTGAAGGAACTGCCTCTCTAAAATTACTAAATATTAATCTATATTATAAACTAGCCTCAGAATTTAATTTGTGAATGTTTACTTCGTACCTGGGCAAATCTTTAGCTCTGGTCTTCCTAATTTCCCAATTAAATCACACTTTCCCCTGAGTTTAGTAATATTTACTACAGAAGGAAAGCACAGTTAAGTACAACCTCATTTCCAAATAAGAATAAATATGTAAGAAACCCTAAAACTAATTTTATTTGGAAAAAAAAAGTTTCCATTTGATATACTTTTCCTCCCATAAAGAAAATTGTTGGTAGCTAGAATGTTAATAAAAGTAAATTAAGCATATTAAGCAAATCTGAGACAGAACAAAACATCTTAAATATATCTACTTCACTATTTATTATCCAAAAGTACCTATAGTCAACATAAATATCATAAAAATTTGAATTTACTTTGTATTTTATCAAAGTTTAAAAAGCACTTTAGTCAAATAACACCATAGATCAGGAGTCACACATACATTAAGTGTTTGCTAACTTAAACTTCTAACAAAAAAAGCTTAACTAAAATACTTAATGCCAGGGGACTAACAAATTTTGGCCTGCCACCTATTTCTGTACAGCTCATAAGCTGAGAATAATTTTTACATTTAAAAAAAAAAAACCTTGCCTTCCATCTTAGAATCAATACTTCTTATTGATTCTAAGGCAGAAGAGCAGTAAGGGCTAGGCAATGGGGGTCAAGTGATTTGCCCAAGGTCACAAAACTAGGAAGTGTCTAAGGCCAGATTTGAACTTCTCTAGGCCTGGCTCTCAATCCACCCAACTGCCCCCAATTTTTACATTTTTAAAAACACTCTTATTTTTACATACCTCTGCTTTTAAATTCACCATGAAAAAATATTGTCATTTCAAAGCAATGAATTTGATCTGTTTATATTCTCCACAATGCATGCAAATTATAAGATATTTCTCTCTACTTGTTTCAGGGTCAAAAAAAAATTTAATACAAAATTTTCAGGAGGGAAAAATTTCAAAAAAATTCAACTGTAATAATACTTAATTTCTGGGATTTGCAGACAGTAATTTTGTACTTGGTAAACAAAGTAGGAGTTTAACTCTTCTTATACAAAATCAGCTGTTCTAGTATACAGCTTTTTTCCTTCCATAAACTAATTTGCTATTCTTCAAAATCACTGATTTATTTTTTAACATTTTCTTAATAGGCAGACCAAGATGCTAGTAACCCACCCATGATCCCATCAGCAAACCTAATGAGTAAATTCTGCATTCCATCATCCAATCATCTGAATGGAACCACAGATCTGATTAGCTTTCTTTTTAAAGCAACATATTTACCTATATTTATTTTTCATTTCCTCCACATCTGCAGCAAGCAGGATCATCAGAGCAACAAGTTTAGCTTCGTACCAATCAGGCATAAAGCAATTTCCTCCTGCTTAAACAATAATATTTAAAGCTTGTAAGGTCCTAAAATCAAGTTCATATGTGAATCACATAAATCATCATTTGATTCTTTGGTTAATTTACTTACACCTCAAATTTGACAATTCTTCATAACTAGCAAGTACCATAGTACTAAGTAAAACTAATTTTAGACTAGAAAATAATTTAAAGGTAAATGAAATTGAATATAGCAGAATCTCCATTATAAAAGCTCATATTTAAAGGAATATGAATAAACTATGGGTCCAAGTAAATCTTCTAAATATACCAAATGCATATGAGAATACAAATGATTCACCTGTAACTTAATTAAAAATAATATTTCATATCAGATATGCAAGGCACTTAGTGCAAATATAAGTAAGACAGCCCCTGTTTTCAAGGAGTTAATCAAAAACTCTACAATTAACACAATAATTCTGGAAGGTAATTTGAAATTACATGGAATTCTTTGCATTTTGTCTCTTCTGTGAGCTCCCTGAGGATAGGGATTGGTTTGTCTTTTTTTTTTTTTTTTTTTGGGAAAGGAAAGGCCTTTCTTTGTATCTCCAAAATTTAGCACAGTGCCCAGTATATAGTTTTTTTTGTTTGTTTTGTTTTTTTTATCCTGGGACTCCATTCTAGGAGCATAGGGCCACAACCAGTAGGCAATGGGTCACACAGTCGCTCAGGGTCACCCAGCTGGGAAGTGTCTGAGCCTGGACTTGAACCTAGGACCTTTCGTCTCTAGGCCTGGCTCTCAAACCACTGAGCTAACCCAGCTGCCCCTACTTTAGGTTGCAGTTTCTTTAGCAGATGTAGTTTTTACAGGGTGGGGTTGCTAGCCCCACGCCCAACCCTCCTCCTTTTTTATCCAGGCTAGGGACCTTCCTTGGCCCAGGAGTGGTAAGGGTGGGCAGTAGGGGTCAAGTGACTTGCCCAAGGTCACACAGCTGGAAATGTCCGAGGCGGGACTTGAACCTAGGACCTCCAGTCTCTAGACCTGGCTCTCAATCCACTGAGCCACTCAGCTGCCCCTCAGTATATAGTAGACACATAATAAATGCTTTTTGACTTTAAAAGTAACCAAGTAGGGGGCAGCTGGGTAGCTCAGTGGATTGAGAGTCAGGCCCAGAGATAGTCATGGGTTCAAATCTGACCTCAGACACTTCCTAGCTGTGTGACCCTGGGAAAGTCACTTAACCCCCATTGCCTAGCCCTTACCGCTCTTCTGCCTTGGAACCGATACATAGTATTGATTCTAAGGTGGAAGGTAAGGGTTTAAAAAAAAATTAAAAGGTAACCAAGTAATCACATATAATCCTTTAGGTAGGTAACTTCAAACGATTTTTAGAGTTAGATCCAGTTATTAAACTGTGTATACCAATTATAATAATAGAATATTAACCATAATATTAGAAAGAATATAGTTTGGCATATTAGGATATTATAACAGCTAATTAGATTTAGAGCTTCTGTTGAAGGAATAAAAACTTCAGATCTGGGTAGTTATCTAGGAAAGCTGAAACTCATGTAGCAGGAAATGAGCTGTGTTCAATTGGAATGGTGAGTGCATAGCTGGAGTTGTTGTCCAAATGAGATAATAGGAAAATAACCTTGGCATGTTTCAGGTGTTATTTGATCCTTTAAAGCAGTGATTCCCAAAGTGGGCGCTACCGCCTCCTTGTGGGTGCTGCAGCGATCCAGGGAGGCGGTGATGACCGCAGGTGCATTTATCTTTCCTATTAATTGCTATTAAAATTTTTAAAAAAATTAATTTCCAGGGGGCTAAGTAATATTTTTTCTGGAAAGGGGGCGGTAGGCCAAAAAAGTTTGGGAACCACTGATCTAAAGTTATACCAACTACAGGTTTCTCAGAGTCTTATGACCAAAGGCAGGATCCTCTGATTTATCTCCTCCTAGATTTAGTATGGTAGTTCTGGGCTGGAAGTTATAAGATTAATTAAAATGCTTTATAATGTATCTTATATTAACCTTGTACTAGAACTTATTAATTCTTATCATGTTACCAAATTGTTACCAAAATGTTATAACATGTTTTTAACATACTCTCAATATTTTGTCTTGTTAATAAGTTAAATAGCTGTCAAAAGCATATAAAACAAACTTTTGTATAGCTAAATGAGGTCTTTGCCACAGGCTGGGCATTGTGAGACCTCCAGCTCTATTTTCTTACAGTTAAAGTTGGATTTTCAACTCAGGATGATGGTTTAGATTTTTTTATTTCTTACAGACTATTGAAAAAAATAATGAATATAATGAATAAACGAAGCAAAGATTTAAATGAATTAAATTTAAATGAATTAAAATGAAGTAAGCACACCTAGAAAAAAACAATATACACAACAACAATAATGTAAATGAAAAGAATAACCACCAAATAATCAAAAATTAATGTTTTGAAAATAAGAATAAGGGGGCAGTTGGGTAGCTCAGTGGATTGGGAGTCAGGTCTAGAGATGGGAGGTCCTAGGTTCAAGTCTGGCCTCAGACACTTCCCAGCTGTGTGACCCTGGGCAAGTCACTTGACCTCCATTGCCCACCCTTACCACTCTTCCACCTATGAGCCAATACACAGAAGTTAAGGGTTTAAAAAAAAGAAAATAAGAATAATTGTGCCTCCAAAAAGGAAATGGGAAGATACCTCCTCCATTCCTCTTTAAAGCTGTGAGCATCCACGGGTAAAGAACACTACATATAACATTCAGATTTTTTTTTTCATGTATTGATTTTCTCCCTTTTATTACTCTTTTTCTTTTTTCTCTTAAAAAATCATTTGTTATAAAGGATGGCTCTCTGGGAGGGGAAAGGAAAGGCTGTAGGGAGAAATCTAGGTGATACAAAAATAAATATAAATAAAAATTGATTTTTAATATCTGTCATTCATTCAAAAAACATTTGCTAAGCACATACTGTTTGCAAGGCACTGAGTTAGGGTAAGTCAGAGTATTAAGATATGATACCAAAGCCTCAATAAACTTACAATTTACCTGATAGTAAGAAGTGCTTATCAAGAGCCAAATATTAGTTCAGAGATCCCTTCCAGATAGGGCAGACATCAGGGAAAGTTCGATGGAGAAGATGGCATATGAGTTTCTAACTGATAGATAGGTAAGACTTACATGAAGCAAAGTGTAGAAGGTATGGTTTAAGTATGGAGAGAAGAAATACAAAATATGTTCAGTAAATAACAGAATAGTCTAGAACATAAGTCTAGGAAAGAAAGAGCACAATTTAAGGAAAAGAACACTGGACTTGCAAGTCAGAAGAACTAGATCTAAGTCCTAAGTCCAGGGCTTACTTTACTATCCAGGTGAGCCAGAAAACAAATTAACTTCTCTGATTCTATTTCCTCAACAGTTAGAATGATTATAGCCATTCTACTACTTATCCCACATTTATATCAAATGAAATAACAAATGTAAATTATGGTACAAGAGGGACAGTGATAAAAATTATAAAAAGGAATGCAAAGTATAAAATCACACTTAGTTAGAAATATACATCCTTAGCTTTGTTAAATGGTTCAACATCAGAAGCAGATATATTTTCATTGATGGAAATGACATTACCATTTGCCTTGCCAAGACCACAAGGCCTTTCTAATCATCTGTCCTGAAGAACCTTCCTCTATGTATGTAATGTCTCTCCCTATCAGAATGAATTCCTCAAAAGCAAGTCAACTCATATTTTTTCATTCATTTCTAGCATTTGGAACATGTTATTAAAATTTTTTTAAATCGTTTTCATTTTTCAATCATTCACCTGAGTATAGAACATTGGATTTAGATTCACATTTGTTTCTGATCCTAATATTACCTAGGTAACTTTACATAAACACTTAACATCCCCATCTATTTCCTGATCTATAAAACGAGAGCTCCCATAGTTCTGAATCCTATTCTTCTGCACTATATCTAAATGACGGAAAATTCCTGAAGAAGATAAGAGTCCCATCTCTAAAAAACAGTGGGGTTCCAATTATTTTGTAGAGATTAAAAAACTAGTCTAGAATTAATAGTAGGTTTTTCAACATAGACTGTAGAAATAATAAATTCTTAAAATACTTAATTACTTTTCCCAAAGATAAAAAATAATGAAAAATAAAGAGCTGGGCTTTTAGCCCAATAATTTAAATTCTAAAATGCCCTTGGGGGAAGGGTGGGGGATAGAAGTGAGAGAGGGAAGATCCAAAATACTCTATGATAAAATTTTAAACTCTGAGAGCTATCCTTCAATAATGTATCATGCCTAATTATAGAATCTTACCAATTGGGTTTATAGCTGCCATAACGTTAATCTATTTCTTTGGATTTTCAATCCCTTTTCAAGTATATACAATGTGGTCTTTGATCAAAATGTGATGTCTGATATGTCGACTGTATTTTGAATGAAATAGGCTACTCAAAAGTAATCACAAAATAATACATGTATAACTCAATGGAATTGCTTGTCAGCTCTGGGAAGAGAGATGGAAGAGGGGAGGGAGAGAACATGAATCATGTAACCATGGAAAAATGCTTAAAAATAAATTAATAATAATAAAAAAGTAATCACAAAAGATCTCTATACCTAGTTAATCCTACTTTTCCAAGCTCGGATAAACCTTTATTATCTATTCATCTCCAGAGTATTTTCTGTCTATTATGATTGAAGGCAGATGTCAAAGACCTTCTTCAGTTTATTTCTAAAGCAAAAGAAAAGGGGCAGCTGGGTAGCTCAGTGGATTGAGAGTCAGGCCTGGAGACGGGAGGTCTTAGGTTCAAATCCGGCCTCATTGACACTTCCCAGCTGTGTGACCCTGGGCAAGTCACTTGACCCCCATTGCCCACCCTTACCACTCTTCCACCAAGGAGCCAATTCACAGAAGTTAAGTGCTTTAAAAAAAAATAAACAAACAAACAAATAAATAAATAAAGTGGAAGAAAAGCATCTTCAAAAATAGCATCTATTTTGATCTATGTAGCAGGAACCACAACATAAGTTTTCTAGGGGTATTGTGACTAACTGATCTCAAGAACAATTTTGATATAAGGGATGCTCGTGTTGAATTTGTTATATCCTTTTTCAAAGCAAACTTTGTATAATCAGTTTCACAAACTATTCACTTTTGTTCTACTATGTATATAGAAATGTCTTTCTTGGTGTTCATTAAATTCAGAATAGAAAAAAAAAAGAGATGAAGCATCTGGTATAGAAAAAGGTCTATTACTTACTGCCTGATACAGAAAAATTCTTAACTTGTTTTTTTTTTTTCCCTGCATAGGCAGCTTTGAGAAATAAGAATAAAAGTTACTTCAGATACAACAATTAACATGGTGATGCTTTGGTTTAATGATACTCTCATGACAAAATCAACTTTGGAATAGTACGTTTTCACTTTCAACACCTCAATTTAACTCTGATCTGAATTGTTTGACCTACATTCAATTTTTGTACTCCCAGGTTTTACAAGCATTTTTAGTCAAAGGCAATCAAGTTCTGGCCTAAGTATACTTGTCAACATATTAGACAGAAACTAATCCCGTGATTTTATTTGTACAAGAAGTTAACAAATGAGGAAACTCCCTCTACAATCGCAAGTCAGCACTTTTCTGGCAACTTATAGTGTTTGCTACCTGCAAGGTTAGGTGTCTTATCTAAGGTGGCACAATCAGGATTCTGTCAAGTAGGACTTGAACCTTGGTCTCCTTGGTGCTAAGCCCAGATCTCTACTGCCTACACCACACTGCTTCTCAGTTTTCATAGCACAGTGATGACATTTCTTTTCTTTCCCATTCAAGCCATCAAGTTTAAATTATTAATTTCCATTACTCATTAGTCATACATCAAGATCTTAACTCCTTCAATTTTTAAGAAACAAATTTTGTACTTAACAGCAATCTCATATACTAACTCTACATATTTAATTAGACTTGAAAATGTATGTTACACATTACAAGATAATGAAATAGTTTCCCTATAAATTTAGATTGTTTAAGCTATGTTAAGTAGAACACACACTAAAATTCACTTATTATAAGAACAAAGAAAACACTTTCCTAAATTAATGGATACAAAGAACTTATACAACATATGGAATACTGTACAACAAGTATTCCAGCAGGAAATAAAAATGAGCAAAAATTCATGTAGCATAGTTTTACTCACAAGTAATCATCTGCTACCAAAAACCATATGTCTTTGATTGGCAATATCTATATATAAAACTATAACTTGGTCTATGATAAGTGTTGGCAAATACAAGAGGTGAGAAATCAAAATTTAAATTTTATGCAAATTATTACTTATTCATGATACCGATGGAGGTAACCTTAATGAAAGAATCCCTTATTTAAAACAAACAAAAGCAAAAAAGCAAACAGGAGCCAAAGATTCTTGAAAAATAGAAAGAATCCTAGAGACAACCTAAACCAATCTCCTCCTTACCTTGTGCATACACTACCTCTACAACAGGAGCTTTTAACCTGAGGTTCACAGATATGTGAATAGATTTCAGAGGGTCTGTAAACTTGAAAAGGGGGGGGGGGGAATTGACTTTCTTTTTACTAATATTTGGTTTCCTTTGTAATCCTATTATTCTATGTATTTTCTAAGAAGAAATCCATAGACTTCACCAGATTGCCATAGGATCCATGAAACAAAAAAAGAGGAAGGACTCCTGCTCTACAACATACCAAGGAAATAAGAATTCAGGTTGTTTCAATCCCTCAGTAATGAAAGATGCATTATCTCATGAGCCAGCTCATGTCATTTTTGAGCAGTTCTGACTATTATGAACTTCTTTATCCCAAAACAAAAATCTATCCCCTCCCCCATCATATCATCATATTGGTTCCAGTCATGACCTCTGCAGACATACTAATAAGCCCAATATTTCATCATATGCAAGAACAGTCCTCTAATTATGTGGTTAGTAATCTTCCTTTTCTTCTTTTAGGTTAAATTAATTAATTTTATTATAATAAATTATTATAAACATAATAATTAATTAATCCTAATTAGTGAATTTGCTAATTGTTCTTTTCTGAAAATTTGCCCAAGAGGGATTAAAGAAAAGAAAAATAATGCTGACTCTTAAAATCTATGAATAAAATTGTTAACACTTTGATGTACAAGAGATAATATTCACAAATAAAAAAGTTGGTATCACCCCCCAAAAATTGTATTTCTTAAATCCATCTTTGTAATCAAATGTATTAAGTCATTTTAAAATCCTTTAACATATACAATGGAAAGCATAGGAGAGCTCCTTTTAACAGATACCTCTTTCTTCAGACATTTAAGGACATTTAATTATTTCTAAAAATGGCCACAGTGGTAGCCAAACACATAGTGCTGCCTAGTTCTAGGAAAATGTTGAAAATGCAGACACTAGCAGTGATGGGAACCATGATGTAGTCATCCAAAGATCAGTCTAGTACTCACATATGACTTTCATAATAGACTGAAATAAGTTACTGCTGCAATAAGTTAGCAACTATTTATGACCAGATTTCACTTGCAGAGATGATTTAATACCTCCTGAAAATATTTTCATCATAATCATCAACAAAAAATAATTTCCAACTTACTTTCCAAGGTAGGTGACTTAATATAGTCTTGCACTAGGCTCTGTACATACACATTTAAGGAACTCCTGCCAGAAAAGTCAATGCAATTGCAGATTTCTCCAAAGTAGTTCTCATTAACCCGCAACCAGTCACAGAGCTAAGACACGAAAAAAAATTAATTATTTCATATAGTCATAAAACCATAAACAGATAAGATATGACTCCTTAATACCTCCAAGAATCTGGGGCTCACTAATATGGGACCTCCTTCCTTTAATGCAGAGCACAACTTTAAAATACCTTAGTAAATGGTGTTACTGAGTTGCTATACCCAAAAATATTTATCCAATGTTACAGGTGGCTTCCCAGGAATGAGATGAGCTTCTCAGAACTAAGCTCAGCTCTTACTCAGATGACAAACAGCTGCACATCACTAGTCCATAACCAAAACCTTTCCTTACATCCAGATTGGGGAGACAAGTACATATAAAAAATATACAGCATAATATATGCATACAGCATAAATATAAAGTTAATAAATAATTATATATGTATGTATACACACACACATATATATATGTGTGTGTGTGTGTGTGTGTATATATATATATATATATATATATATATATATGCAGAAAGTACTTAAATGTCATAAAATGCTCCAAATCACTTAGTGAAAAACATATCAAAATACAATACGGTGTCACTTCATATACAGTAAATTTGTAAAGATGTCTAAAGATGGGAATATCCAAGGTGGAGGAGTTCTGGAAACTTTGATGGAGCTATTAAATAATTCAACCAATCTGGAAAGCAATTTGGAATTAGACTAAAAGAATTACTAAAATATTTAAACCTGTTGACACAGAAATCCCACTGCTAGGCATATACCCAAATGAGGTAAAAAACAGAAAAGAAAGATCTCATATACAGCAAAATATTTATAGCAGTATTTTTTTTCTAGCAGCAAAACACTCTAAGCAAAACAGATGCCCACTAATTAAGGAAGGGTTAAATGAATTGTGAAATGTGAATGTAGTCAAATATTATTACATTGGAAAAAACAATGAATGTAAAGAATACAGATAAATATGAGACCGATTTGAATTAATACAAAGTAAGTAGCATGAGGAAAACCACACATATGGTGACTGCAACAATGTAAATAGAAACAACAAGCACCAAAATGTAATAGAATATTATGTAATTATAATTATCAGGATTGGCCTGGAAGAACAGAAGATATACTTTTCTTCCTTCTTTGCAGAAGTGATGAATTATGGGTATGGGGCTTTGCATATACTACTGCATATATTGCTGCAAATACTCCCTCACCATACTACTAGACCTTAAAACAGGTACCAAAAGTTTTAGTGCAATCTTATGTTGTTAAAGCTTAAAACTTCACTAAGACTTTTGGGACAACTTATGTAATTTCTTGATGGTAGATTTTATTCTTCTTCAGAGTTTCTTGCTAATTATAAGTAGCAGATTGCACACAACCACTATGAATCAATGAAAAAATTGCCTTCTGCATGAAATTCATTTTCTATCATTTGAAGACTGATGTGTCTTATTGGCAGTAATAGGGCATTGATATTAAAAAAAAAGTTGTTTCAATGGGAAGCTTGGGATATTTAAAAGAAATTTTAAATTTTCAAAAGGCAGTCTGCTCTCCCTCCTTTGGTTCACTTCTGGAACCAACTCACTGCTCATCTGCAGTAGTGTTATTTTGTAAATTGATGCTTCTTTTGACTACCATCTCCATGTGCTTGTCAAATATATTCCAATATATTCACTTTTTAAAAACTGAAGATCTTATTTCTTTAACAACTTTTAGAAAACTTGTGGAAATGAATAGTAATCTAATATTGGTTCTTTTTGACAATATAATCTATGTATTACCAATATCATAATAACATTCCCAACCAGAAGAAGCCTTGGCTATAGGCCTCTGGTACCGTCAATTGCTTTTTCATTGCTACCACTGCCTCCTCTTTTCCTAGTCTCCCAATATCTAGTTCTCCTGAGGGGAAAGAATGTAATTTCCTTTCTTTTTCTGCCTTTCTTCTTATTCCCTCAAAGTAATATAAAACCTCAAATGTGCTTTAAAAAGGATTTACTACAAAAACCCTATAGGAAACTACAGAGAAAAAAATATATTTTTTTAAAAAAAATAGAAATTCACAAAGTCTCAGGTGCTTCCGTTGGCATTCTCAAGCCTTGTATATTTTACTCTTTAAAATTAGCCCTATTTTTTGGCTTTTTTTTCTTTCCCTTAAGTTCCTCCTCTTCCCCCTTTATTTCCTCAAAAATATATTTATATTTTATATGTAGTTTCAACAAATTTAGTATCTTCAGTCATACACAGCATATTATCAACAACAGATCAGAAAGAATAGAGTGAACAAATGAAGGAAGGATGCTTTATAAGCAGGCATACCAACATTAAGAATTAATAACTGAAAACTCACATTGAAAGAATAAGCAGAAAAAAAAATCCCAGGAAGTAAAAAACAAAATAGCAATCTGGGTCACTTAATGTAAGGTAAACATTTTTAGACTCCTAAGGCCATCACTACATTAAAAAAACTATATAATAGGGGGCAACTGGGTAGCTCAGTGTATTGGGAGCCAGGCCTAGAGAGGGGAAGTCCTGGGTTCAAATATGGCCTCAGACATTTCCCAGTTGTATGACACTGGATAGACTTTACCACTCTTCTGCCTTGGAACCAATACATAGTACTGGTTCCAAGGCAGAAGGTAAGGGTTTTTTTAAAAAAAAAAAAACAATATAATAACTAAGTTTTTAATGATGATCATTAATCAGCAATATACTCTTATGGTAGGAAAACATATGATACATTTTAGAAATATTTCTATGCATTATGGAAAATTTTAGCCCTTTAAGAGCTAAATTTTAATTATTTAGAAATTTCACTTATGTGGATTCTTAAGGATTTTGCATCCTTCGGACCACAAGGAAGCCAGACCACCATCTGCAGCTGTGCATTTTCATCACTAGATGGCAACCCAGAACCGGTACAGCAAAATGCTACAACCCATGATTCAGATGCTGCTACTGATGAATGAGTATAAATGAGTCAATAGAAAATGAAATGCTTTTCAGGCAATGCAGAATGAACTGATCAGCAAAACCTGCAGCAGTGAAAAACCACGATGTCTCAAATCTGCCTATGGGAAGCTTCTGAGGAGAGCATATAAAGCTAGAGCAATGCATTCTGGCCACCAGCTGACAAGATGGGATCAACCAGAAGCTGGTCTTCCAACAATCACATTGCTTTCCTAACTAATCAACCTAATAACTAAATTAATCTATACCTCTTACATTAGTGTTTAGAATATCTTCTTTAACTTTCTTCCACAGGCAGCCTTAGGTCATTCTTCAATGGAATGTGTAAACAGAATTAGCTCATCCTCATTCATTGTTAGACTCTAGCCATCAGAAATAATGTCACCTCACCCAACTTAGTGGGGAGGGGAGATGAGTTACCCACACGTGACAACAAGTAACAAATCAAGAACAAGGGACTGCCCTTTGGGCAGTCCAAAACAGTGTTGAGGCTGCCATTTGTCCACTGGAAATTGAAGGTGGATGCAGGAAGTGACAGAAGATGCTATCTTTTAAATATGATGGTAACTTCCTGTAGAGGGAATTGGTGCTTTGAACTTGGTGATGAAGGATCTCTGCTGAGACCTCAGGCGACTTCTCTCTGAATTGTCACGTGGGTAAGTTAGGCTGACTTCCTTTCTCCTCCCTTGACTTTTCTGGAGGTTCTACCCTCAGGGAGGCCTCTCTTGCCTCTCTAATTGTAAAAGGCCTTGTGGCTAGTAGCCTTGTTTAATTAACCTCTGTGCTCCTCTCATCCAGTTCGGACCTCTGGTCCAGGCCAGAGTTTTTCTCTCTCTCTATTTCCCTACCTTCAACCTTCCTAATTATAAATAAACTTCCATAAAAGCCATGCTGACTTGGGTCTATTTTAGATTTGGAATCAAGCTAATTGGATTCCTGGAGACCATACCTTAAATATCTAATTCCCCTCTTACAAATGAAATTATTTACTCTCCAGGTGAACTGGCTGCATTCTCTGAATCATGTCTCTCCACTCTTCTAATCCACCCTGTATACCAGTGGTGTCCCACTCAAACAGAAAACATGGGCCACGATACCGCAGATAATATCCCTACAAGCTACATATTGACTTAAAAAAAAAATTAATATTGTCTTTACTTTACTGTATTTTTATTTATTTTGTTAGGTATTTCCCAATTACTTTTAATATGGTCAGGCCACACTCAGAATGTTGTGGGTAGCATGCGGGCCCCAGGTCATGTGTTTTGACCCTTCTGCTGGTCTGTAGACTGCCACACACTAATTAGGGTCTCTCTACTGGCTTGCTTATTAAATCTAAACTTTTAGTCCTGGCTCTTAAGTCTTCTATATTGTGGCCTCCTCCTATCAATAAGGCCATCACTAGCTAGCATTTATATAGCACTTTAATGTTTGCAATGTGCTTTACATGTTACTCCATTTGATGTGAGGTAGGGGCTATCATTATTCCCATTTTACAGAAACAAACTGGAAGCTCAAGGTCACAAGGCTAGTAAGTATCTGAGGCAGGAGTTGAAATGTCCTAAAGACAATTTTCAAAGAGAAACCTATTCCTTCAACTGCTCCTTTTAGAGTTGGTTCACTTCTACCTGCCTCTATCTTTGCTCATGCTACTCTGATTGCTAAGAATATCTTCCCCCTTCCTTTCTACATATCCAAATTCTACTTATCCTTCAAGGACAATACCCATAAAGTCCCAATTTTCTCCAGAATGTTTATTAACCTAAAACAATGGCCCTCTCTTCTCTTAATTCCTATTACATTTGTAGTTTATGTTATATCATTTATCACTTGAAGACTATCCTACAATGCACTATTACTCTTTCAGACCTTAGGTAGTTTCTTCAACTCAATTACAGTATTCTCAACATTTCTTCTGTATCCTACATGCTAAAAAGTGCAATACAGAGTAGTAACTCAACAAAAAATATGGAATTTATGCTATAGCTTAAGAACAGATGCTTCGTGTTCTCCTGGGTGTTGGTTCTCAAATAAGTTCCACTGTTATTTAATATAAAGTTGGGATAAGTGCCAAATTTTTTCTTTTAAAAAGGGAAAACAGAATTTAAAAACAGCTAAACAGCCTAAGATAATTCTATTTCTTTTCTTTTCAACCTTTACCTTCCATCTTAGAATCAATACCGTGCATTGGTTCTAAGGCAGAAGAATGGTAAAGGCTAGGTAATGGGGATTAAGTGACTTACACAAGATCACAACTAGGAAATGTCTGAGACCACATTTGAACCCTGGACTTCTTGGCTCTAGCCTGGCTCTCAATCTACTGGACCACCCAAGTGCCCCCTCCCACATCCTTTTAAAAGTCCTGAACTATAGTAAAATCATGGATGACTTTTTCCTTTAAGTAAATACATACTCCCCTGAGTCTTCATATAGGGAATTTTCTCTCTTCAATTTCCATCTTTCCTTGAGTCTAACATTTTTCATCATCTGTAGTCTATGCCTAAGCAAATAACTGGCCACCAATCAGAAATCTACTCACCATCACTACCTCTCCTTGTAAACATACCTATCAAATATTCTCCTCTGTTCCCCCATAATCATCTGTAGAACTCTAACTACTAAGGAAAGATTATGAATACTGGAACAGTGTTCTCTTCTGCTTATATTAACAAAATAATCATTATATTAAAAATTTTTTTTCTTTGTTACATCAAAGTTCCTAGGTATCTCCCTCCCTCATTACATTTGTAAAACTAGCTGGTAAGAATTTTTATACAATTCTAAATTGTCTAATCAATTATTTTCAAGTCTCACCTCTGTCCATAGTGCAGTACCTCTGCCTAAGGATTCCTCTTGTCTCAAGGACATGAGGAAATTTGAAACATCTGAAAATGACACCTTTTCCTGAAGAAATATAAAAAAAAGTCTTTAGCAAAAAAAATCAAAACAGTTTTTAAAAAAATAAAAATTACTTTACAGAATTAAAACATAGCATTATTTCTAGTCAAGTCTAAAAATAGGAAACCTATTTTTAAAAATTATATAATTTCGCATTTCAATCTAAGCTATCATGTTCCTATATTAGGAAACATCAATATATTTGCAAATACAATAGGAGGCTTTATAACTCACCTATTTCCCTTAAAAATGAAAAGTTATCATTTATAAAATATCATACTCAAAGTTTAACTAAGGATGCCACTCCTATAAACCTATCACTTTTAATCAAAGAAGTGTTGTTCTTTTCTATTAACTATGTCCATTCCAAGTTCTAAAAATTGATCTTAAGTTAAATAATAAAGAAAATTTTCTTATAAGTATTCCAATTACTCCTTTAAATCATGGAGAAAAGTGGTAAAAATAGCACTATTACTACAGTAGTTCTGCCTCCAAATTGATTTCTCTTTGGATCTTTCCACTGCACCACAGGCAACCATATCCCTGCTTTAGAGGTATAAAACAAATTAAGGGAAAATTCAAACTCAGAACCATAAGAACCCCCCAAATAAGAAGTCTTTGCCAGTTTGTTTTTAAATCCATGCATTCATGAATAAATGGAGTAAAGAGCTTACCACATCAATCAAATTCATAGCTGTTTGAAGAAGATAGCACTGAGCTGCTCCCCTCAAAAGAATCTGATGTGTGATCATAGTACACTGAAGAACATCCCTACAACCAAACATTCTTTTAATGTACATTTCTACATTTATTTAATTATACATAACAGACCTTTAAATTATGTCTCATAAATAATGCCTGTGCACTGACAAAAGTTAAAATTTATGTAGTATCTATCACTTCTTCTGGTAGAAAGAGCAATCAGTACGATTTTCTATTCCTATGATTTATAATTAAAACTTCTATCACCAAAGCTTAATTTCAACCTAAAAAAATGTATTCTTTAATACTTAGAAACTGATGTTTATATAAGCAAAATCATCTAGTAATTTCACAGATCATAGATTTTATAGTTATTTAGTTAGAGATGATCTAATTCAACCTCTTTATTTTACAGATGAAAAAATTCAGGCCTGGAAAGGTTAAGAGATTTCTCCAAGGTCAAATATTTAGTAAACAAAAGAGGCAGGACTTGAAACCAAATCCTGACTACAGATTCCCTGTTGGACATCACTGGCAGCATTCATTGGTAACATTACAGTTACCTTCCTTGTTTTCATATTTAAATTAAAATTTTAGAATTATTTGATCCAGAGTTGCAGTAAGATGCAGTAAAAGGAATACTGCCCTTGAAGCAAAGAGCTAAGTTCCAACTTCAAATCAATGTGCCAATGACTAGAAGGACTGTGGTACCCACCCATGGCAGTAAGAGAAATGATGGGGTAGAGGGTAGGGGAAATAAATGAGGTGTTTTTTAGACTTGGTGAGTTTGAGATGCCTATGGAACATCAAAATCAAAATGTCCAAAGGGTAATATGTGATATGAGACTAGAACCAAGGAAAGCCTCTACAGAGAGATCACTGAACCCATAGGTGCTGATATTGTCATCAAGATAATATAGAGCCAAAAGAAGTCCAGGACTGTCTTTAGAGATACCCATACAAAGTAAATCAATTAGGGAAGAATAGGATGCTTTTCTTGCTGCCATGAGAGCCCCGTTAAGATTAGATAAATTCGTTGTGGATATCAGTACAGTTTCATGATGTCCTTCAACTCTGTTCCGTGGCACTTAAGTAGGAAAAGACGGCAGATAGTAGAAATAATCCAATGCTGAGGTTAGCAAAGAATGTTCAGTGATAAGGCAGGGGGTATTTCACATGTATAATTGATAGATTTCACAGGTATAATTAATATCATACAGCTTGCTTATCTCAATAGGTGAGGATAGAATGAAGAGAGGGAGAGAATTCAAAACTCAAAAAATGTTTTAATAATGTTAAAATATTGTTTTAATGACAGGGCAAGGGGCAAGGAATTTGAGAATAAATAACAATGTTGATTTCCATTGATTCACAAAAATTTAAGACAGGAAAGGGAAGAAAGTATAGCTAGTGCAGAGGTCATGGTCTGGGGAAAACTGAGTCTTGGAAGCAATGGAGGACATGATGAGCCTAAAAAGGGGTTAGAGGTTATCAAAAAAAAAGGAAAGAGGGAATAATAAAGATATGATCAGATAAAGGGACTTTAGAGTTTATGAATAAGGAAGCAGAACATTTGTGGGTGATGAAAAGATTAAGTACATGATTCTTTTCTGTATGTAGTTAAGATGGGATAGCGGAGTAGATCATGGAAACTAAGTAGTTTGAGGGCTGAAAATTTGGTTATTTGAGGTATAAATGACAGCAGGATATTATAAAGAGCAGAAATGCTTTCTCAGAAAGACTAGAGGAAGTTTGGTGGTTTAAGTGGATAGTCAGGCCTGGAGATGGGAAGTACCTAGATTTAGATCTAGCCTTAGACACTCTCTAGCTGTGTCATCCTGGGCAAGTCATTTAACCCCAACTGCCTAGTCCATTTACTACCACTCTTCTGCCTGAGAATCAATACTTAATATAAATTCTAAGACAGAAAGGTAAGAAATCTCTCTTTTTTTTAAAGAAAGACTAAATTCAATTTAAAAAAAAGAAGACATTCCTGAGGGGTCATTACAATTAACAATCACCAGGTTCTGCATAGGGCAATAAAATGTAATGAGGGTGAAACGCAAAGGTAGAGAGATTGCTTGTTGAGTAGAGGGAGAGTTTAGAAGTGCCAATAGGGAACGAGGAGAATTTTAATTCCCCTCATCTCCTTTGCTACCAGTCAGCTGGGCAAAATGAGAAAAAAAAATCTAGCCAGAGAAATGGCATTATCTGGAAGGCTCCAGGTTACAATGAGAGCAAAAGATTGAAGGAATGAGAAAAGAAACCTGAAACATTTAACAGCTCTTAAAAGTCTCAGGATCAACATCTGTAGTATCTACTTCAGGAGGCCCATTGTAAAGCACTCTATAGACCTTTATTATACTATATTATATAAATCTAGCTATTATTCTATCTTTACTCAATTAAACACTAATATGTGCAAATGTTACTAGGTGCTACTTAAAATGTTTCAGAAACCTAAAAATCTGTACACTTAATATTATTTATACATAAAAGAAAGAATGCTCAGAATACTCAGCTTTACATTATAGAGCCCCCTCTCCCCTTGCTCCAGGGTCAAGTAAAGTCTAGATATGAAAACAAATGGCAGTGGTACCAGAAGATCCAACTTCCCAACAGAAAATTAGAATGTTTAATTTGCGAAGAAAATGCAAAACAGGAAAGGAGAACTTCACAATGTTCCAATATATATCATACATGGTCCTAGATACTTACTGAATATAATTGGTTACCTGAGAGCAAGAAGGCCTTCTACCCCAAGCACTTTACATCTTGGGATATGTGCCAGAGCCCTGGACAGGAATAAAATGGGAACGGCACACCAGTGCCTACTTGTCATCTTCTTAATAAATTTCAATAGGAAACTACCTAAAAAAAATCAATAGGAAAATAATGTTTCTAATTTACTTTTACCCTTCATTAACTAAATTAAGTATTCCACTCTAATAAAGTTAACTCTATAATAAAACCAAAATAGATATTTATATCAGTTACAAAAATTTTTAAATAATCTTAATTATATTCTTCACATATCATTACCCAGTAACCATGCTGAAGTACTCTGTATATCCAATAAACAAATTGAAAAAATTTTCTTACACCTGCCTGATTAAGCTCAATAGCATTTTATGAAGTTTGACATAAAAAGGTAGAAAGAGTTAAGAAAAAAACACAGCCTCTACCCTCCCTTTATGCAGAGACAAAAAAAATCAACTGGAAAAACACTTCTTTTGATCAAGTTAACTTAGAATTTTTTATATATTACATTTACATTCCTCTTTGATTTCTGGAACAAGGACTGAAATCTGTATACGTGTGTGGGTATATAGTACTACATAATTACTAAACGATGACATCATTTAATATTCATAAGGTTTTATTACTTTTCACTTTTTCATTAATCTTGTGGAGATAACATATTTCTTCTCAATCTAATCATTTAAAGCCCACCTTAAACTTGTACCTGGATCCTCCTACATGGTAATGATGCTTTTCCCCTTTGGTCTCACATATTAAATATTTCACACTTATCTTTGGTAGTTGTATGTTATTTTGTTATTTTTGTTTCCTATCCTCCTGCCAAGCTATAAAGCTCTATGAGAGTAAAGATTCTTCTTTAAATTTTACATATTCCTAGTGCCTATCACAAAGCTCTGATACTTAAGGCATTTAATAAATATTTGCTGAATAATTACTTAATTCAGGATTTCATTTAGACACCTGAATTTTCTTTATGTAAAAATGACACGGAAAATAGCTAATATTGTTTGAAAGTCTCTTTCTGTTGTGGTTCTCATCCATCTAGATAAACGATAAATACAATATTATCCAGCTACACTTTTAAGTACTTGTTTTATTTAATACAGCTTAGTCACTGATTTTATCTTTGGCTACTCCTCCCACCCAAAGCTACTCTATTATGATTCTCTTAGAAAACCAAGATCAAATGCTATCTTTTGATCAAAAGTTCATGCCACAAAGTACTACTAAATTCCATTAACAAACACCACATCTCAATGCCAGATATCTCAATTTCTCCCCACTGACCTTTCTGCTCCATTTTCCTGGCAAGATCTTTATATATAGGAAAAGAGAATGAAGAAGGGAAAGAAAAGAAGCTTGAATGACAGTATAATTATTTAATGAATAAAAATATTTATAAAGCACCTTCCTTTTAATATTTTCTAAGTTCTATACATATATAATCAGAGATCATATTAACATCATCCCAATACAAATTCAATTATTATGAAATAGAAAGGCTATATGATATGACCAAGACCACTTAACTATTGTTATTAATATTAATATAATAATTGTTACCATTTACACAATGCTTTAAGGCAGTGATTCCCAAAGTGGGCACTACTGCCCCCTGGTGAGTACTGCAGCGATCCAGGAAGTGGTGATGGCCACAGGTACATTTATCTTTCCTATTAATTGCTATTAAAATGTAAAAAAAAATAATTTCCAGCAGGCTAAGTAATATTTTTTCTGGAAAGGGGGCGGTAGGCCAAAAAAGTTTGGGAACCCACTGCTTTAAGGTTTGCAAATAACTTTACAAATATCTCATTTAATCCTCACAATAACTCATGTTAATTATAAAGGATAAAGCAAAAATAAATCAAAGTATCCTAATGTCAGGTCTCATCTACTATTAAGATGATGACGTAGGACAGGATGACATCTCATGCCAAATCAGTAAACCTCATCTTCCTAATCACTTGGACTGAAAATGATCTTGGACATTTCTGGTTCATAAGTGGTTACATAAAGCAAGTCTAATATCTCTATCTAAACCATAAAGGGGCTACAACACCAATGATTAAATTTATTGGAAATAAGAATTAAGGTATGTCTCACAAGCCAATAGGAAAGATGCTATAAATAAAAAGGGCTCTTGTGGTTAGCCAACTTAAGAATTTTAGTTTCAAAACTTTTCTAAGCTCAGATTTTCTTTCTTTAGGCTCTTTCATTCTAAAAATTAAATAGCAGATGGCCTAAAAAAACTAACTAGCTAGCTTTAGGAGTCCTGCATTAATACAGTAATGTATCGTGTACAATAAATTCATCCTTAGTGAATCAAAATAAGAGATACTTCTGTAATTCTGACAGAAAAAAGGACAAAAAAGAGCAAGAAAGGGATTTTTCAGTCTTGAAATAGTACTATCTAATTATCTTCCCAATAAAATTTCCCATCCTTCAAAATTTGAGGTAACTATCTTCTTTCCAGTCAATAAATTTGCAGTCTATCCCTTAGTAAGGTTATCCCTTACTCTTTCCTCTCTTACTCCCTATATTGATATATTTGTATATATATAATCAATTATTCCTCTGCACGATATCCTTTTCTAAACTAAAATAACCATTACCCTACTACATACAAGCTCTTCTCACCTCGATTACTGAAAAAGCCTCCTAACTAGTTGAGCTACTTCCAGCTTTGCCTCTCTCCAATCCATTCATCCAACTGCCAAATTAATTTTCCTAAAACAAGAAGTCTGACCACATTATTCCTTTGGCAAAAGTCTTTGGTGACTCCCTGTCCCCAAAATAAAACATAAACTCTTTAGCCTAGCACTTAAAAAACCTTCACAATTTGGCTCCAGTCTACCTTTCTAGCCTCATTTCATATTACTTACTTCCCCTCACAGAAGCCACATTCTAGCCAAACTGAACTACTAGCTAAACTCAGTGTTCTATTTCCCATCTCCATGCCTTTCATGTAATTTGTCCCACATACCTACAATGCACTCTTTACTCATCTATAACATATAGCATCCTTAGCTTTCTTCAAGGCTGAGTTCAGGTGCTACCTCATCAATGACTGTTTTGCTGATCTTGTTAGCTGAACGATCCTCAAACTCATTTGTATTTACTTATCTATATACATGTTGTCACACTACTCTCCTCTCCTTCTACCTCTCCAATAGCTAGCATATATTCAACAGTACTACGCCCAACAGCTAGTGTCTCACATATAGTAGATGCTAATAAATGTTTGTTGAATTCTTGTTTAATTACTTTAAGAATGAAAATGATTCAAATGCTAAGAAAAAAATTAGGAATGATACTATATTCATAGAATAAAAATAAAATATGCTATTAAAACCTACTCTTTATGTCTTCTGAAAGGAGGGAAACATAAGTGACTAAAAATGTCTGTAATTTCATTCCCAAAGGGGAACAGCTTCCTATCTTGTGGCCTGGGGACCTATAACAGAGGAGAAAAAAAACAGTAATAAGATCTTTTTATGAAACATGATATGGTCTAGAAGTCTTTAATGATTAAATCAAGTTTATTTCTTGACTCCATATTCTATTCTGTAGTACATTTAGAAGATGGATCAGGATTTTCTGATGATCAAAACTTGGGATCATATGTTTTACCTTTTGAGACTGGCTATGCTTAATATAATATTACATAATATTTTGATTATTTTTTAAAGTTCAGAATATATAAAAATGTGAATGTATAGAAGATATCCTACAAATGTTAAAATTGGAAAAGAAGGTAGATTGGCAATGTAGTAGAAGTAAAAGGCGGCACATAGACAATTCAGGTATGATATTCTACCTACAGAATGGTAATAAAAGACATGAGAAGAAAGGCCCCACAGTATCCTGAGTGGTACCTTATGGGAGATCTATCTTTTTTCCCTATGGAAAAAGTCATAGAGTATGAGGAAGTATAAATTAGTAGGAACTATAATAAATTAGTATTTTCATACTTGAAAAGGTACCTGCACCAATTAGATCAATCTAATCCAATAAAATAAATGTACCAGGTACTGTGTTGAGAGAGAGAGAGAGAGAGACAAACAAACAGACAGAGAGACAGAGAGAAAAGAAACTTTGTTGCCAAAATAACATTACCAAAAATTAATTTTTATTTTGTCTTGCTAGATTAAAAAAATAATCTTTTGGCTAAGACAGATATTGGCAATAAATTATTTCTGCTATAGCATTTAGTTGTTAACATTTACCAGTCTTTTTTCCTACTATATGATTCTACTATGACATTATCTATTAACTGAACACATTAGACCACTAGAATCTAAAAGCATGCCATAATAAATGTTTTCCAAACCTTATAGAAAACATTAAGTGTCTTCATTGGTTTTACTGCACTCCAGCTGTCTAATTGCTACAGCAAACTATTCAAGAGTAATGAATTATTTGAAAACTACAAAATAATTGACACATCAAGCATTGCCATGCTCTTTATACAGTGATTAAATTAGGCTAAATATTAACATAACACATAAAATCTTCAAATAACTAATTAATTTAATATAATTATTAAAATACAGAAAAATATGAACTTTCTATAAGTATCAAACATAGGCATGCTGAACACAGGAATGTTAACTTCTATTTTACATTATCAATATTTACAAAGATAATTACTTTTAAAAGCTGTGGAAATTTTTTGAAAACATAATTCAGGAATACAAAGAATGTAGAAACTATTCACAATCTCCTCTTATTCTGGATCAGTGGTAGTTCTCACTAATAGTGGGAAGCTGGCCAGAGCCTCCAAAGCCAATGACACTTGGGGAGTTGAGGGGGAAGGGGCTGATGATGACAATGTACTTACTGAAAATCAAAAGT